>NC_047569.1:2290000-2655833 GCF_011004845.1 Esox lucius
TGATCCCCTCCCTTCGGAGACTGGGCCTCAGGGCAGTATTCAAACATGATAATGACCCCAAACACACCTCCAAAACGACCACTGCCTTGCTAAAGAAGCAGACCTAAACCCCATTGAGCATCTGTGGGGCATCCTCAAACGGAGGGTGGAGAAGCGCAATATCTCTAACATCCACCAGCTCTGTGATGTCATCATGGAGGAGTGGAAGAGGACTCCAGTGGCAACCTGTGTAGCTCTGGTGAACTCCATGTCCAAGGGGGTTAAGGCAGTGCTGGAAAATAATGGTGGCCCCACAAAATATTGACACTTTTGGGCCCAATCTGGACATTTTCACATAGGGGTGTACTCACTATTGTTGCCAGTGGTTTACACATTAATGGCTGTGTATTGAGTTATTTTGAGGGGACAGCAAATGTACACTGTTATACAAGGAGCAAAGTATAATTTTTTCAGTGTTTTCACATGAAAAGATATAACTGCCTTAATTCTATGTGGCATTGATTCAACAAGGTGCTGAAAACATTCTTTAGAAATGTTGGCCCGTATTGATAGGATAGCATCTTGCAGTTGATGGAGATTTGTGGGATGCACATCCAGGGCATGAAGCTCCCGTTCCACCACATCCCAAAGATGCTCTATTGGGTTGCGATCTGGTGACTGTGGGGGGCATTTCAGTACAGTGAACTCATTGTCATGTTCAAGAAACCAATTTGAAATGATTCGAGCTTTGTGACATGGTGCATTATCCTGCTGGAAGTAGCCATCAGAGGATGGGTACAATGCTTAGGTAGGCCGTGGCATTTAAACAATGCCCAATTGGCACTAAGGGGCCTAAAGTGTGCCAAGAAAACATCCCCCACACCATTACACCACCACCACCAGCCTGCACAGTGGTAACAAGGCATGATGGATCCATGTTCTCATTCTGTTTACGCCAAATTCTGACAACAGAACAGAGACTCATCAGACCAGGCAACATTCTTCCAGTCTTCAACTGTCCAATTTTGGTGCGTTTGTGCAAATTGTAGCCTCTTTTTCCTATTTGTAGTGGAGATGAGTGGTACCCGGTGGGGTCTTCTGCTGTTGTAGCCCATCCGCCTCAAGGTTGTGCGTGTTGTGGCTTCACAAATGCTTTGCTGCATACCTCGGTTGTAACAAGTGGTTATTTCAGTCAAACTTGCACTTCTATCAGCTTGAATCAGTCGGCCCATTCTTCTCTGACCTCTAGCATCAACAAGGCATTTTCGCCCACAGGACTGCCGCATACTGGATGTTTTTCCCTTTTCACACCATTCTTTGTAAACCCTAGAAATGGTTGTGTGTGAAAATCCCAGTAACTGAGCAGATTGTGAAACACTCAGCCCGTGCTGTCTGGCACCAACAACCATGCCACGTTCAAAATTGCTTAAACCACCTTTCTTTCCCATTCTGACATTCAGTTTGGAGTTCAGGAGATTGTCTTGACCAGGACCACACCCCTAAATGCATTGAAGCAACTGCCATGTGATTGGTTGATTAGATAATTGCATTAATGAGAAATTGAACAGGTGTTCCTAATAATCCTTTAGGTGAGTGTATATATTCATATATATATATATATATATATACACTTGGATTAAATTGTTGGTAACCTAAGAAAAACCCTCAATGGTCACTGAAATATCTTGAAACTGACAAAAGTAATAATAAATAAAAATGTACTGAAAATTAACTAATAAAAAGTAGCCATTGCTTTTGAATTGTGGTGCAACAGAATCATTTAAAAAGAACCAACTTATGAAACTCAACGTCGGCTAGCTATACTAGCCGTTGGGGTATCTTTGCCCGTTGGTGTGAGGACGCGGGGGTTGACCCCCTCTGTTGTGACGTGGGCAGTGTCCTGTCGTTCATGCAGAGTCTTTTTGAGCAGCAGAGGTCCCCTGGCACATCAAGGTGTATGCATGTGCAATCTCAACAGGTCATGAGGGGTTCAATGGAGTGTCTGTGTTTAGTCACCCCTTGGTTAAACGGTTTCTGGCTGGGTCCCGCCGCCTCGCGTGGGGTGGCGGCCTCGGCCGCTCTGTTTAGGGTGTGGGGGTGGAGGACATTTGTGCCGCCGCGTCTTGGGGGACGCCATCGCCGTTTGTCCGGTTTGACTTGCGTGACATGGCTGCAGGCACGTTGGCTCACTCTGTGCTCAGTGTGGCTGAGTCTGGGGTGTGAGTCTGTTGAGCTACTGGGACGGCACATTTGACATGGGTCCGTCTGCTGCTCCTGTCTGCCTGTGCGCTTTTGTGTGTGTCACTCGCATTGTGTGTGCTTGAGCTTCTACTTGTGTGCCGAGTCCGGGTCTCGGCTTGTTCCCTGGGCTGGCCTTGGACGCTCCGATTCAGTTGAGACTGATTGAGGAGGTACCGAATTGGTTGGTGCCATGGGTACATTCGTTTGGGGGCTGTGGTCAGCTCGCAACCGTATGTGCTTAGTGTAAGCCGGATGGAAGCTGCTCTGTGTCATGGTTTTCCACGCCTGGGCCGTCCTGTTTGGCACATATCTCTTTGGTGAGGTGGGTGACCAGCAGGGAGTACATCTTGGGCTCGCTCGCTTTGCCCTAAACCAAATAGGAGCAAAGCCCCTATAGGCAAAGCTTCACGATATAGAACGATGGTTATTTTCATAACCCCAGTTCTATGAGTGGAGCGTCACCCATAGGATTCATGCCCTGACCTGTCACTGACAGCTTTTCTCGTGAAGAAAGGTATGTCGGGAGATGGATTGGGGTGTGACGACCTCTTTTATAGCCTTTGGCAAGCACATGTAGAAGTGTATGAATGTGTGCTTGTTATGTTTAGATAACAACAGAACATCTGTTTATCTGTACACAGGAAGTGTGAGTCAAAATAATTAGCCAATGGACTTACAGTACTGTGTTGTGTATTCTGTCCTGCAATGTCTATAAATTAGAGGACAACCGGAAGTTCTTTGAGATGAGATCAAGTTTGTAACATCATGAACAATAGACTATCAAATGCTGCAATAAATAATTGAATTACTCTCCCCCTTGATGACTGTGTAGGTGATCATTATTTCACCATTATACGAATGCCTGGTTTCTAACACACACCTAATAATGCACCGGAAAATACACAATAGGGTTTCACCAGTGAACTGCTGAAACAGTAATTAAAGCTGCAAGAAGCATTTCAGGGGGCAAAGCGGGGCAAAGGAAGCATCTCACTACATGCTTTCACTAGAGAAAAAAACTAATGTAAATTAAAAATCCCCAAACCTCAAACAGTCAGGATGTCCAACCAAAGAAGAGGAAATTAAAACAAAATCCCCAAAACCTTGAAGAGACAGTGCATCTATAGAGTGGACAATGTCTTTGTGGTGTACAGAGAAACAGGACATAGTGTGTGTAGGAGAGGAGTGTGGTTCCCTTGGAGGAGAAGAGGAATGTCTGTATGTTAAATGAGAGATGTGCATGTGATTATTTGTTGAGGTATTAGTATGTAACATGAGAAGAGAGTGTACTTGGAGGGAGGGAGAGGATAGTGGTGGAGGAATATGTGTGTGGAGAGTAGAGAGAATGTGTTTGTGGAGAGAGAGGAGCGTGTCTTGGGGATGACAGTGTGGACTGTGAGTGAAGAGAGTAAATCATTTGTGTGTAATACTGTGGAGAGGAGAGTTTGTCATGGGTTTGGGAGGGTCAGGAGAAAGAGTAGATGGTGGAAATCAAGTGTCGAAGACAGACATCAGAGGCTTTGACTCAGAGGGACATGCGGCTAACTTTGCAGAGACAGAGCAGATTGTCCAGTACAATGGAGGCAAGGCCTCATTTGTTCAGACCCGAGGCTCCATCCCCTTCTACTGGTACCAAAGACCCAACCTCAAGTACAAACCTAAAACTTACACTATGTCCCGTAAGTGAGAATGCTTTGCCCCCAAATGTAGTTTGGGTTAGGGAATACATTTTGAAATGAAGAGGTGGTTTAACACTGATGAAAAATATGGCAGCCGCATGTCACAAATGCTTTTTTACCTCTAGCTTTAGTAATCAAATCAGGATAAATGGCGTGTCAATATTTTGGTTGATGTTATTTATTTTACCATAAAAAATATTGTACTTGAAAGGTAGTACTTTGATTCTGCTGCATAATCTGCTGCTGGTTCTAAAGTCAATTAGCAAATTTTCATAATGAAATTTTTTTTTATTTTAAATTGTACTTTATTATTCAAGATAATTAAAGAGTTAAAATAAATAGAATGTATTTATGTGTAAGCTATTAGTGTATTTCTTAATAAAAAAAATTTGTATTGATAATAGTGATGTACACTGTTATGTTAGGAGAACAGTATACTACTGTGTTTGATTTTTATTTTTTCAAGAACTACTAGCATTTTCAGCACCCCTCTGCGAATAGTGCAATCACAGCTTGACGCAATCTATTGCATGTTGATGCAATCTACCTAATTTTACCGCAGTAAGAAAATGCCGTAATTAGATAAGCATCTGTACGTACAGTACATACACATATATGCATGCATGCAATTGATAGGAACAGCTGTTGTTTGTTTTCAACTACCTCTGCTTCAAGAGACTCGGACTACAGAATTCAGACAGATATGTAACACACATCCATGTGCACAAACATTACACTTTCCTTATTATGTCTTTACTTTCATTTCCCTTCTTTAAAGTTATCTATTTTCCTCCTCTCAGTCTCCTCTCCACATCCTAGATTTCCTCCAGTGTCATTCCCCCTCCCTTTAGGTAATCTCTTGGGAGTACATGGAAAGATAAGGCTCTTACCTCTGTTATGTTATGCCTAGAGGCACTCCTGTGCGATGTATTGATATCTCCCCACAGACTTGTCTCTGTTTTATGGGGCTACAACATTCCGGTGGCACAGTTATCAAGATTAGCATTCAACTCTTATTGCTTGGTTTTTATATGCAAAAAATTCCTAAGGGATGCATTATCTAGGATCAGAAGTCATGTTCTGTAACCATCAACCAGCACGCACAGGCATGCATCCACACACACTTGCGTGCAAGTGTACCTTAGGAAATACCCATACACCCCTTGCACATTATGTATTTCATCAAACCCTGACCCAAAATCAAAACACAGAAAAAATAATTTAAATTTGTCCCATGCTTTGACAATCATAAACTGATTTTGATTACATAAAAAAGACCAAGGATTGACAATAGCCCAGGCCATGAATGACTAATGACCTAGATTACAAAAGATAACCAACATCACAAAGAAACTTGAAAATCACATTCGTTAAGCTGAGAGTCCCTGCTGATATTGGTTGCAAACGCAGGGCAAATGGAGCCAACTTTGGTAACCTTATTTTGATTTCTACTTAGTCAGGTCTGCTCTAGGTCTAATAATCTAGCCTGGTCTCATAATCAAAGTAGTAATCCTGTTTGTATTGACAGGCCACTGTTTTTTTAAAACTGTAAAGGGCTTAGTTTCCTGCACTTAAACATTAGGAGTCCTTTGTATAAAATGGACTTCATTAAGGTTTTGGTGGCAAAGTCACATCCAGACATTTTCATGTTATCTGAAACTGGTTTATCTAGGAAGACTAACGATGCAAATATAGGACTGAATGGAAACAATGTATTCAGAACAGACAGAGTTGGAAAAGGTGGTGGTGTTGCAATAATAAAAAAAAACACCTATATCTGTCTCTTTGGTGAAATCTATCCCCATTACAAAACAATTTGAGGTGTTAGCTCATAAACTGTAATATTTCAATTATTGGTGTATATCATCCACTGTCTGCAAAGAAAGGCATGTTTAACCAGTTAACAGATCTTTTAGCCACTTTCTTTTCATCTGTGGTGGATATCCTTGGTGATTTTAACTTGGAGTCTGAGTCACAGGATTCAGAACAATGCTGGACTAAGGAATTTGAACCTAAACTATAGGGATACAATGGACTGGTCAATCTTCAACGATTCAACCTCAAGTTTGGATGAGTATCCTGAGAAAGTCAGTGGCTACGTTAGATTCTGTGCAAATAGCTGTATTCCAAAACGGACTATTTGAGAAGCCATTTGATAATAGCAAAACCTGTATGAGGTTGAGGGAGCGTATCAACGCTTTTAAATTGGGAGAGGAACGCTACAAAAAATCCAGGTATGACCTTCGGAGAACCATCAAAGCCGCAAAGAGACGGTATAGAGACAAACTGGAAAATAACTACAGCAACTGTGACTCGAGGCACAGGTGGAGAGGGCTACAGGCTATTACAGACTACAAATCTAAGCCCAGTATGAATACTAACAATTCTGCCTCCCTGCCGAATGAGCTTAATAACTTTTATGCCCGGTTTGTGGACCCAGTGACAGCAGCACAGTGCCCACCCAATGTAGTCGATCTACAGGTGACAGAGGCTGATGTGAGTTAAACTTTTAAAAGGGTCAAGGCTTGTAAAGCTGCAGGCCCGAACAGCATCTCTTCCCATGTCCTCGAAACATGCTACACTCAACTAACGCAGATCTTTGCATTGTTTACTGGTTATATAATGTATTCAATTGAACATTCCTGCCACCGACTACAATCTGCATACTGTTCTAAAAGATCTGTAGATGACGACATCTCTCTGACTCTGCATACTTCTCTAGTCCACCTTGAAAAGGAAGATGCTTATGTCAGAATATAATTTATAGACTGTAGCTCTGTTTTGATTTTGTAACAGGCAGATCTTGGTAAAACTTGGAACCACACATGGTGCCATGATAACAACCTCTCTTTACATATGGAGAATTGATTCTAAATTATTGCAAATGTGCAGACCACAGTTTACAAATGTATGTTACAATGTGGAAACAGAAAATACAATTTAGAAATGAATGTAACATCTACAAACTAATGTCTCATGATCTGCAAATATAAAACACGATCCATAAATATATTTCACTACCCATAAACGAACTCCCTTCTATTTGTATATCAAAGCAAGGATTTTAATATATGAAAAAGTATTTGCAATTATCCCTCACACCTTTGAACAGTAAATTCACAGTTTGTGGATCACATTATATTTGTGGATTTGTTCCTATTTGTTTGTAACTTTTTGACTACTTCAAAGCAAGGATTTTGGTAAATTGTGGTCTGCACATTTGCAATAATTTAGAAGCAATATCTCCATATTTAAATTATTAAACCTTTATTTCAACAAGAAACACAGACAGTGACCCAGGTCTCTTTTACAGCTGAGCCCTGCATATACATGTTAAAACATGCAGTTTACGTTCAATGATAAAATGAAATAAAAAACAGTGTACAGACAAAACAAGACGCAGATAACAAGACGCACAGATAGAAGACACAGTACTTTGATTTAAACACAAATGTTATTCCCTCAGTGGCCTCATGTTTTTAGTAGGTACTGGGCCCGTCAAGGTCTGCGCTCTCCCTTAGGTGTAAGGTAAGGTAACGCAGTGCACCTCTTTTCGAAGCATACATGTATATATGAAAAACATATAACAGCCCTGAAAGTACAAATCATGTATTACTCTTGAGCTCCATATACAATTCACGTACAATTAAAGCATGCCTGATGTACCATTCTGGAGATTTTACGTATCCTAACCCAGGGATCTACAAACAATGCACAAGGCCCTTCAACACATCAAAACATGTAGGTTATTTTAAGTATTATGCATCAAGATGTAAATAAGACAAAATAAATCCTTATTGACTTCAGGAAGCACATAGTAAACTACATTCCTATTTCTATTAATGGGTCATCAGTGGGAATTATTGATCATTTTAGGTTTCTTCATATAAACATCACAGACAGCTTACACATTGTTCATCGCTCCTCCCATCTACAAAAATGATACCGGGGCATCAAATCACACACCACTCGTTTTAGTAATAGTTTCTTTCCAAAGGCAGTGTAGCTGCTGAATAGCTGATGCTGTGTATTTATTGTACTTATTACATTTAATTGTTGTATAGTAGTGGATTTCTTATATTGAATGCAGCGTCCCTTAATGCTCTGTTTTTGTGGGTGTGTCCTATATGTTATGGCAGAGAGAGCCAGTGCACAAATATTTCATTGTATTTTAATACACACTTGAACACAAAAGTATAAAAGAGTTCTGTACTCAGCTAAATCTCACTATGAATCACAAAGCATACCAGGCTTAATCTTAAGGTTCTTTCAAAATATATATTGATTGACTACATTTTAACAAATGTACCAGATAAATATGGCTAGAAGGATATGGCATTTATAAACTAGATATAATCGACCACTGTCAAATAACTTGTTTAAACAATTATAGAATACATAGGGCCTTACCTGGCATCATAATGAAGAGACACTACAGACCTTTTTATGAACAAGCTTTTTTAAATGATGTTAACCTGAGTAACCGCTATTGCATTTCTGTTTTACCTGAGCTGGTTATAGAGCATTTTACTAGTATTTTCAATTCCATTGCTCATAAGAATGTTCCACGCAAGAGTTTGAATGCAGAATAGATCAAATCTCTGGTTTATTTGTATTTATTTTATTTATATTGTGCAAGCTACTTTTATGTTAGTTGTAGATTATGGGGATATTATCTACATGCATGCCACGGCATCTACACTTAAACCGCAGGATGCTACGTATCATTGTGCACTTACAGTGAGGGGAAAAATTATTTGATCCCCTGCTGATTTTGCACGTTTCCCCATTGACAAAGAAAGGATCAGTCTATAATTTTAATGGTAGGTTTATTTGAACAGTGAGACAGAATAAAAAATAATATATATGTATTTGCATTTTAATGAGTGAAATAAGTATTTGTCCCCTCTGCAAAACATGACTTAGTACTAGGTGGCTAAAACCTTTGTTGGCAATCACAGAAGTCTGACGTTTCTTGTAGTTGGCCACCAGGTTCGCACACATCACAGTAAGGACAAAGAAATGATCTGTCTATAATTTTAATGGTAGGTTTATTTGAGAGAGAGACAGAAACAACCCATAAATCATGAAAAACGCATGTAAAAAATGTTATACATTGATTTGCATTTTAAAGAGTGGAATAAGAATTCAAGCCTTCTGCAAAACATTACTTAGTACTTGGTGGCAAAAGCCACCAGAGGTCAGATGTTTTTTGTAGTTTGCCACCTGGTTTGTCCCACTTTTGTCCCACTCCTCTTTGCAGCTCAAGAAGAAGTCATTAAGGTTTCAAGGCTGACGTTTGGCAACTCAAACCTTCAGCTGCCTCCACAGATTTTCTATGGGATTAAGGTCTGGAGACTGGCTAGGCCACTCCAGGACCTTAATGTACTTCTTCTTGAGCCACTCCTTTGTTGCCTAGGCCATGTGTTTTGGGTCATTGTCATGCTGGAATACCCATCCACGACCCATTTTCAATGCCCTGGTGGAGGGAAGGAGGTTCTCACCCAAGATTTGGCGGTACATGGCCCCATCCATCATCCCTTTGATGCGGTGAAGTTGTCCTCTCCTCTTAGCAGAAAAACACCCCCAAAGCATAATGTTTCCACCTCCATGTTTGACGGTGGGGATGGTGTTCTTGGGGTCATAGGCAGCATTCCTCCTCCACCAAACACAGCGAGTTGAGTTGATGCCAAAAGAGCTCAATTTTGGTCTCATCTGACACTTTCACCCAGTGCTCCTCTGAATCATTCAGATGTTCTTTGGCAAACTTCTGACAGGCCTGTACATGTGCTTTCTTGAGCAGGGGGACCTTGTGGGCGCAGCAGGATTTCAGTCCTTCATGGCGTAGTGTGTTACCAATTGTTTTCTTGGTGAATATGGTCCCAGCTGCCTTGAGATCATTGACAAGATCCTCCTGTGTAGTTCTTGGCTGATTCCTATCCGTTCTCATGATCATTGCAACTCCACAAGGTGAGATCTTGCATGGAGCCCCAGACGGAGGGAGATTGACCGTTCTTTTGTGTTTCTTCCATTTGCCAGTAGTCGTACCAACTGTTGTCACCTTCTCACCAAGCTGCTTGGCGATGGTCTTGTAGCCCATTCCAGCCTTGTGTAGGTCTACAATCTTGTCCCTGACATCATTGGATGGCTATTTGGTCTTGGCCATGGTGGAGAGTTTGGAATCTGATTGATTGATTGCTTCTGTGGACAGGTGTCTTTTATACAGGTAACGATCTGAGATTAGGAGCACACTCTTAAAGGGAGTGCTCCTAATCTCAGCTTGTTACCTGTATAAAAGACACCTGGGAGACAGAATCCTTTCTGATTGAGAGGGGATCAAATATGTATTTCACTCATTAAAATGCAAATCAATTCCATTCCATCTTCTTCCGCTTATCCGGGGCCAGGTCGCGGGGGCAGCAGTCTAAGCAGGGATGCCCAGACTTCCCTCTCCCCAGACACTTCCTCTAGCTCTTCCGGGGGGACACCGAGGCGTTCCCAGGCCAGCCGGGAGACATAGTCCCTCCAGCGTGTCCTAGGTCTTCCCCGGGGTCTCCTCCCGGTGGGACGGGACCTGAACACCTTCCCAGGAAGGCGTTCCGGAGGCATCCGAAAAAGATGCCCAAGCCACCTCAGCTGACCCCTCTCGATGTGGAGGAGCAGCGGCTCTACTCTGAGCTCCTCCCGGGTGACCGAGCTTCTCACCCTATCTCTAAGGGATCGCCCAGCCACCCTGCGGAGAAAGCTCATTTCGGCCGCCTGTATCCAGGATCTTGTCCTTTAGGTCATGACCCAAAGCTCATGACCATAGGTGAGAGTAGGAACGTAGATTGACTGGTAAATCGAGAGCCGGCAATGCGGACCAAGCTCCTGCTTCGGTTGTACAGGGACCTGACAGCCCTTAGCAAAGGACCCAGGACCCATATTCCCCAAGCACCCTCCACAAGATGCCGCGAGGGACACAGTCGAATGCCTTCTCCAAATCCACAAAACACATGTGGATTGGTTGGGCAAACTCCCATGAACCCTCCAACACCCCGTAGAGGGTATAGAGCTGGTCCAGTGTTCCACGGCCCGGACGAAAACCACACTGTTCCTCCTGAATCCGAGGTTCTACTATCGGCCGTATTCTCCTCTCCAGAACCCTGGCATAGACTTTCCCGGGGAGGCTGAGAAGTGTGATCCCCCTATAGTTGGAACACACCCTCCGGTCCCCCTTCTTAAAAAGAGGGACCACCACCCCGGTCTGCCATCCCAGAGGCACTGTCCCCGACCGCCACGCGATGTTGCACAGGCGTGTCAACCAAGACAGCCCCACAACATCCAGAGACTTGAGGTACTCAGGGCGGATCTCATCCACCCCCGGTGCCTTGCCACCGAGGAGTTTCTTGACCACCTCTGTGACTTCAGCCCGGGTGATGGACGAGTCCACCTCTGAGCCCTCATCCTCTGCTTCCTCAATGGAAGACGTGACGGCGGGATTGAGGAGATCCTCGAAGTACTCCTTCCACCGCCCGACGACATCCTCAGTTGAGGTCAACAGCTGCCCACCTCTACTGTACAGCGTTGGTAGGGCACTGTTTCCCTCTCCTGAGGCACCGGATGGTTTGCCAGAATCTCTTCGAGGCCAGGCGATAGTCCTTCTCCATGGCCTCACCGAACTCCTCCCAGGCCCGAGTTTTTGCCTCCACAACCACCCGGGCTGCAGCCCGCTTGGCCTGTCGGTACCCGTCAGCTGCCTCAGGAGTCCCACAAGCCAACCAGGCCTGATAGGACTCCTTCTTCAGCTTGACGGCATCCCTTACTTCCGGTGTCCACCACCGGGTTCTGGGATTGCCGCCTTGACAGGCACCGGAGACCTTACGGGCACAGCTCCGAGCGGCCGCTTCGACAATGGCGGTGGAGAACATGGTCCACTCGGACTCAATATCTCCAGCCTCCCTCGGGATCCAGTCGAAGCTCTGCCGGAGGTGGGAGTTAAAGATCTCTCTGACAGGAGACTCGGCCAGACGTTCCCAGCAGTTTCCGAGCCAGTTTCCGTGTCCATAGATTGGGTTGTCTAGGCCCCTGCCTTCGACTGCCGCCCGATCCTCTTCGCACCGGCCCCTTATGGTCCCTCCTGTGGGTGGTGAGCCCACGGGAGGGCGGCCCCACGTCGCCCGTTCGGGCTGAGCCCGGCCGGGCCCCATGGGGGAAGGCCCGGCCACCAGGCGCTCGCATACGAGCCCCAACCCCAGGCCTGGCTCCAAATCAATTTCTAACATTTTTGACATGTGTTTTTCTGGATTTTGTTGTTATTATTCTGTCTCTCTCTGTTCAAATAAACTTACGAGTAATATTATAGACTAATCATTTCTTTGTCAGTGGGCAAACGTACAAAATCAGCAGGGGATCAAATACCTTTTTCCCTCACTGTTAATTACGGGTGCTAGCTACAGAACTCACCACTGTAGTTTATATCAAAGTGTGGGCTGGACTTCGCCATCCTTGAAATGAGAACAACATGCTCTAGTGTTTCCCTGTAAAGCACTTCTAAATAAACTAACGTATTCATCATAACTTATCAATATTAGAAAAATAACTCAAAGAATAAGATCTCAAGCCTGGATTACACTTGAGGCCCCTACAATCTCTACAGAATTTTTCTGTTAAGCTCCTTGCTTATGGAATAGTCAGCAGATCAAACTTAAACTTGGGACTTTTGTCCCCCTTGCCCATTTAAAAAATTTGATGGAGAATTTTTGTTTCTTTGTTGCTTGTAATGTGTATTTTTTCCTGTTCTAAATCTTATTTTGTATCTGTTTTACTATTGTGATTGTAATACTGGGCACCATTGAAAATGAGACCTTGGTCTCAATGGATTTCCCTCTATAAATTAAAGAAATACATAAGCTTATCCATGATTTTATCTCCAGTAGGGTTGACTACTGTAATGGGCTCTTAACTGGATTCCCGAAAAAGACTGTAAAACAGCTGCACCTCAGAATACTGCTGCTAGAATGTTAACCAGGACCAAGAGAAGAGAGCACATCACTCTGGTTCTTAAATCATTGCACTGGCTTCCAGTCACTTACAGAATGGATTTTTAAGTGGTGCTTTTAGTCTATAAATCACTGAATGGTTTAGGCCCCGAATACATTCCTGATACATTTAAAAATTATAAACTCAGGTCAGCAAGTAGAGCCCAATGTCCAAACAAAACATGGCGAAACTGCATCTAGCAGTCATGCTGCATACAGCTGTAAATAACTAACAGAAGATATTAGATGTGCCCCAAATTTAAATCAAAAGCGGGGTTAGTTTTTAAGATATCACTGCACCTTTTTCTTTACGTCCAAAAAAGTTGAAAAGGAAAGTTTTGAATGAGGAAAAGAAGCATTCAATTCACAGTGGTCTCTTAATTTTAACCTTTCTGTTCCTCACTCAAAAAACCTTTTGAGTTCTTAATTTTTTTATTTTATTTGGGAAAATGGGTATGGTTTGTATCTGGTCAAGTTCTACCAACGCTGATGTGATTGTTTTATCTGAGTCGTGGCTCAGTCAAGCTTTAGATAAGGATATACAACAATCAGCCATAACATTATGACCACAGACAGGTGAAGTGAATAACACTGCTAATCTCATTATCATGGCACCTGTCAGTGTTGTGGGATATATTCGGCAGCAAGTTAAAATTCTGTCCTCAAAGTTGATGTGTTAGAGGCAAGAAAAATGGGCAAGCGTAAGGATCTGAATGACTTTGACAAGGGCCAAATTGTGATGGCTAGACAACTGGGTCAGAGCATCTGCAAAACTTCAGCCCTTGTGGGTTGTTCCTTGTCTGCAGTGGTCAGTACCTATCAAAAGTTGTCCAAGGAAGGAAAAGTGGTCAACCAGCGACTGGATCATGGGCAGCTAAGTTTCAATGATGCAGGATGGGAGAGAAGGCTGGCCCATGTGGTCCTATCCAACAGACGTGCTACTGTAGCTCAAATTGCTGAAAAAGTTAATGCTGGTACTGATAGAAAAGTGTCAGTGCATCACAGTTTGTTGCGTATGGGGCTGCGTAGCCACAGACCAGTTAGGGTGCCCATGCTGACCCCTGTCCACTGCCAAAAGCACCTACAATGGGCACCTGAGCATCAGAACTGGACCACGGAACAATGGAAATAATGTTCTTTTACGTCACGTGGATGGCCGGGTGCGTGTGCTTTGCTTACCTGGAGAACACATGGAACCAGGATGCACAATGGGAAGAAAGCAAGCCGGCGAAGTCAGTGGCCAATGCTCTGCTGGGAAAACTTGGGTCCTGCCATTCATGTGGATGTTACTTTGACACGTACCACCTACCTGAGCATTGTTGCAGACCATGTACATACTTTCATGGCAACGGTTCAGGATTGGTTTGAGGAACACAACAATGAGTTCAAGGTGTTGACTTGGCCTCCAAATTCCCCAGATCTCAATCCAATCAAGCATCTGTGGGATGTGTGGGACAAACAGGTCTGATCCATGGAGGCCCCACCTCGCAATCTACACGACTTAAAGGATCTGCAGCTAACGACTTGGTACCAGATACCACAGCACACTCTCAGAGGAGTCTATGCCTTGACAGGTCAGGGCTGTTTTGGCAGCAAAAGGGGGACCTACACAATATTAGGCAGGTGGCCATAATGTTATGGCTGATCGGTGTATCCCTAAATGGATGTAATATCTATATGACAAATCGACCGAAGAGAGGACATGTAGTAATATATATAAAATGTAGGTATCATGTAAACGTGTTACTCAGCAAGTCGGTGAGTAAACAATTACTGACCTGGGGACTACTAAATCTCTTCATTTTACTGTGGTGGGTTGTTACAGGCATTCCTCAGCATCCAGTGATGCTCTCCTTTCTTTGGTTAGTCTTTTATCTTATATTAATTATAAGGAAATTATTCGTATTGGTGATTTTAAGTGGAAATGATTACAGCCAGTGTCTGATGATTTTAAAGCACACACACAAGTGGTCAATAGTCCTACTACACCCAATTCAAAATATCTGGAAAAATCTTAACTAATAGATTAAATTTTATTACAATAATTACAAATGCTCCACATAAATACTCTGAATATTCTGACTTTGCAAATGACATCAGTGACCGCTATGTAGTTGGAAATGTTAGACTGGCTAAATTTGAGAAAACAAAGCCTTGTAAGATAATCAAGCGAAATAATAAGCAGATTGTGGAACAAGGTTTCTTGCATGATTGGATTGGGAGATTTACTTTATTCGGAATGTAGAAAGTGCAAAATAAATTATATGAAGGTTTTATGGGAATTATTAATAAACATGCCCCCCCTTAAAAAATACAGGTTTAAAGGTTGTGACAATGCATGGTTTACGGCTGAGCTGTCATGTCTTCTTCACCAACGTGATAAGATGTCGGCCAAGGCCAGGCAGTCTGACCGTGAGTCAGACTGGCTATCTTTTAGGTGACTTAGGAATAAATGCACTGTATTTATTAGAAATGCCAAAGCATTGCCTTTTTTAAATGAAACTGCAAAAAATATATGTTTTGGAAAACCATTAAATCTTTAGATGGTCATAAAAATACTACAGACCTTCCTCCATGCATTGTCAAAGACTCAGTTCAGATCTGATACGGTCAATATGCTTGATTGCATTAATGAGCATTTTGTTTTTTATTTATTTCAATCTTTTAAAGAACACTTGCCTAATACTTGAAAACGCCGTTACTGATGGTCATCAAATAAGAAATCATTTAGATTCATTATTTTTAAAGCTAGCTGCTGATTTTATTGTACCAATTTTTTATCTTTTTTAATCTTTCGTTAAGATCAAATAAAAGTCCATAATAAAATAATAAACCCTTCTCCCATTCCTCCTCTGGATCATCCAGATGGTCATTGGCAAACTTCAGACAGGCCTGGACATGCACTGGCTTGAGCAGGGGGACCTTGCGTGTGCTGCAGGATTTGAATCCATGACGGCGTAGCGTGTTACTAATGGTTTTCTGTGGTTCCAGCTCTCTTCAGGTCATTGACCAGGTCCTGCCGTGTAGTTCTGGGCTGATCCCTCACCTTCCTCATGATCATTGATGCCCCACAAGGTGAGGTCTTGCACGGAGCCCCAGACCGAGGGAGATTGACCGTCATCTTGAACTTCTTCCATTTTCCAATAATTGCGCCAACAGTTGTTGCCTTCTCACCAAGCTGCTTGCCTATTGTCCTGTAGCCCATCCCAGCCTTGTGCAGGTCTACAATTTTATCCCTGATGTCCTTACACAGCTCTCTGGTCTTGGCCATTGTGGAGAGGTTGGATTCTGTTTGATTGAGTGTGTGTACAGCTGTCTTTTATACAGGTAATGAGTTCAAACAGGTGCAGTTAATACACGTAATGAGTGAAGAACAGAAGGGCTTCTTAAAGAAAAACTAACAGGTCTGTGAGAGTCGGAATTCTTACTTAGTAGGTGGTCAAATACTTATGTCATGCAATAAAATGCAAATTAATTATTTAAAAATCATACAATTGTGATTTTCTGGATTTTTGTTTTAGATTCCGTGTTCTCACAGTTGAAGTGTACCTATGATAAAAAATTACAGACCTCTACATGCTTTGTATGTAGGAAAACCTGCAATATCGGCAGTGTATCAAATATTTGTTCTCCCCACTGTATTTTGGGATTTTAATTGATGACACTCCTTTAAGACACATTTTAAACTTGATAAAAAAACTGAGGTTAAAGTTGGGTGTTTATTTCAGAAATGGGTCCTGTTTTTGCATGAGGCAAGAAAGTGCCTTGTGTATGCTACCTTACTGCCTGTATTAAATTTCGGTGAAGTATTGTGCATCTATGCTCTATGTCCTCATTACATATGCTCGATACTGTATACCATGGGGCTTTGAGGTTTGTTACAAACTCTAAATCTCTTACCCATCTCTGCATCCTATATGTGAGAGTGGGCTGGCCATCACTAGCTCTATGCAGATTATCCCATTGGTACATTTTTATTTACCATTCTTGTAAAGCTCCCAGTTTATGTATGCTCTTACACTGTCCAACAGACTAATGAGAAATATTGCTTGCGCTCTCATTACTGTATTTTGTTGATGGTTCCTAGGAAACGTACTGAAGTAGGGAAAAAAGTGTTCCAGTGCTGTGCACCTTTATTTCCTACCCTGAAACTAATGTCAGCTTACAATAAGAAACTACATTTTAATGTACCATGTGTAGGTCAGTTAAAATAGAAAATTGGTCAGGTGGTTGTAGTACCTGCAAGGTTAGGTACTGGTAAATGTGCACAAGGTATTGTTTCTCTCTTGTTGAAAGAAACCATTCACTCACCCCCATAACGGTCTGTAGAGCAACGACCATCATCACAAGCCACCTGTAAAAGAGAAGGCTTTAATGTTAGGGCCCCCTGTTTTGCACCAGTTTCTTTTAGAAGACAAAAATAGCAACCATTTAAGTCATATAGCAGACACTTAAAGGTTGATTTTAGGTTACTGTGGCTAACTCAAGACCACCAACATTTTCATTCTTCAGATCCAATGACCTATTGATTTTACCAATGATCTGTCACACTATGTTAAATATTGTGACTAGTTGGGTGGTCTCTGTTTTTATGTCAGATTACAACTGCTTATTTGGACATACTTTCACATACAAACCCGATTCCAAAAAAGTTTGGACACTGTACAATTGTTAATAAAAACAGAATGCAATGATGTGGAAGTTAAACATTTCTATTTTTTATTCAGAATACAACATAGATGACATATCAAATTTTTAAACTGAGAAAATGTATCACTTTAAGGGAAAAATAAGTTGATTTTAAATTTCATGGCATCAACACATCTCAAAACATTTGGGACAAGGCCATGTTTACCACTGTGTGGCATCCCCTCTTCTTTTTTATAACAGACTGCAAACGTCTGGGGACTGAGGAGACAAGTTACTCAAGTTTATGAATAGGAATGTTGTCCCATTCTTGTCTAATACAGGCTTCTAGTTGCTCAAATGTCTTAGGTCTTCTTTGTCGCACCTTCCTTTTTATGATGCGCCAAATGTTTTCTATGGGTGAAAGATCTGGACTGGAGGCTGGCCATTTCAGTACCCGGATCCTTCTTCTATGCAGCCATGACATTGTAATTGATGCAGTATGTGGTCTGGCATTGGCATGTTGGAAAATGCAAGGTCTTCCCTGAAAGAGACGATGTCTGGATGGGAGCATATGTTGTTGTAGAACTTGGATTTAACTGTCAGCATTGGTGGTGCCTTTCCAGATGTGTATGCTGCCCATGCCACATGCACTCATGCAACCCCATACCATCATTGATGCAGGCTTCTGAACTGAGCGCTGATAACAACTTGGGTTGTCCTTGTCCTCTTTAATCCGGATGACATGGTGTCCCAGTTTTCCAAAATGAACTTCAAATTTTGATTCGTCTGACCACAGAACACTTTTCCACTTTGCCACAGTCCATTTTAAATGATCCTTGGCCCAGAGAAAACGCCTGCGCTTCTGGATCCTGTTTAGATACGGCTTCTTTTTTGACCTATAGAGTTTTAGCCGGCAACAGCGAATGGCACGGTGGATTGTGTTCACCGACAATGTTTTCTGGGAGTATTCCTGAGCCCATGTTGTTATTTCCATTACAGTTTCATTCCTGTATGTGATGCAGTGCCGTCTGAGGGCCAGAAGATCACGGGCATCCAGTATGGTTTTCTGGCCTTGACCCTTACGCACAGAGATTGTTCCAGATTCTCTGAATCTTTGGATGATATTATGCACTGTAGATGATGATAGCTTCAAACTCTTTGCAATTTTTCTCTGAGAAACTCCTTTCTAAAATTGCTCCACTATTTTTCGCTGCAGCATTGGGGGAATTGGTTATCCTCTGCCCATCTTGACTTCTGAGAGACACTGCCACTCTGAGAAGCTCTTTTTATACCAAATCATGTTGCCAATTGACATAATAAGTTGCAAATTGGTCCTCCAGCTGTTCCTTATCTGTACATTTAACTTTAAATTTAATTTGTACAGTGTCCCAACTTTTTGGGAATCGGGTTTGTAGAATAAACCTCTATGGAAGTAGGGTGAATCCGGTCAACGAGGCAATTCCAATTGGCCCATCCATGGTAGGTAATAAAATAGTTTTTAGGGAAAGTAATCATAACTCACAAGCCCACTCTTGTACATCTGAATCTGAATTTAAATTATTTAGACATTATAATGGACGTACTGTATAAATGTTTTAATTACTGCCCTTTTCTGGCCTGCAAATAATTTATGATTACCGAATTACAAAACAAATGTGGCCCTCCATTTAAAAAAATTCTGATGTGGCCCTCCCCTGTTTTAGAGTATAACAGAGAGACACAGACAGACAAGAAGAAAATTCTACATTCTAGCAATCCTTGTAACAATATGTGCTACCTGTTGGATTCGAAATGGCAAACAATACAATGTGAACACAAATATGACCAAGTTTATTTATTTTCCATTGCAAATTGCAAACCTTTCTATGCACAAATAGCACATGCTATTATTTGAATACAATTTGTTCTTTCCATTAAGGCCACTCCGATTTAAATGCCACAAGTTACATTTGGAAAGGTGCTATTGGTTGGGGGTATGGGTTGTTAGGAGAAAAGAGCTACAGAAGATATGAAAAGAAGGATTTGAGAGAAAAAAAGACAACGGGAACAAGAAAAGATGTGAGTTGGTAATCTGACCTAAGAGGTACTTTGGTCCAGGTGGTCCTGCAGGTAGAGAGTGTCATCGCTTCCACTTAGGGCATGTACCGTCTCCAGACAAGCCCTTGACCTCTGAATCTGACAAGGCCGCTGCCAACTATGTGACTCCACCTCTTGACCTCTCCTGTTATGAAGACACAGAACGACAAGATATAGCTATCAGATAGGAGAGTAGATATAGTGTATCTGCCTGATGTAAGGGATTGAGGGAAATTCTATTGGAATGTAGATAATTCAGAAACCAAAATGAAAGTTAGAAATATGCATTGAATCTCCATTTGGTAATATAATTCAAATATTTCTTTAAAAGAAAAGCTTTATCAAATAAACTAAAATAAAATCTGAGAAAGTGGGTGAATGGATGAATATATTAAGACAGAACAACAGAACACGGCAGGCACTAATACATGCATGCACACACACTGTCATAACAAATGTCTGTGATCCAATGAACTGTGAATAAATCAGACACTGTGGACCAGTTCTCATTTCATAACCAGCAGTCTAGGATATTGTATATCATTACAATGTATGAATATAATATACACTACCGTTCAAAAGTTTGGGGTCACCAATAAGAAACGTCCTTGTTTTTGAAAGCGCATTTTTGTCCATAAAAATAATATCAAATTGATCAGAAATACAGTGTAGATATTGTTAATGGTTTAAATGACTATTGCAGCTGGAACAATTTGATTTTCAATGGAATATCTACATAGGCATACATAGGCATACAGAGGCCCATTATCAGCAACCGTAAGTCCATGTAGTGTTTGTTAATCCAAGTTAATTATTTCGTGACATAGTAGTATAATTGCTTTGATGAAATAGGTTCCCGTGTCATGTTATGCGAATAGTAAAGTATTCATTTATATAAGCTTATTTGTAAGACTTTTAATTGCGTGGTTTTTGTTAACTACGTTCTAGCAACGTAAAGGTTAAAATGCGTCGTAACAATTCTGCGAATGTTGCTAACTTATAATAAAATGTTGCACGTCGTTAAGTTAGGTCAAAGACAGTGAACCCTGTGCGAATGCCACGAAAGTTATTGTAATAGGCCTAGACACAAAGCAAGTTAAAATAATCAAATAAACAATTATCGCTGAAGCTGTGAGAGAATCATTCCAATAAAACGCAGAGCCGTATTGCAGTGAAACGAGTTGGTATGCAATAATAATAAAAGCCTTACCCAAGTCTTGATCCACTATTACCGTCTCCGTTGACAGAACGTCGTGCAAGTTCAAGTTCCACAGTGACAGTGCTTTCCCGTGCACTTGTTCCTTGAATCGAACAATCATCACATTTATCCCCAAATAATAAATAATGTCAAGTAATAAAAAACAGCAATTACAGTTATACTATGGCTACATTTTATTTAAAAAAAATAAGACAACAAAAAGTTTCACCAAAAAGCCTAAAACCTTACAGAAACACAGACCTGCACAACTGCTTGAACATATGGACGATAGTACCGCGCCCCCACCCGTATACGGTAACAAACCTAAAACGCGCAACAACATTTAACAATATGTTGACTTGTTTTATTTAAATATTATCACATTAGTTAATATGTAAACATGGGACAAAATATACCCGCTCAGTAATAAAAATTTATATAATAAAAATGTATTATAATTTTTTTTTCTTCAAAACATGGTATAGTGAATTTCAGTGTATTCACGAAGTATTACGGTAAAGCCCCATGTAAAACCTCTACACTGTTCATTCCAAAACCCACACTTGACAGAACTCACGTTTACAGTATATACAATGTTTTGTGCACACTTAATTTTCACGTAGTTTTCTGTGACTTCAGTGTAGCTTGAAAATCATTTAACCTGTCACAGGTGTTAATGTTGTACAGGCCCCCTCTTAAGGAAGGCACCCGCTGGATCTACGGATTATCTACAACCATTTATGAAAACGTTTCTTACTGTCGCAGTGAAGCGAGTTCTATTTATATTCTCTTATTTGTTAAACTAATTCATTCCGTATGTCCGTTATTCAACTGAAACAGTGCTTACGCTAATGTTGTATAAAACATATTTAAAAGGAATGAAATGACGCACTTTTTCACTTTTCCCGTACTGCTTTGGAGCATCCTGTTGGGGCCACTACTCAGCGGCATTATAACACCTGCATCCACAGCCAATGTAAGTATTAAATCCCATATGCTGATAAGGGATAAGCTCGGAGTAAAGACATTTACGTATGGTGCATGTATTTAGGTAAACTGTTTAAGGAAAATATCTTTCAACTATTGTTAGTCTAATTGCGCACACGAATCTGACGATATACGGGAGGTGAGTTAACGGGCCATCTAAACCGATATTCCTACAAATTAACTGTCACCTGTATTTTATAGCCACTTAACAATAGCCAATATTGTTTGAAAGAATTTGTATGGATTGTCTTCGGGTTCAGTTATGTTCCTGTAAATGTATTGCCTTCATTGCGCGTGAAAAAGGTTAATTGCATATATATATATATATATATATATATTTTTTTTTTTTTTTTTTTTTTACCAAATCAGTTGTAGAGACAAAGGATTAATCAGTCCCAATATCCCACTTCGTTTTTCATTGTAGGCTACCCAATTGCCACAGTGTCTGCATGTATTATGAAAACATTTTGTGGTGAAATAGTTCATTTTTGGGTGTTTGTGCACACAACCCATAAATCTAACCCCTATGACATACACCCCTCAAACTCTGGCCCATTTCCATGTATTTCCATTGCAACCCTCTAATCAGGGACTTCTTTAGACCTGGAACAGGTGGGTGCAATTAATGATGAGGTAGAACAGAACACCAGCAGGCTCCGGACCTTATAAAGGGCTGCCCAACCCTGTTCCTAGAGATTTACTATCCTGTAGGTTTTCTCTTCAACCCATTTGTGACTAACCTGATTTAGCTTTTCATCCATCTAAGTATAAGAATCAGGGGTACTAAATTCGAGTTGAGGACAGTAGATCTCCAGGAACAGGGCTGGGCAGCCCTGTTATAGGGTAACTGAAAACTCAAACCAACCCCTATCCCATACACACTGGGTCACTTGCCTTTCATGGCCACATGCTGCTGATGAAACTCAGAGGGTGACTTCAACAGAGTTCCTACGGGTTTAATAAACACATCAACTTTGGGACATACATATGACTTAAATGGTGCAATTCATGGTCCAGCTGTTGCTTAAAAAACAAGTATGGAATTCTAATTCACAAGTCTCTCCTATAGTTTAAGAAGAATTAAACATCATCAAACTATTGAACATTTAGAGTACATTTTGTTTTGTATGAATGTTACATTTCAAAATCAGGTGTAAACACATGCACATCTAATAATTTGGTAAATTTTGTGTGAAACGGTACAAGCTAATAGATTATGGGTTGTCCTATGTGAAAGGGGCAATTTTTTAATTGAACCTTTATTTCAGCCCCTACAATCTTAAAAATGTTTGCCCTTAGTTTTGGGACATGCAAATGGCTGAGGCAAGCGTGAACTTGCAAATGGAGGGTGGTGGAGTGGAGGATGTAGGGGTAAATATGGGGATTTACTGAATATTTTCTCTCCAGGCAACTCCAAGTCTTGTAACTGAAGTCTGTACCATTTTATCAGTGATTGGTCTCCTTGGCAGAGACGTGAGTGACTAGAGTTTTTATATGAGGTTCTATGTCTCTGTAAAAAAATATTGATTGTGTATTCAACATGAACAACAAAAACATTGATCTTCACTTACAGTGGATATAAAAAGTCTACACCTCCCTGTTAAAATGCCAGGTATTTGTGATGTAAAAGAATGAGACAAAGATATATCATGTTTCCACTTTTAATCGGACCTATATGTGTGCATAAGTGTGCACACCCTCTTAAAAGTGGGGATGTGTCTGTGTTCACAATTAACCAATCACATTCAAACTCATGTTAAATAGAAGTCATTACACATCTGCCATCATATTAAGTGATGCTGATTAATCACAAATAAAGTTCAGCTGTTATAGTAGGATTTTCCTGACATTTTCTTAGTTGCATCTCAGACCAAAAGCCATGGTCTGCAGAGAGCTTCCAAAGCATTAGAGGGATCTCATTGTTGAAAGATGAGAAGACAGTCATCCTCAAGTGGAGAAAATGTGGCACAACAGAAGCATTACCAAGAACTGGACGTCCCTCCAAAATTGATGAAAAGACAAGAAGAAAACTGGTCAGGGAGGCTTCCAAGAGGCCTACAGCAACATTAAAGGAACTGCAGGAATTTCAGGCAAGTACTGGCTGTGTGCTACATGTGACAACAATCTCCTGTATTCTTCATATGAATGGGCTATGGGGAGGGTAGCAAGACGGAAGCCTTTTCTTAAAAAGAAAAACATCCAAGCCAGGCTGAAGTTCAAGTCTCCCAAAAGCATGTGGAAAATTGTGTTATGGTCTGATTAAACCAACGTTGAACTTTTTGGCCATAATACCAAAATGAATGTTTGGCGCAAAAACAACATTGCACGTCACCCAAAGAACACCATACCCACAGTGAAGCATGGGGGTGGCAGCATCATGCTTTGGGGCTGTATTTCTTCAGCTGGAACAGGGGCTTTAGTCAGGGTGGAGGGAATTATGAACAGTTCCAAATACCAGGCAATTTTGGCACAAAACCTTCAGGCCTCCGTTAGAAAGCTGAATGAAGAGGATGAAGAGGAAGTTAACCTTTCAGCACGACAATGACCCAAAGCCCACATCCAATTAGTTTAAGGGTATGCACACTTATGCAACCAGGTTATTGTGAGTTTTTTATTTTTCCCCCGTCAAGGATTTCAGTTTGTTTTTCAATTGAATTGTTCACGTTAAAGGTCACATTAAAAGTGGGAAAAGTTCTGACATGGTTAAATTTGTCTTATTCTTTTACATCACAAGGACCTGGCATTTTAACAGGGGTGTGTACACTGTAGCTGAGGAGGTCCAAATGGGTGTATACCTCTATGATTCTAGCCCTAATTTATACAAAGACCAGAATTCAGTGGCCAATTCATGGAATGTGATTGAGCAGGCACTGGGAACTGATATATGGTCAAAGACTGGCAATAAAGTTGACATCTCCTTCATTTCATGTTTCTGAAGGCCAAAAAAAGCACAGAGGCCTGCTGTGGAAATGACGGTGGACAGCATATGCCAGCAATTTTACTGCAGCTTCCCTTTCTTTTTCAGAATGGGAAGCAAGGAGAGACAAAAAACATCAGATGAGTTAATGTAAATGTTATTTAAAATAGACAATATTTTGTCATGTTTGTTAAAAATAACTATTTACTGTCTAGCAAGGCTAGCAGCATGTACTTGTGCAAACCAAGCAAGCCAACTCACTCAAAAAATGTTAATTATACCAAAATGTAATTTTGTAACATTACAGAACAAAATACAAATGTTGATTGATGGAAAGTAATATGACAAAAAGTAAGATGTTTGATAGCATTAGCTACTTGGTTGGCTAGACATGCGTGAGTCAACCAACTGAATTCTTTTCCGAACATTATTTATCTAGCATTATTTTGCTAGACAAAAATCACAAGCTTTCTTTGTTAACACCAACATATGGTAGCAATGTTCAACAATCTAACGACTGATTTTTTCATTTTACAATTGTAGTTTTCATGAATATTATTTAACATGTTGAAAATGGTTTGTTTAGGATGTGCTCAAAATATCCCTTAAATGTTTTTAAGGCGCAGACTCCAGACCCAAGCACTGATCAGACCAGTAAGGTCACCACACCATAGAAAGTATCATGCATGAAAAGCTATCTCTATGCATCCACTCAAGCTGCCTTTTCCAATAGTCAGGGGCATTACTTAATATGGGGGTTCCTCAATATTAAGTTACTCCCACTGATGTTTTCCATTGGTCAGTTTAAATGGGGGTTCCTGAATATTAAGTTACGGACACTGAGAATGAGGGAACATCCTGGCTTGATACACGGTTAGATTTTGAAAGGTATGTATTTGTGCATGCTTTTGGGGGTAATAATATAGGATTTATCAAAACTCCTTGGGCAGTAAAAAAGTTTATCTCCAGTCTAGCTAGCAATTGCTCAATTCTTTTGACTATTCCTAGGAAGTTAGTAGATACTAGTAAGCCTATTACTGTCTAGTAAGCTGTTAAAACGGCCAGTAGCAAAAGCCATAGTTCATAGACGCTATTTGTGGTGGAGGTAAACTTAATAAGAAACGTCAATTTAACACAATGCTGAATGGTGTCTAGTGACCTGGAAAATCTGTTGTGCCTTAGTGTAATGGTTGAAAACAGTACCACTCACATGGGAGAACTGAATTTGAATCCCGTGAGGAATGCGACGTGTAATATATTTAATTGCGGGCCGCAATAAAACTGTTTATGGTTATAGTGCGACAATTGCTTGTGGATTTTCGAAGTACACATCCAGGCATGCTTTTTTATTTTGAAAAAGAAAAAATCTGAGTTACCACTGCTAGCATTACATCCTGCTCCTAGAAGAACGGTAATGAAGCCAGCACTGACAAAACAAAATTATTTATTTATGTCCAGATTCTGTAGGCTTTGGTTTCTTCCTATCATGTTGTATGGCCAGGTGAACACTTCCAAAACACTGTCTAGTTTACTCTTGCTAAACAACTGATGTTTCTTGTCTCTTTGTCTTGTCAAACTATATTGTGTTTTCTGGATCTTGTAATTTTTGTTGTGTGGATACCAGCATTAGCTGATGGTTTAAGATAATCCTCATCAACAAAAATAATTAACAGAGAAGCTAAAAATTATAAATAAGTCCTCTTTTGTCAATTTCATCCATTAATGTTTCTCTGTCTTCAAAATTATTAAACAAAAACATGAATGGGGAGAGAACCTATTTTTCTTCCTCTAAAGTTGAGGCCTCTCTGAGCATCTGCATAGCACCCTGTATTTCCTCATCATTCAGGGGTGAGCACTTGTACCTGGTCTCAGAAGAGGCCCGTGTTGGCATTTACCCAAGCAACAGCATCCCCCAGGTCCACAACGCATCTTGGCAACTGAAATGAAAGATCACAACAATCACATAGAAGTAGAGGTGTACCAAGTACAAAGTATATGTACTCAACTGGGTTTGGCTGTGTTAACGACTTTAGGGAAGTATCTAATTACGATCTAAGTAACCAGGTAAAGGGAGTTCAAAACTAACCAGTGATCAATAAAATAAAAAGGAAGAGTTTAAATGATCAATTAAGGCCATTGGTTGGTTATGAACTCTGTTTAGGTAATTTGTCTCATCCTTAGCAATTTCCCAAAACTGGTGAACACAGCAAAATACTTCTACTTTTAACTTTTCACACCACTGCATAGAAGATGGCCATGACAAATTATAATCTTTTTCGCATTTCTCAACAATGACAACATAGTGCATATGAAGCTATAAAATAAATGGATCTTGCCTGCTTGCATATAATCACAGGTGCATCATGCATCTTTAGTTAGTTATAACATACCCTAGATGACTAGAGCTGGCTAACAATTAGCCTACCTCGTCGCGTTGCTAGATATCTTTAAACGTAGCTGTAAAGGTTGTCATGTTTTCAAATCTATTCGAATCTCAGATTCAAAGAATTTAGTAGAGAAGTGATCTTAGTGAAACCGTTAACTATCTCTAAATATATAGTTAGAGGTTGTCATATGGAAGCAGTAACCGAAATCTTGTCATTGACCCTGTAATTGCCCCTTTATAAAACGCATGTACTAAATCAAAAACACCACAACAATGGAAACCGTCAATGGGCAGAACTTAATATTAAGGAACCCCCATATTGAGTATTGTCCCCGACTTGCGGTATGCAGATATACCCTCCTCACCTTTTCACTATTTCAAATTGTAAATAGTGTAAAATTTGAAAGAGCAGTGTAAAAGGGGAGAGTGTAAAAGAAGAGAGAAAAACTTCAGACTCTTTAAGTTTCACTAAATACGACCATAACACGATCATACCTTTCAGGAAATACTTTCATATATAACAAATGTGTTAACCGCAATTACAATCACTAAAACGGTGCAAATACGTTCGCAATCAACATATACCCAGTGCTATTGGTCCTTAATGACTCATTATTAGTTTTGCTATTATGTTGGTCCTTTGTTACAAATAATATTTACAGCTAACATTTAAGATTAATTTAGGGTTAAGCTGAGCCATGGCAGTACTGGAGTTAGGGTTAGGATGAAGGTTATGAGGAATCAGAAAACGCCTGTCTAAACAACACAATTCCACAACAACAAAAATCTCTCTCTGGGAACTGTGATGGCAATTTCTAAAGTGCAAAACAGTTCTATGAAAATGGTAGGTAAGACAGAAGAAATCAATTGCGCAATAAACGGTTTTAATATACTTGCAAGGAGAGAGTACGCAGGTTACAAAGTAACAGTGAATAGTCTCTAAATAAAACATAATTTCGACAGTATTTATTACATAGAAGAAGGGGTGTGGTAAGATGCTGCCATCTGTCTCATGTCAGTCAAACACATTCCCTTTGTTCTATCACACAAGTCAAATGCTATCTTCCCCCACCTTATCCTATAAGCCATAATGTTTACTGTTGTGTTTACCCAAAGGGGCCAACTGACCTTACTGCCTCCTGTTGTGTATCTTCTCCTATCCTGTCCTAAAACCCATTGATCTGCATCTCCCCCGTCCTGCTGGAGCTTCATGTTTACCTCAACACCTCATACTTCCTTTCCCACAGCACAACCAACATTCCTTTTCTCATTTAAACAGTTGGTCAGTCGTCTAATCAGTTAGAATACATTATTAAAGAAATTTCCACAACAGAACTCACACCCATTGGACTGAAAGTCGGTTTGCGGAAACCTAAAACTAAATTTAACTACAACCCAGTTTCCCAAACATTGGGACGTTGCATAAAATGCAAATAAAAACAGAATGCAATGATGTGCAAATCATTTATCCCTATATTTAATTGAAAATAGTACAAAGACAACATGTCAAATATTCAAACAGAGAAATGTTATTGTCTTTGGAGAAATGTATGTTCATTTTGAATTTGATGCCAGTAACACCTTTCAAAAAAGTTGGGGGACAGAGGCATGTTTACCACTGTTGCAACACCTCTTCATTTATCAATACTCTATAAGCGTTTGGGAACTGAGGAGGCCAATTGTTGTAGTTTTGAAAGTGAAATGTTTTCTCATTCTTGCTTGATATAGGATTTCAGCTGCTCAACAGTTCTGGGTCTCCGTTGTATTTTTCGATTCATAATGCACCAAATGTTTTCAATGGGTGACATGTCTGGACTGTAGGCAGGCCAGTTATGCACCTGGACTCTGTTACTACGGAGCCATGCTGTTGTAATATGTGCAGAATGTGGTTTAGCATTGTCTTGCTGAAATAAGCAAGGCCTTCCCTGAAAGACGTCATCTAGATAGCAGCATATGTTGCTCCAAAAGCAAATAGTGTTCATCATTAATGATGCCTTCACAGATGTGCTAGTCACCCATGCCCATCCCCATGCCGTCACAGATGCTGGCATTTGAACTGTGCGCTGATAACAAGCCGGATGGCCCCTCTTCTCCTTAGCCTGGAGTACGCAAAATTATTTAACATTTTGATTCGTCAGACCACAGGACAGTTTTCCACTTCGCCTAACATGTTACGGCATCAACTGATATGAATACATTCATTACTACCCCTGGCGGCTGGTTTCCGATGGTCGGTAAATGGCACTTCTCATAGGTAGACACTCAAAGTAAAGACCAATAGAACTGGGAGATATTGATATTGAATGTAATATCAATGCTGATATGTTCATATTGAACGGAATCATGTTTTCCAAAATGGTTATATATGTACGCAATTCCTATGATGCTGCATTGTACCAGAATACCTCATCTGCAGAAGAAAACTTTCAAACGTGGCAATGATCCCAAGTAAGCTTAAGAGACATGTTGACCCCAAAATATATTAGAAATGACATAAAAAACTTCAGGCAGTTAAAAGCGCAAAGTCATAAACAGAGTACAAGCATGTTGTCAACTGAGCAAGCATCTCACAAAGCGCAGGTAGCCAGCTTCTTGGTGGTTAGGGTTATAACCAATGCGAAGAAATCCCTTAACATTGCTGAATCACACATTTTTCCAACTTGTAAAGAAATTGTAAAGGTAATAAGGGCAGGCACTGCTAAAGAAATCAATATAATCCTGTTATCTGGCAACACAATAAAACATTTCATTGATGAACTGTCAGCTGATCTAGAAATTGTACTAAGAACACAGAAATGAGGAGTCCTTGTGGGCCAAGTTTGCCTACCTGGCTGACATTTTCAGCATTTTAAAGAGTTGAAAACCAAATGAAACTCATCAGTCCATTCTAGTTCCTGAGAAATTAAGGCTATTCCATGACAAATTGCTAAGAAACTGAAGATCTCGTACAACGCTGTGTACTACTCCCTTCACAGAAGCACAGAAACAGCGCAAACTGGTTCTAAAAGAAAGAGTGGCTAGTTTGAGTAATAGATGCCTTTCAGGTCCTCAACTGGCAAAATTGAGATGGGCAAAAGAACACAGACAAAAACAGTCCAGTGTGTGATTTGTCCTTTTCTGCACTTATCTCAAGTCAAGCGCTGGTCCTATCAGTATGTATGTTTCCCTTCCATTAATAGAAATGAAATGGTGGAGTATGTTGGACATCTTTCTGAAGAAACCAGAGCTAATCTGGGATTGAATACCAAATATTGGAAATATTTGTGTTTACTTCCATTTTCACCATAGTTTAAAAATAATGAATAACCTAAAATAAATGGGTGCAAAGTATTTTAGATAAAACGTTATTTGGCTATATAAACTTTTTATAAAAACATTTTTAAGGCAGTGTGATTTCTGCAATTTTATTTTTAGTTACAGAGCCTACTCAACTTTCAGTATTGTAAATGAATCACGCCTTATTTTTTGATCAATTACAATCCTTGTGATTTAAAGGGGGTATTTCAGAAAGCAGGTTTAGTGAAAACCTAGAGTTAGTTGACTCAAAGTTGATAGAAACTCTGGGTTTACGGTTTCAAAGAGCCAGTTCAGCATTTCTATGAATCAGTTACAACAATGATCTATGATCATACTTATCATACTTGAACACTCCAAATGCTCTTAAGTCTTTCTGTGTACATTTAGTGTACATTACAATATTATTTTGTATGTACCATTCATGGGCATATTACAATATTTTTGCTATTATTTCTGCCGGTGCAGAGAGGATCGGGCGGCAGTCGAAGGCGGGGGCCTAGACAACCCGATCCCCGGACACGGAAACTAGCTCTAAGGACGTGGAATGTCACCTCGCTGGCGGGGAAGGAGCCTGAGATGGTGCGTGAGGTTGAGAGGTTCCGACTAGAGGTAGTCGGGATCACCTCTACGCACGGCTTGGGCTCTGGAACCACACTCCTTGAGAGAGGATGGACTCTTCACCACTCTGGAGTTGCCCATGGTGGGAGGCGGCGGGCTGGTGTGGGTTTGCTTATAGCTCCCCAGCTCTGCCGCCATGTGTTGGAGTTTACCCCGGTGAACGAGAGGGTCGTTTCCCTGTGCCTACGGGTCGGGGATAGGTTTCTCACTGTTGTTTGTGCCTATGGGCCGAACGGCAGTGCAGAGTACCCGACCTTCTTGGAGTCTCTGGGAGGGGTGCTGGAAAGTGCTCCGACTGGGGACTCTATCGTTCTACTGGGGGACTTCAAAGCCCACGTGGGCAACGGCAGTGACACCTGGAGGGGCGTGATTGGGAGGAACGGCCCCCCTGATCTGAACCCGAGCGGTGTTCAGTTATTGGACTTCTGTGCTAGTCACAGTTTGTCCATAACGAACACCATGTTCAAGCATAAGGGTGTCCATCAGTGCACGTGGCACCAGGACACCCTAGGCCGCAGGTCGATGATCGACTTTGTTGTCGTTTCATCTGACCTGCGGCCACATGTCTTGGACACTCGGGTGAAGAGAGGGGCGGAGCTGTCAACTGATCACCACCTGGATGTGAGTTGGATCCGATGGCGGGGGAGGAAGCTGGACAGACTCGGCAGGCCCAAGCGTACTGTAAGGGTCTGCTGGGAACGTCTGGCCGAGTCTCCTGTCAGAGAGATCTTTAACTCCCACCTCCGGCAGAGCTTTGACTGGATCCCGAGGGAGGCTGGAGATATTGAGTCCGAGTGGACCATGTTCTCCACCGCCATTGTCGAAGCGGCCGCTCGGAGCTGTGGCCGTAAGGTCTCCGGTGCCTGTCGAGGCGGCAATCCCCGAACCCGGTGGTGGACACCGGAAGTAAGGGATGCTGTCAAGCTGAAGAAGGAGTCCTATCAGGCCTGGTTGGCTTGTGGGACTCCAGAGGCAGCTGACGGGTACCGACAGGCCAAGCGGACTGCAGCCCGGGTGGTTGTGGAGGCAAAAACTCGGGCCTGGGAGGAGTTCGGTGAGGCCATGGAGAAGGACTATCAGCTGGCCTCGAAGAGATTCTGGCAAACCATCCGGCGCCTCAGGAGAGGGAAACAGTGCCCTACCAACGCTGTTTACAGTAGAGGTGGGCAGCTGTTGACCTCAACTGGGGATGTCGTCGGGCGGTGGAAGGAGTACTTCGAGGATCTCCTCAATCCCGCCGTCACGTCTTCCATTGAGGAAGCAGAGGATGAGGGCTCAGAGGTGGACTCGTCCATCACCCGGGCTGAAGTCACCGAGGTGGTTAAGAAACTCCTCGGTGGCAAGGCACCGGGGGTGGATGAGATCCGCCGTGAGTACCTCAAGTCTCTGGATGTTGTGGGGCTGTCTTGGCTGACACGCCTGTGCAACATCGCGTGGCAGTCGGGGACAGTGCCTCTGGAATGGCAGACCGGGGTGGTGGTCCCTCTTTATAAGAAGGGGGACCGTAGGATATGTTCCAACTATAGGGGGATCACACTTCTCAGCCTCCCCGGGAAAGTCTATGCCAGGGTTCTGGAGAGGAGAATACGGCCGATAGTAGAACCTCGGATTCAGGAGGAACAGTGTGGTTTTCGTCCAGGCCGTGGAACACTGGACCAGCTCTATACCCTCTACAGGGTGATGGAGGGTTCATGGGAGTTTGCCGAACCAGTCCACATGTGTTTTGTGGATTTGGAGAAGGCATTCGACTGTGTCCCTCGCGGCATCCTGTGGAGAGTGCTTCGGGAATATGGGGTCCTGGGTCCTTTGCTAAGGGCTGTCAGGTCCCTGTACGACCGAAGCAGGAGCTTGGTCCGCATTGCCGGCAGTAAGTCAGACTTGTTCCCTGTGCATGTTGGACTCCGGCAGGGCTGCCCTTTGTCACCGGTTCTGTTCATAATTTTTATGGACAGAATTTCTAGGCGCAGCCAGGGGCCGGAGGGTGTCAGGTTTGGGGACCTGTTCACGAGTGAGGGAAGGATGGAACGGGAGATTGACAGACGGATCGGTGCAGCTTCTGCAGTAATGCGGTCGATGTATCAGTCTGTCGTGGTGAAGAAAGAGCTGAGCCGCAAGGCGAAGCTCTCGATTTACCGGTCAATCTACGTTCCTACTCTCACCTATGGTCATGAGCTTTGGGTCATGACCGAAAGGACAAGATCCCGGATACAGGCGGCCGAAATGAGCTTTCTCCGCAGGGTGGCTGGGCGATCCCTTAGAGATAGGGTGAGAAGCTCGGTCACCCGGGAGGAGCTCAGAGTAGAGCCGCTGCTCCTCCACATCGAGAGGGGTCAGCTGAGGTGGCTTGGGCATCTGTTTCGGATGCCTCAGGAACGCCTTCCTGGGAAGGTGTTCCGGTCCCGTCCCACCAGGAAGAGACCCCGGGGAAGACCTAGGACACGCTGGAGGGACTATGTCTCCCGGCTGGCCTGGGAACGCCTCGGTGTCCCCCCGGAAGAGCTGGAGGAAGTGTCTGGGGAGAGGGAAGTCTGGGCATCCCTGCTTAGACTGCTGCCCCCGCGACCCGGCCCCGGATAAGCGGAAGATGATGCTATGCTATGCTATTTCTTAATTCTTACTACGTAGATGTGTGCCATATCACAAGAAAATCACTGTTCAGAAGGACACTGTTATTCGGTGCATTTGATAATTAAACTCTGAACCTTAATATTACACCCACACGCACACATTATATACATGTTTAATGTGTGGCAGACTCAAGATGCGACTTTTGTTTTTTTCAGTTAATACTCATGCATTGACTTGGTCAGCAATTTTCTGCCACGGTAGCTTACGTTGTTTTGCTGCTTATACTATATTGCTTTTTTCTTAAATATATATTCATTCCATTTATGAGGGCTTTTTATCTCCTTTTGCATGTGCTTTACTCAGGATTAACTTAACTCAGACTTGACTGAACTAATTGTTACCACCTGTTCTGAAACCATCAACTCTGAGTTTGACAGCTCAGAGTCAGTCAACCCAGAGTTGTGGTTTCAACTCAGAGTATGTTCAACACCTGCAATAATAATAATAAATAATAATTTATTATAAAAAGTGTTGCCCTCCCAGGATTCAAACCCGAGACACCCACGTCAAATGCTGTGTCCTTAACAACTATGCCACAGAACTACATATTTGCCAGGTGTCGGTATAGCCCCTTGACAATATATAATATAGTTTAAAACCATTAACCATGGTTTTAAACTGAGTAACGTTTCTTATTAAGTTTACCTCCACTGCAAACTGTATGGCTTTTGCCACTGGCCGTTTTAACAGCTTATTAGCCATTCTTGAATGACATTGATACAATAACTACTGTACCAATATAGGTGATGATAAGATACTTTTTCGTCAAGTAGAAAGATGAGAGAATCGTGTAGTCAGCAAAGTTTTTGTCTAATCTGAACAAATCCTAAACATAATTCAAAAATCCACCAGAAATGGTCACAATATAACAGTAAACTGTTTTATTTTAGGCTTCCTATAACGTAGCTACTGAAGGTTGTAACTAGCAAGTTTTTGTCTATCCTGAAAAAATTATCTTTCATCCCAGTACCTAACAGCAGTCAGGGTAGCACTTGGAGGTCTATGTCACTCTATGTGAGTCGATTTCTGACACACCAATGGCCTGCTGGAGGTCATCTTGTAGGGCTCTGGAAGTGCTCCTCATGTTCCTCCTCGCACAAAGGAGCAGATACCAGTCCTGCTGCTGGGTTGATGCACTTCTACAGCCCAGTCCAGCTTTCCTCATGTAATGGCCCATCTCCTGGCATGTCCTCCGTACTGGGAGACACAGCAAACCTTTTTGCGACGGCACATATGGATGTGCCATCCTGGAAGAGCTGGACTACCAGTGCAACCCGAATGGGCTGCAAGTACCGCCTCATACTACCATTAGTGAAAAGGACACTAGCAAAATGCAAAACTACAGAAGAATCAGTCAGGAAGGATAAGGAGAGAGCAATTGTCTGTGGCTAACACCTGTAAAACCATTCCCTTTTTTGGGGTTGTCCTCCTGTTGCCTCTCCAGTGCACCTGTTGTGACTTTCTTTTGATTCACAATCGCTTACGCTTCCTAACTGGACAGATTGATATCTCTGAAGTTTAATTGACTTGGTGTTATACTGTGATGATTACATATTCCCTTAATTTTTTAAGCAGTGTACATTGTACCCATCAAGTGCAAAATCTGTATCATTTGAATTCTTAAATAACAAAGTTTCAAATAAAATAAATAAGCCTGGATTAGATTTAGATACCAACATTTTTTTAACATGTCCTCTGTACATTTAGGTGTCAAAACCCCAACCCCATGTGGTTTTTGAATGGATATGTGGATCGAAATTGTCAATTAAAGTTACCCTGAAACATTTGCTGTAATTCTGTAAACAGTTATGAAATGCTAGAAGGCTGCTGAAAGATTCAATCTCACGACCTGAATTGCTGGAACGTGTTGCAAGTTCTAGTGATGACGACAGAGTAGTAGGTGCAAACCTTTTAGTAATCTTAACTCCTGTTCAGAAGGCAGAGGTACAATAAATACAACCGCTTCTTTTTTGATTTACTGCTGATGACCTATTTGACCTTCCCTTACACTGCATGGCAACAAAATCGGCCTCTGGCTCCAGAGAGTGGAGCAGGATAAACTGGAGAGTGGCACAAGCGGCGCAGTGTAGTCTGTGATGCCACCAGTGTAATAAGGACCCTCTTTCGGCAGTCCATCCTGGTATGCTGATTTTGTCCAGTCAGCACTGTTGTTTCAAAAGCATTCTGGGCGCAGGTAATATCCTTGACGATCATACGGTTAGCCTTTAGTTCATTTTACAACTCAACAGTTTCCGTTAGTTGAACTTAAAAGTAAAAGTAAACCCAAAACAGCAAAATAAAGTTTCAGGACTGAAAGGCTTTTCATATTTCTGCACCAGATGCAGCTCAAGAAGTGACATAGGTCATGAGAAATCATACTGAGAACTGTTTCCAGCTTTAGTTATTGGGGTATCATCAGCAGCTTGAGAGTTGATTCTCCACTTTGTCACAGGCCCTAACTCCTTTATGTTGCATTATGCTACTTTGAGAAGTCAATAACAAATGGCTTTGATATAGATGCATTTGTGTTCTTTCCAAAAAGAGAAAGAATATTGTTGCTCATGGTTGCTGCATTTGCTACATGTCATGATAGATCTTTTGACTTCAGCTCAGAAAACATGGGCCTAAAACAAAATTTATATTAATAAATACATATTATTTGGGGTTACAGTTCAATGGCTGACCTCCCCCAATGAAATGCCGATGGATCAGGGTTTCCTATCAAAATATTGCCTTACAGGCTATGTTACATCTATGTTACATGAATGACCAACATTTTGGCTAATGGTCTAAATAATAATTCATAAAATGTTAACAAAATTATATTTGATAATTTATGTGTAGGCTACTGATGCTTAGTATTTTATTTTGTTTTTACCAATTGGGAAATGCTGAATCATTGGTAGGTACCTGTCACTATCCCCAAACAATTAGCAAAACTGAAAAGTACCTTGCAGTAGTATATCATGAGTGGTAACATCTTTTGAATCTTTGTTATTTGTATGAAATGACAGCATCAGTACGCTTCAGACGTTCACTCCACTCAAAGATGTGCTTTCATTTGTGTTAATATTGTGCACATAGGTATTTGAGTATGCTCTCCTAGTGTTGCCCCTTGCGTTGTCATAACCCCAAGTTACTATGACAGTTGTTTAAGACTGCAGTTGTTCGAAACTCTTACAGTTTGAAAGAGGAAATTATATTCTGCAGAACTGCCTCCAGGTAAGATCGACAGAAAAAGGGATATTGAGGGAGAGAATGTTATATAACAGGTGTTTTGACTAAAGACTGTTGAGACAGTCAGTTCATATAGCCATTTTGTGATCTTAGACATACATACTTTAATATATAGTTTCTACGCCTTAAATGTTTCAGATTTTGCTAACTTAAAATGAAATCTAAAATGGGATAAGATTTGTTTTCCTGATGAATATGTAGCAGTCAAAATATTTGAAACACATTTTCTGAATAAAATATTTAAAAGAATAAAAAAATATATATATATATTTAAACACTAATTTAGGACGTATTGTTTACAAGTTGTATGCCTCAGTACTTAAAGAAGGCACATTTATCAGCCAATACAGCTGTGAAAAGATTTGAATCAGATTATACCAACCAAACTGTCAGGGGGATCCCGAGGGGTACACATTAGGTTTTTGTCCTAGTATTACATGGTTGATTTAAAAATACAACAAAATGTGTGAATAGAGTTCATTCCACAATTATTGGAACTGTTGGTAAAGATGAGCCAAAGTCTATGAAAAATGGTATAGTTGTTTATCATCTTGTTTGTATATCCAAAATGTGATAAATCTAACATCTAATAATAGGTACAGTTTTTCAAAGAAAATATAATCTAATAAAAGAATGTGTGTCAGCCATAGCTTATGGAGGGCATTAGATTGAGTACCTTGCAAGTATTCAGACCCCTTACCAATTATCTCATGTTACTGATGGTACACTGACATTTTATGTTAGGAAATATTTGTACAAAAAACCCTAAATTGTTCTTTGTACGTATTGTGCATGGAAGCTCTCAGTTTACACAGATGAAAGAAATTGCCCTATGACAGTTACCTCACTATTGGCCTCCACATCTGAACCGTTAAAGTTTATCTCACAGTTTCTGGAAAAGAAAACACACTGATTAAGTATCATTGCTCAACCTGTGAATCTGAACATTCAAGGAAGAATCAAAGCTGCAAGCAGCATTTAGCGGGTTTCAGCTTTAAGCTTGCATTTCTTTTCAATGGGACGCATATCCAACTCATGTCCATAGCTGTAAACAATATTACATGTATGTTTTTTTCTTATCACTACTATCCCCACATAGCCAAATGGAAACAACCTTTATATAAACTAACTCACTACCCTGATCATGTGTACCAAATGTAACCAGACTTAACATTGGTCATTCGGCCGATGTTATAATAAGTAGCCTTTGAAGTTTATAAGTAGCTTTTTAAGTTTTTCACAAATTCAGAATTGCCAAAAAAACATTACACAGAATTGGCAAAAAAATATTACTTAATGGGTCCCAATTGCAAATATATTCCTTGGGATGAGATGGACTTATAAACCTCTTTTCAAGATTGTATTTTACACTGGTTGAGTGTGGTGAGCTTGCAAATGTGGGAAACTAACGTTCAAAGGTTTGGGATCACTTAGAAACGTCCTTGTTTTTGTAAGAAAAGCTAATTTGTTGTCCATTAATAACATCAAATTGATCAGAAATACAGTCTAGACATTGTTCATGTTGGAAATGACTATTGTAGGTGGAAACGGCAGATTTTTATGGATAATTTTTATGTAATATTTAGATAGGCATACAGAGGCCCCATTATCAGCAACCACCTGTCCTGTGTTCCAATCGCACGTGGTGTTTGCTAATTCAAGTTTATAATTTTAAAAGGCTATGTGATCGTTAGAAAACCCTTTAACAATTATGTTAGCACTGCTGAAATCTGTTTGGAATAGGGATTGTTGGTATGTGTTAACAAATCCAAAAATGTTCATGTTCTTGTGCTTTACTTAGTCAACCATTATCCTAAAGGCTATATTGTCTGGTTCTAACAGCGCTTTCCTTACTCTACCTCGCTTAGGACGGCATGGTCCAGGAGTAGAAACTGTTGTGGTAGGTGCAAGTGTCATGGGACGTATCTTAGCTGGTCTACCTTTAGGGTGGTCAGGTGCTCTGCAAGGGGTGTTGCCTTCATGACAAACACCAATAGTTCTTGCATCATACTCATTTGTAACATTGACAGTACAATAATTATCATGACAACTCAATCTTTTTACAAAGTTGGAGAAATAGTATGAGGAAGGGAACATTGCACTCCATCCTGTGGTTTGGTGGGTCCAATATCATTTATCTTTCCAATCTGGGTTGATTACAACATAATGTTACCATAATCATCACAGTCTGGGTCAAAGGTCCAATGAAAAGTCTTCTCTTGGTTCCAACGAGACGTACTTCAATTATAATCATCCCAAGTGTTCTGCTCCTCCAAATCCCAGACAGTCAGTGGTGTACCATTCTTGGCAGGCTGATGTAATAGACCCTAAAAGTGAGATATATTAAGTGTTGTCCTTAATAACATAAGTTCAAATGCAGGTTACAATGACAGGTTTAGTCATCTCCAATCTGGTTGCTTTCTCAGCCAGGTCAGGAAAATCTGTGTGCTCTCCTTTGTGTATGCCAAGATGACCAGTTCATGTCAAAGGGCTCTATGGCTGCAGGCTGGGTTGGAAGTGACGGTAACTAGCAGCACAGCTCACTCTGCCATTTGTTAACTTCAATTTACCTATCTTTAAACACTGGAGTCCTCATTAAGTGTGTGGCGTGGACCCAACCAGTGTGACTTGACATTGTGTAGTTGGCCTTTCACGCCCCAGTGAATGTTGTTCAGATCAGAACCGGAGCATTCCTCAGAAACTGTTGTCGTTGGTTGGAGGTTGCCCCCTTTATCTCGAAGCAGAAACATCAGGACTAGCATTTGTCCATCCGTCAGGAATAGGCATTGCTGGAGACTTGCAGCACCCAGGGAGTAGAAACCTCTTGCAGCTGTGGGATAGTCTGTGTGTGTGTGAGATCTTCAGGGCTAGGTTCTTATCTCAGCCCACTTCACAGTTGCCCTCTGTCTCACCTGCCATGTCCTTTAAACAAAACTCTGGGCTCTAAACAATAAACAATGCTTATCGTTAATGTATTAGAACACATTCTTGCCAAACAGTAACATATCCAAAAAAACAAAACCTGTACACATGAATATCCTATATCTTAACACTTCAGTTGCCTAAATAGATTGGAATCAATTGTAAACTGTAAATTGTAACTCTTCTGGTGCATTGTTCTGCAAATGTTGTAAAGTTACAATATAATTATTTTCTACAGTTGGTATAGGTTCAATGACCAACAAATAACTAAACTGCAAGAACAACAACACAATTTCCAGTTACTGTTCCAATTACTCATTATCTGTTAACATAGCTTGCTTACGTGGAGGTGTCAATGTCAAATAGTAGTTCATATACAATTCTTAGTTCATAGTCTAAACAGGTTTGATTTAATTTATAATTACATCTGACTGATTTATGTCTAGAAACTACAATTTAATTCACTTTTGAAGATGATACCTAGTGTGATTTTCTCACTTCTTATTTATATTGACACATCAAAGACACTGTAATTCTGTCATAAATCATGACTCCCCCATTATGTCCCATCTCAACACAGCATGCCCTGAAGCAGGGTGGGAGGGTCTTGATTGAAAATGATTGACCTTATCTTGATTTCTACATGTTAAACTTTAACACAGGGAAAAAAAGAATCCAGATTAAGTCCTATCTTTTTTGTACTTTTTGACTCTTGTCTGCACTAGATCCACTTTCAAAGTAATAGTTAAAATTGTCCATTAAAATCTCTACTTTATAGTCTACAAATAGTCTCAACTCCTAGTCTGTCAGTTTAGTTTCCAACCTGTTGACAGTTAGTTGACAGCTAACTGATGGTCTTGACCAGTCGTTTAAAATATGTAACAATTGTTTCTTTAGGATCGATTTTCCATGAGCACTGAATTCAAAGTATTCAGTGTAGCTGAATTACAATAACAATTTTGATCATGACACCAGTAAATCTGTTTCTCTTCTAAGGAATTCAGAGAATAGTCAAATGCACCTAAAACCCAATTCACACAGCATAACTGGTGTTTGTGTGAGTGAGTAGTGCACCCCAGGAGTCTGGGCTCTATGTTCTGTGTCTCTCTTACAATTTAGACCAAGTAAACATTTCTCAAACTTGATTTTCTAGAACAGAACCTGGTGCAGAATTATGTCCTCAGTTTCTTTTTAGAATATAGCAAAAGTTAGTACCCAGGTAAGAAATATTTACATCTGATTATTATATCAGATGTAAATATCAGGGATAGCAGGGAGCGAGGTGCTGACTGCTTAAAATAGACCACCATCATCCCTGTACCAAAGAAACCTTCCATGGGTATCTTCCCAAACCCAATTTCCAGTCGAGCAAGTTCGCAGACACTGACGCGGCTGGGACAGCTGCTCAGAAGGCCGCGGCTGCTTGTGGCAGAACACAGTGGTATGGTGGGGGTCGGTCAGAGGGACAGTCCAGGTCTGCAACAACCTAAGCGGGGATAGCTAGAACATAGAGATTAGGGATGTGCATCTCCATAACTGAGGCCGATGCGATACGCATGCATAGCCAGCAATGCGATACATTAAAGATACATATAAGCAGCTACCGATGCGATTCAATTCACTGTTATTACGATGCGGTGCGATTCAATTTCGATTCAACGCGATGCGATTCAGTGTAATATAGGATGCAATGGAGAAAAATATGATGCTATGCAATTCAATATGTAGAAATTTTACTTTTATTTATTTTGTTCAGACATAGTCTACTTTAAGATTTGCTATCTTAAGTGCCATCTGACTATATATGGCTCTTTCACAAACAAAAGATTTGTTTTTTACAAAACCGAAAGATTAAATAAAAACAGACATTCTTTTCCTGTCTTGTCTCTAGTTACTTTTAACAGCTCACACATTTAACAGGTGAAACAAATTAAGGATGTTGCTCATAGATAAACAATGAAGACATTTTCTGTAACTTGCCAGCAGGCTAATGTGATTTCAGCAGGTAGGCTAACTCAGTGAGCAGAAAGAAGGTGCTGTTTTAACATCAACAATAAAAATAAAAACCTTTCACAAACGGGTAAACAAAAATGTATATATATATATATATATATATATATATATATAAGAAAAACTATTATTGGCAGTCAAAGGCTGCTGTAAACAATATTAGCTTAAATGTCCTACTTTAAGGTTTTTCTTCAGAAAAATCAGTTGATCTACATGATCAGGATGAAGCAAACTGCGCTTTGCAGTAACTATGTCTCCAGCTGTGCTAAACACTCTTTCAGAGGGTTAACTTGTAGCTGGGATGGAGAGGTATCTCTTTGCCAATGCTGAAAGCAGAGGAAGATCCACTTGTTTTTTTCACCACTGCAGCAAGTCACCACTCAGACCTAAAGAATCACTCTCTCTGTCCTTTAAAATTTCCCCCTTAGCTCTCTCCCTTGTGTTCTTTGTCGTCTCTGGTCTCTGAGTGTGGAAATGGTCCAAGGCTGTTTTCTTCTTGGGAGGAACATCATCTAGGAGCAGAAGAGAAGAAGGGATTTTCAGAAACATTATTTCAGTCAATATTATACTACAAAATAATGTGACATACAATACTAGACCATAACACATGAATCTTCAAATCAACATAAAGTATATAACTTTTGCAACAGTTCCTAAACTTCCTATCAGAACATAGCAAACCTGTCTCTTCCTCTCTGTGGGGGCTCCTGTTACCACTTGTTTCAGCTGTCTGGTCCTCATTTATTGTGTTCCCTGCCTGACAATCATTATTACAACCCTGAGACAGTTAGATTTCCTTAAACTAACATAATTTAAGACACAAATAAATAAAAGTAACAAATGGGTATGAGAGAGAGAGATAATATACTGAGTATATTCTTCTTAACTTTTCATCCATCTTCACCACCTCTCCTATTAGCTTTGTGAATATTATGTCCTTGGTGTCATTGTCATCCAGAAAAGCCAGGTCTTTGAAGCGTGGATCAAAGGCTGAGGCATAGTGGAGGAGGTCTTGGAGGTATGTGTAGCGACCGTCAAAGTCCTGCCTGAATCGCTCCTTCATCTGAGAAATTACTGGTTGATCACTATCATCTGGCTGGAAATGTCTCTTTAATTTGGCCTGAATTGGGGAGATCATTGAGATGGTGGGGTTTTTTTCCTCACTGAGGAGCGTGGTTGACACTTTCAGGGGAGACATCAATTTGATGACATCTTAAATTATTGACATGTCTTCCTCTGTCAGGCTGGCCATGCATTCACTTCTCTTTATCTGCTTTGACAGCAGGGTGTTCAACACAGCAGGCTGTTGCTCCCAAAAACACTCCAACATGTCAAGTGAACTGCTCCATCTTGTGGAAACATCATGGATAAGCTTGTGGTTTGGCAGGTGTAACTGGGCCTGCATTTCACGCAGAACTTCAGTTGCTTTTGGGCTTCTGTGAATAAACGTTACCACCTTCCTCACTTTCGCCAAAAGCTCAGATATCCTGTCCAGTTTGAGGGATTTTTGCGAGGCCAGATTAAGTGTGTGCGCGATGCATCGCACATGGGGGTCCATCTCTGCACCAACTCCGGCCAGCATCATGTTTTTTGCATTATCTGTGACCAACGCTGTGTCCTTGATGTTGATGTTCCACTCCAGCCATCAACCGTAATTGCAACTCGTTGGGCATTGCTTAATGACTCGGTTATCACTCCTTTAACTTTGTCATACAAAGCAGGGATTTGTTTCTCAGTGAATAGCTTTCTATTTGGTATGTGGTACCTCGGCTCTAAGACGTGGAGGAGGTACTGGAATCCCTCGTTCTCTATAACGCTGTAAGGCTGAATGTCTTTACAAATAAAAAAGGCGATTGCGTCGGTTATTGCTTTGGAACGAGCAGAGCTGACAGCCAGCGGGGTGTGAAAAAAAGTTGTAATTGTTTGGTCACCCTGCGTCCTGCTAGCGGTACCACAGCGGCTAGTACTAGCAACCCCTGATTCCGAGGGGGAGGGAGTCTCTGCTGCACTCACACTGTGTCGGCACTTCAAGTGTGTTGTTAAATTAGTCGTACTGCCTGTACTGCCTGACATATTTTACAAATTGCATGCGTTTTGTCAAGATTTCCATCTCGCTTATAAAACCCAAAGTTTTTCCAAACACTGGATTTAAAATGACTTGGTGGAAGAAAGAGTTCCGACTCAGAGTCTGCCATGTTAATCTGTTCTAGGTAACTTTCAGGAGGACACCTCTCGGTCTCCGTAGTGTTGTGATACGTCATATTCACGTAGCAGCTGCAGCTGCTGCAGTGGTGATGAGAGAATGTGCTTTAGCAACAGTTCAGAAAGGAGAAATCATTCTAAAAGTTACATAATAAAATATTGGTCGCTTTAAAAATAATAACATAATAGTGCATCTACTAATAATTATATATGAATAAATCGTTTGTACATACAAATGCCAACTGTATCCGATGCACGCTTATTTAAATCGATGCATCGCATCATAAGCGATGCACCGATTCGAATCGGTGAATCTTACCATCCCTAATAGAGATCAATAAACCCCACACAAACATCCCTAAAGCTTTCACCCGCCACCACTTTCCATATACCGTAGACTACACCTTCCAAACAACTTGCCATATTACCTTCTGCATCTCCTGTACCTTTCCTCTTCCATATAGTAGAGACTGATAGCAGCAGCGCTCACTGAGGACGGACCGCCCCGTTCACTAATTAGTTGCTTATATATGTGTTTGTGTTACCATTGCACCTCAATGGACTATGGTTTGTTCACAGTGAGGTGCTGTTTTGTGAGTAATTCACTATACAAGTAAAGAGACTATTGATCTTTATTCCTCGTTTTTGTTTGCCTTTCATTTTTTTCTCACCTTTACGCACTCGCACCATCACAGCCATTAACCGAAAAGCTAACAACTCCCAAATAAATTAGTGCGCATATACAGTATGTCTGGCAGAAATTCTTGCCAGTCCATTCTAAGTATGAGGGACCGTCAAAGATTTACTACCACACTTACCCATTACCAAAGTTTTACAAGCAAACACCCATGCGTGGCGAAAATGCCAGATTCAGGGCAGGCTCCAGCCACCCTCGTATCTCAATTTACTTGCCCATGCATGATTTAATAGACCCATTGGACCCTTCATAAGATATTTTAAAGGCCTATTCCCATCTTTGAAATGCAGTAAGATGCATTTGAAAACCAGCATCTTACTGCATTGCGCCCTCACCTCCAGAGTTCAATATTGTCCATCGGGAACCTGTACCGAGCCATTTAACTTTTTCAGCTGTCACAGGAAGTGCCTCTGCTTCTTTGTAAGAGAGGTGATGTTCAGCTCCCACTTGAGGTCCAGAGCGATGGTGGTGCCCAGAAAGCAAATGGACTCCACAGAGTTGACTGGGGAGCCGACCACGGTAATAGGGGGAAGGGCAGCTCCACTATCATCTCCACAGTCTTTAGGGCGTTGAGCTCCATGTTGTTCTGACTGCACCAGGACACCAGATGGTCAATCTCCCACCTGTAGGCAGACTTGTCTCTATGAGAAATAGGTCTGATGAGGGTGGTGTCATCCACAAACATCAGGAGCTTGACAGAATGATGACTGGAGGTGCAGCTGTTGGTGTACAGAGAGTAGGGGGGAAAGGACACAGCCTAGGGGGGAGCTGGTGCTGATGGTCAGAGAGGCGGATATGTGCTTCCCCAGCCTCACATACTGCTTCCTGTAGGACAGGATGGCTGTGATTCACCTGCAAGTGGACTCAGGCACTCCCAGTTGAAATACCATGTGAGCAAAATGGGATTTATGGAGTTGAATGCAGAAGTAAAGTCCACAGATTCTGGTGTAGGTTCAGGAGAGTCCAGATGCTGGTGGATGGAGTGAAGAGCCATGTCTACCGCATCGTCCACAGACCTGTTGGCTCTGCAGGCAAACAGAAGTGTATCTAGTAGAGGGTCTGTGATGGTCTTGAGGTGGGACAGTACAAGGTGCTCAAATGACTTCATAACCACAGAGGTCAGGGTGACGGGTCAGTGTAGATGGCTGGACACACAGGGAGAAGGTATGTACACACAGGGAGTTGTCATTACAACAAAGGTAGCTAGCTGGTATAGGTAACTGATGTTAACATCATAATGTAGAAAGGTTAGCTAGCTAACTTTACAGCTTTTAATCAACTACTGTAATGTTAGAGAGAGACCAATTACTCATTGAAAATACACAGATATAGAGAACCTTTTTCTTTCCTTTCCGAAAAAGTTGAAAAGGAACGTTTTGAGTGAGGAACAGAAGTGTTCAATTTGCAATGGTCTCTTATTTTAAACGGTTCTGTTAATTTTCTCTTAATTTTTTTCTGGAGCTGTAGTTCTAATTTAATTTACCAATGTGTTTACTACTGTCAAGCTTGCTTTAACGTGTGTTGTGATTCCAGTGACAACACTTTGCTTAAAGATACAACATGCAACTTTAATGCCACTTTAACGCCACATGTTGGCAGTGAGTTAAATATCAGTTCTACAACTCCATTAGGATCTGACAATATCATTAATAACTACAAGCATAGTGAACTGTCTGAAGCAGTATCACCTCCAAGTCGGGGCTGAATATAGACTCATTACAAATGGGGTTAAAGTTGATGGGCCCTTTCGGAACACAGAATAAACTAAGTAAACAGCTAAACCAATCAAAACAACATCTAGGCTATCTATTACGGTAGATGCATTGCCATATTTCAGAGACTCATTGATGTCTATCTAGCGAATATGAAACCATCATTTTGCTAATTTTGCTAATTTGTGCACTTTAACCAGTTTGCACAGGGCTAAATCTAGCTAAAATACCATTTCTGAGCAATATTCAATATTAAAATATTCAAAAAACCCACAATGCATATACATTTTTCTCAACATTTTGCAGAGATTTGCTAGCTAACTTTAACTTATTTTCTCGACCAATGACTTTGGAGAAACCTTCATAAAACATATCTGCACTCATACAAATAAAATAACATTGAGAACATCAAATTATTTTCTATGTAGTATGATTGCTAATCCGACATCAATCTAGTAACTTACATGATGCTTGCTTTGACTCTCTAGCCACCTAGCTAAATGAGGTGATGTAACCTACTTGTCAAGTAGAAAGGTAACCAACTCTGCGTCACTATTCCCACCACAAACCTCAGCTCTCGCCATCAAATATAAAATGTATTCTTGTTTTACTCCGTGCTTTGTCTTATGCTCAGGTTGCTTCTGTATCTTTTCTTTTCTGGAGCATTCAGTGTAGGCTACATCTTGTCATTGGCCTTCACCTCACACACACACCTTAGCAAATCTTATGTCTTTATGTATTGAACTTCATATTTTTTTAGGCTCATTCCTCATGTAGGATGTCTTTGAGTGTCCCCAAAATGAAATCTATTATTATTATTATTATAATCTTAAGGAAGTACATGCCTATGAACGTCCTGGCCTTCTACGTATTTCTCGCAACCATGGCCCTAGGGATTGTCCTGACACTCTGCCAGAGATTTTTTTTTAACGTTAACTGATGGTATGTAAGGGTTATTATCGAATATTTTAACTGGAAAATGCTGCATAGGGCACCTTTAAGTGCAGTGTTTCACGTTGTTGGTGCAGAGCAGCAAGCCTGCAGGTAGAAAGAGATGTCAACGATGTTGGATGAGAAGTTGTGGGAGACTGAAAGGAAAGAATAAAAGTTAGGTTTTCCTCTAAAAAAAAAAACTGTCCAGCCATATCAGAAATGGTTGGGAAGATGCCAGGAGACATGGCTATTTCTCTAGCAATTAATGCTCCAAAATCACACTTTTTGGACAGTGTGCGTTTATAATTTTGGCATCAGCCACCAAGGAGCATCAGGTATAAAATTCACCTGCATACATTCACCTAAAGGATTATTAGGAACACCATACTAATACTGTGTTTGACCCCCTTTCGCCTTCAGAACTGCCTTAATTCTACGTGGCATTGATTCTACAAGGTGCTGAAAGCATTCTTTAGAAATGTTGGCCCATATTGATAGGATAGCATCTTGCAGTTGATGGAGATATGTGGGATGCACATCCAGGGCACAAAGCTCCCGTTCCACCACATCCCAAAGATGCTCTATTGGGTTGAGATCTGGTGACTGTGGGGGCCATTTCAGTACAGTGAACTCATTGTCATGTTCAAGAAACCAATTTGAAATGATTCGAGCTTTGTGACATGGTGCATTATCCTGCTGGAAGTAGCCATCAGAGGATGGGTACATGGTGGTCATAAAGGGATGGACATGGTTAGAAACAATGCTCAGGTAGGCCGTGGCATTTAAACGATGCCCAATTGGCACTAAGGGGCCTAAAGTGTGCCAAGAAAACATCCCCCACACCATTACACCACCACCACCAGCCTGCACAGTGGTAACACGGCATGATGGATCCATGTTCTCATTCTGTTTACGCCAAATTCTGACTCTACCATCTGAATGTCTCAACAGAAATCGAGACTCATCAGACCAGGCAACATTCTTCCAGTCTTCAACTGTCCAATTTTTGTGAGCTTGTGCAAATTGTAGCCTCTTTTTTCTATTTGTAGTGGAGATGAGTGGTACCCGGTGGGGTCTTCTGCTGTTGTAGCCCATCCGCCTCAAGGTTGTGCGTGTTGTGGCTTCACAAATGCTTTGCTGCATACCTCAGTTATAACGAGTGGTTATTTCAGTCAAAGTTACTTTTCTATCAGCTTGAATAAGTCGGCCCATTCTCCTCTGACCTCTAGCATCAACAAGGCAAATTTTCCGCCCACAGGACTGCCGCATACTGGATGTTTTTCCCTTTTCACACCATTCTTTGAAAACCCTAGAAATGATTGTGCGTGAAAATCCCAGTAATTGAGCAGATTGTGAAATACTCAGACCGGCCCGTCTGGCACCAACAACCATGCCACGCTCAAAATTGCTTAAATCACCTTTCTTTCCCATTCTGACATTCAGTTTGGAGTTCAGGAGATTGTCTTGACCAGGACCACACCCCTAAATGCATTGAAGCAACTGCCATGTGATTGGTTGATTAGATAATTGCATTAATGACAAATTGAACAGGTGTATGTTAAAATAATTGAATGTAATGAAATAATTTATTATACAGATAATACATGACACAATAACTCTTCAAACTGCTGCTAGTGTACAGTGTAATGTATATTTTTGATTTAGTAAGGTTTCAGCAGTTCATTGGTGAAACCCTGTTGTGTTTTTTCCGGTTCATTATTATTATTAGGTGTGCTTGCCGAAGGCAAAGGACATCTATAGATTTCTCCCATACTTCTTCTTTTTATTATTCTTCCAGCTCTACAGCCTAAACGGTAAAAGCTATAAACATGAAACCAACACCCAAACGTCCCAAATGCTCTAATTCGGGTTGCTTAAGCAGATCTTTTTGATAACTATTATACTTTTTAAACTATGTCAATATTTAAATGAGCCACCAATGTATTTAAATTGGAAAAAAGTGTTCATAGACTTTAATGGTATAAAAGTCAGACATTCTTGATGCATCTCCTATATTTTTTAAGTTATCAAGTCCAAACCAATGCCAATATTTTCAGTCTGGCCCAACTTGAGTTGCTTGTATTCAGATGATTAAGACTATTTTTACTTTTGTAATAAAAAACATTCAAATGTTGCATAAAATAAATGTGTTTCAATGAGAACCTAATCAAAATTTCTAGATGCATCTCCTTCTAAACTTTTTAAGCTATCAAGTCTAAACCAGCACTAAGATGTTCAGACTGGCCCATCTTGAGTTGCTTATATTCAGTTTTTTTTATACTATGTTTATTTTTTAAATGATTAACATTCAAAACTTGCATAAATTAACATGTGTTTCAATGAGAGCCAAAGTATGACAGAGGTTTCAAAATGTTTCATTCTTTATGGCCAATCAACCTTTTATAACAACTTTAAGGGGTTTGAGGCTATCATACATGTTTAAAAACAACTGACTGTATAATTTCTCATTTACATCGTTAGGATATTTCTGAGAACCGACACAAAACCAACCTTATTTCACACGTTTAGGCTATGCCCAGTTAATGTGATGAAATGTTTATTGATTTTATCGATGCTAATTAGCGTAATTAGCATAATTAGTGTTAATTAACTATTAGGCTGCATCTTTTGAATCATTTGAGCTACATACACGAAACCAACTTTGTTTCACCTGGTTAGCCTATCCCAACTTCATATGATGAAACGTTTATTGAATTTACAGATGCTAAATAGCATAATTAATGTAAATGAACTTCTAGGCTGTATCTTTACGTATGCTGATTAGCGTATTCAGCATACATTTTCTAAGTCAAGACCTAGATCGAAGTGAATCAAGTCTGAGTCAAGACCAAGATCTGAACCCTATAGAAATGTTTGTAATGAACTGTCCCGTAAGCGGCACAAGCTGACAAGATAAGGCTTGTTATCGCCAACATAACATTTTAAATTAATTCCAATTTACCTTAATCTGTACCCAGATGCTAATCACCCTTCACTGAATGAAATATATCAATGGATCAATGTGCGATGCTCCTAAATGAAAGGTCAGAGACTAGGGTAAATTGGAATTCATTTTTTAAAAAAAATTGAAAAGGTGTAATAATGAAAAACATGGCAAGGCTTAGTAATGAAATCTATTTCATGAACTTACTGTTATTAATTAGGACAAAAACAAAATTTCCTACATTGCCTACCATCTATCCATGGAAGATTCAGATTTTATTGTACTGAGGGATTGGGTCAGTTCTCCTTCCCCACTAAGTTTTCCTTCTCCAAAAATCGTTGTTGATATGAGGAATGCATTTTCAGAAATTTCTGTTTTAAACTTTAGGAGGACATGAGGTCCTGGTCCACACCTGCGGAGTACCTGGTTTGGGGGGCCCGTTGCTTTTTTCTTCTACATCATCAAAATACATTCAAAATAAAATCAACATTCTACTGGATTTATAAAATAATTAACGTGTGGTATATTTTAATTTCAATAGTTCTTAGAGCCTATAAAACACATGAAAATGCTATAGCCTATGTTCTTTGAAGTAATAGTTTTTTCATATTCCAATTATAAGACCTTAAAAACAAACACATTCTTGTATTCCTCAAATTAATTTTACATTACAAAAATCCTGTAATTCATTCTTTAGAATATTGAATGCTGACGACGCTAAATGGCACGTATATGCTACTGGTGGTTCTAGACTAGTGTAAATGCTGTATTTGGTTATGTGAGTTCTTTTTTGTAAAATATAGTTTTGGTGTTGAAGCAGAAAATACAATATAACATTTTTGGTGTTAGATTTTCCCAAGTCAACACAGAAAAGGAAGTTATAACAAGGATATAATAATTTTGATGATTGAACTCTCAAGCTTTATTCACTGTTATAGAATGAAATAAACAGGAAGTGAAATTGAAAGGTTCTGTCCATAGATAACAGAACAGATAACAGAACAGAACAGCTTTATATGCATGGTGCTGTCATTATCTCTTGTTCTCGCTGGAACAATTAGGAGTATAGCCTACAGTATAGCCTACTGCCGGTTTTGAAGTCAATTTGTGAAATGCCATAAGATGCGTTCTTCTATCATACTGTACATAAAATATGATCTAAGCAAATAGCTGTGCTTTGTATTTTATTATTTCTTAAGATAATTCAATTGTTTAAACAAATTGTATTTATTTTTGTGTTGGCTAATTGTGTATTTCTTTATTAAAACAAATCTTAATTCTAGCCAGGAAAAGACTCAAATGGAAACATTTCACTTTTACATGAAACCTAGCATTTTCAGTGTTCTAGCTCCTCCATGTTTGGAATAGTGCAAACACAGCTTGACGCAATCTACCGCATGTTGACGCAATCAACCTGATCTTACCACCATAAGAAAGCACTATAATTAAATGAGCGAAAATGTGTGGAGCATTATATGTAGATCAGTAAAAAACATCCTAATAACATGAATAAAACTCAGATGCAATGACACAGGGTGTAAATTGAAAGAGGGGTGTAGATATTGAATATGCGCTGTATCTTCAGCCGGCAACATAAGTAGTGAATTTCTATTGGAACTTTATCAACTTTCTTCTGTTACGCAACATGTGTAATTTTTGCTCTGCAATCACACAGTACCATGTGGGATTACCTTATCTAATATTAAGAGGATAGGGATCAGTTCTGTAACACACTATAAACACCTCACAAAATTTGCACATGCTGTGAAGTCTTCTGTGGAAGTCTTTTTGTCAAACTTGGAGGACATTGCATTTACATGGTTCTGGTTTGACTCTTTACTGCATATAGTAAATCAATGTATAAAACAATTATGTATTACCACATTATACAGTAAAATCTATAAACAGCTGTTTAACCAAAGATCCATGGAATGAATGTCATTGAAACTACAATTAAATGTCATAACATGCAATGCCAGTTACCTCTTTTTTGTTTTTTGAAGTGTTTTAAAATATGTCTGGGTGTTAGGGATATAGTCAACTAATTATAATACACATTTTCAGTAATCTCAAGTATGACATTGATGACTGTTTTTTGTGTCTGAATTCTGGAACATTTTCAAGTGATCTGCCCAACACTGCATCACCCACAAACAGACATTGCTACATCTCCAATACATCCATTGTTTGCGACTATCCAAGAATTTGTACCTGACACAAAACTAGGGAATAATGCTGGATATACCATTTAGAATTCTAAAATTTAAATAAAAAACAACTAAAACAGTTGACTAGTGGGGTAAAATGGTGGGTGAAGAGGTGGGTTAGAATTGCTCTGTAGATGTGTAAGAATGTGACAGACCAGCCACCACCAGCATGCTGGCTTGGCTATCTGTGAAGATGAATAAACAGTGTTTGTCCTTGTTTTGGATACCTTTGTATTACTGACAGGCTTTGATGTTACACCACCATGGTTTTCTCTTGTATTCCTGGAGAACACTGCATTTCACAATCATGTAGATCTTGTGAGATGGCCACATATCCTTTTTTTATACCCACACCGGTAGTGTTGGATAGATCTAGATAGTCTAGATAAGTGACTGTCTGAGTGTGAGTGTGTACAGATTGACTGTCTGAGTGTGAGTGTGTACAGATTGACTGTCTGAGTGTGAGTGTGTACAGATTTCTGAGCCTTTTGAGATTCACTTTTGGTGATTTATTAGATAGAAAGGAAATAGATAATGAATAAGGTGGTCAGAAAATATGTGTAAATTAATATGTACGGTGACTTTTGTCTGCAATATTCATAATTTTAAGCAACTGATTAACATTATAGACTGCTTCACACTGGTCAAAACAATTCACTATATTGGGAAAAGTGTGCCATTTGGCCAAATGTGTTTTTGGTAAAATGGGCAAAGTAAAATTCAGTTTGTGGTACGGTACCTGAAAATGTTGGGAAACACTGTAAAAATGGTGCTACATCAGAGATTGTTCCTGGATTTTCTTAGTGTAATACAGCTCCGGAAAAAATTAAGAGATCACTGCAACTTTGTTTAGTAGGGATGGGACGATATGAGAATTTCATGCCATGATTATCCTGGCCAAAATGAGCTCAACATTGTTTCAACTGCTTATTTTCCATGCTAATGAAATGGACAGGTACAGTGTGGAGAATAAGTATTTGATACACTGCTGATTTTTCAGGTTTTCATACTTACAAAGCATGTACAAAGCATAGGTACACTTCAACTGTGAGAGGCGGAATCTAAAACAAAAATCCAGAAATTCACATTGTATGATTTTTAAGTAATTAATTTGCATTTTATTGCATGACAAAAGTATTTGATCACCTACCAACCAGTAAGAATTATGTCTCTCACAGACCTGTTAGTTTTTCTTTAAGGAGCCCTCCTGTTCTCCACTCATTACCTGTATTAACTGCACCTGTTTGAACTCGTTACCTGTATAAAAGACATCTGTCCACACACTCAAACAGACTCCAACCTCTCCACAATTGCCAAGACCAGAGAGCTTTGTAAGGACATCAGGGATAAAATTGTAGACCTGCACACGGCTGTGATGGGCTACAGGACAATAGGCAAGCAGTTTGGTGAGAAGGCAACACCTGTTGGCGCAATTATTAGAAAATGGAAGACGTTCAAGATGACGGTCAATCTCCCTTGGTCTGGGGCTCCATGCCCACGAAGGTGAAGGATCAGCCCAGAACTACACGGCAGGACCTGGTCAATAACCTGAAGAGAGCTGGGACCACAGTCTCAAAGAAAACCATTAGTAACACACTATGCCGTCATGGATTAAAATCCTGCGGCGCACGCAATGTCCCTCTGCTCAAGCCAGCGCATGTCCAGGTCCGTCTGAAGTTTGCCAATGACCATCTGTATGATCCAGAGGAGGAATGGGAGAAGGTAATGTGGTCTGATGAGACAAATATAGAGCTTTTTGGTCCAAACTCCACTCGCCGTGTTTGGAGGAAGAAGAAGGATGAGTACAACCCCAAGAACACCATCCCAACCGTGAAGCATGGAGGTGGAAACATCATTCATTGGGGATGCTTTTCTGCAAAGGGGACAGGACGACTGCAACGTAACTCACAGTTGAAGAGTACCTATGATAAAAATTACAGACTTCTACATGGTTTTAAGTGGGAATACCTGCAAAATCGATAGTGTATCAAATACTTGTTCTCCCCACTGTATATGCTCTGTGTACTGTTTCCACTGTGTGAAGACAAGTGAGCTGCATTTGTTTAGAAAATCCTATTACTGTCTGTAATATCAATATTGATTACAGCAAAGATCCCATTCATGGGTTACACCTAAGTGAACTAAAACCTGAGTCCTCTAAGGGAACAACACCAGTGTTTAAAGCACTGTATTTTGTCTTCTGCTATCTGTGGTTGTCTTGTTTTGTCTGTTTATGTTTTTTTTCTGTTTGTTTTTAATCATTGCACATAAACTGTATTTGTAAACATGTATACGCAGGTCCCAGCTGTAAGAGACCTCTCAGTTGGTATTCTTGTAGAAATAAAGATATAATAATCATAAATTTTTTGTACTCTATGAAAACATCTGACCTTTGACTTTTTTATCATTCATTCATTATGGAGTATATTTGTTATATTTTAAATCAATTTAATTTAATCACTTACAATTTTAAGTCTGTGTATGTTTAAAGAGAAATTCCAATTAAATAAATAAATCTTTCTTCCCCTGAAGTCAGTGGATCAATTCCCGCTCTTTTGTTTTTTAGTCTACATGAAGAATAAAAAGAGTAAAATAGAATTTCGCAAATGATATTCTACTATAAACTGCTTACATTTACTAATTTGATTTTATGAGGCATTTGGTTATTGAAGTGTTAATATGTTATTAAACCCCAACATCATGTTTTCACAAGTATGTATGAAACATTTAGTGTTCTTGTGTTTGGTCACTGGTGTGAATTTTCCCACAGTTCATTGTCTTTTATATACTTTAGTTGGCTGGAACTGTCTGACCTTGAGAAAGGAGAGAAGTTAGTCAATGTCTTTAGCAATCTAAAAAACTGCATATATTAAACATCCTATCATGTCCTGAATACTATGCTCCACACTTATGGAATGCCATCCACAGAGACTTTTAGCTTAATATTTTAGTGCCTATGAGGACGGTTAAATATCTAAAAGACAAACAATTTATTTAAATGTTTGTGTTTTTATTGTTTTATTACAGGGCTCTGTTGTGAAAGAGAACTGACCTTCAGTTGATTTCTCTATATAAATACAGGTGACACTTTAAACACCATATCTGTTTGGGTTGACACTTCATGTTCGAGTCTTTCTGTTTTGACAGTGTAGCGTTTGTTTATCTTTGAGAGAACTAAGGCTTTAATATTATTATCTTCATCTGTCTTTTTGGCATTGTTCCTTGATTGTCTCATTTTGCAAAAAATTATCTTGTTTATATTTTAAACCTATCCTGTATAGCTTAGATGATAAATCATGGTACTTACAAAGCCAGGGCTATGAGTTCACAGGGAGCCAGTATGAGAAATGGATGAAATGTATGCATTATCGCTCTGGATAAGACAGCAGCCTCATTATTAACCCTTACCCCTACCCCAACCATACATTTTAAACTTAGCAATTTCTGTTTCCAGTTTGTGGGTATAAATTAAGGATGACCTCATCATTGGCTTAAGTTAAAATGTTTGGGTGGGGTAGGGCACAAGCATATATTTGATTATTTTCTTTTTGCAATACCGCGTAAGCAGAGCTGGCCTAAAAGAACGAATGTCTTTTACTTACTGACTGACTGACTGACTACCCCTTGTTAAATAGCGTAGTGGTTAGAGACGAAACAACAGGTCCCGTGTTTGCCTCCCGTCACTGTCAAAATATATTATGACTCAGGATTTGTTCAGGCCAGACAAAAGCTTCACTAGTTACAACCTTCAGTAGCTATGTAATAGGAAGCCTAAAATAAAACAGTTCTGGTGGATATTAGAATTTGTTCAGGATAGACAAACACTTCGCTAGCTACATGATTCTCTCGTCTTTTCACTTGATGAAAAAGTCAGTTATCATCACCTATATTGAAAGATGCTGTATCAATGTAATTCATGAATGGCTAAGTAGCTGTTAAAACAGCCAGTATCAAGAGGATTTGTTCAGAACAGACAAAAACTTTGCTGGCTACAACCTTCAGAAGCTACGTTATAGAAAGCCTAAAATTAAACTGTTAACTGTTACATTGTGACTATTTCTGGTGTATTATTGAATTATGTCTTTTCAGTATAGTCAAACACTTCGCTGGCTACACGCTTCTTTCGTCTTTTTACAGCCTTTCATGTGGGCGACCTGAGTCCGAATCTCTGGAGGGCAACTACATTCAATACTTTTTATTGCAGGCTGGCTGAACGAGGCTTTCCTCCTGGTTTCTTGTTCCATTACAGATGGTCTTCTCTTCCTGTTACTCCATATTCCCTCTCTTATCTCTTCCCCCTCCACTTACATGTTTCTACCTGATCTGGTGTGCTATCTGGGCATCAATGGACTAAGGTGCTCAGGGCGATGTCAAAATCATTCACACACTCAGACACAGTCCTAACCCTCGAGAAAAAAAGAGAAAGATAATTTGTCTGTGTACACAGTAGACAGGAACATATTGGTGTGTGTGTGTGTGTCCACTTCATTGATGTTGAATGACGTTGGAAACCAAAACAACCCCTTTGGATAGTATCTATCTCAATGCATACCCAGAGATAATTCTGCCTCTCCTTCTGTTACATGGAAAACAAGCAAAATCAAACCAGGAGCTCTCTCAGATACATTTTTGTTTAGTCTGACCTGTATCTAAGAGATTAAAAGATCTGTTTCCTTACACGTTTCAATTCAACTTGTCACCCTTTTTTTCATCTGAGGCATTTGCAATACCATTTACAACAAGCATAGTGGCGAAAGTGGTACAGTGTTTAGATCTAAAACCAGATCGACTGATGTTAAGAATACTGTTTTTCTTAGAGAAATTAAGGGAATAAAATCATCACAGTATAACACCAAGTCAATTAAACTTCAGGGATATCAATCTGTCCAGATTGGAAGCAGAAGTGATTGTGAATCAGTGTCACCTGGTTTGGTGCAAATTAAAATGACAACAGGTGTGATGGAGAGGCAACAGCAAGACAATCTCCAAAAAGGGGAAAGGTTTTGCAGGTAGTGGCCAATGACAATTGCTCTCTCCTTATCATTCCTGACTGATTGTTCTCTAGTTTAGCATTTTGCTTGTGTCTTTGTAACTCCCCTTTTCATGTGTGAGTCTTTGATAATAAGTGTTCATATTGACCAGAGTGTTATGTGGGTGTGTATATGTGCTGAGGAAAGTGTTTTCAATGCAGTGTTTGCGCATTGTGGAGTAATGAAATTAATTACACGACGATGAGCAAGCTAGCCTTATTAGCCTTTAGCAATGCTAACTGCAACATCATGGATGAAACAGGTAGTGTCTCTGCATGGTTTCTAAATGCAGCTCTTTCATCCATGACGTTGCTGTCAAATACTCCCCTGAAAAGGGGAGTATTTGAATGAATGATGCATGGACACAAACTTTCCACAATCATATGTATAATGACTGAAGGGAGGAAGCAAGGTGCACCGTAACATAGCTCAACAGTTTCACGTTCCCCCTGCTGGAGCCCTCTGGTAACTACAACACTTACAACTGATGTTGTTAGAATTACACTTTGTTCATAAAACGTAAGAAGACACAAATGTACTGTACTGTAACTGCTGCAACTGACAATATCAACTGTGATATAACATGAAAATATGAGAATGGGAAAAATACTAAATGTGAGCCCATTAAATGTTACTTTGCTGCTGACTCTGTCTTACTGGTAGTACACATTATTCCATCCGTCACACATGTTTTTGACTAAACTTTCAGAAACAGACTCCATGAGGGTGGAATGAGGGCCTGACATCCTCTAGTTGGATCCGTGCTCCCAGCCCTGTACCGTGCAGCTCAATTGGCATTCGCCAGAGAACACCAGAATTGGCAGGTCCGCCACTGGCGCCTCATTCTCTTCACAGATGAGAGCAGGTTCACATTGAGGACATGTGACAGATGTGAAATAGTCTGGAAATGCCGTGGTGAACGTTATGATGCCTGCAACATCATCCAGCATGACCAGTTTGATGGGTCAGTGATGGTCTGGGGAGGCATATCCTTGGAGGGTCACACAGAGCTCCACGTGATAGCCGACAGTACCCTGACTTCTGTTAGGTCAGACCTTATGCTGGTGCAGTGGGCCCTGGGTTCCTTCTAGTGCAGGACAATGCCCGGCCTAATGTGGCCAAGTTGGAACAGCCAATTGTTTACTATGATTTTCAGTGTGAGTTTGAATCCAGCCCTCAATAGGTTGCTGATTTTGGTTTCCATTGACTGTTGTTACAGAATTTTGTTCTCAACTAATTACACAGTGTACATTAAAGATTTTGATCTTTAATATATTTCGTTCATCGAGACCCGATGTGTGATTTAAGTGTTCCCTTAATTATTTTGAGCAGTATATATATATATGATTACTTTATGATATTGGATAACTACACCACCTATCAAAAGATTTAGAACACCTCAATGTTTCTAGTTTTTATTGAAATTCACACGGCTAAATGTCTTAACTGAAATTCAAGCATGGAATAAATAAACAGCTGAAGACAAAAAAGAAATCATGGAATCGTTTAGTTTAACAAAATGTAATCATCACACAATGGAAATCAAATATTGTTTGGAAAGTTCTTCCCAACTGTTGCAGCAGTTCCCACAAATGTGTTTCACTTGTAGGTTGCTTTGCGTTGACCCTTCTGCCCAGCTCATCCCAAATCAGCTTGATGGGGTTTAAGTCTGGAGACTTTGCTGCCTGTTCCATGATCTACCGTCCTGTTCTACCCTCTTGCGCAGAGATACCTTGAGGCACATCTACGGTCAGGCCCTGACTGCGGCCCAAAGTGACATCACTGGAAAACTGCCAGAGCGCCTCCTCCAATGCGACACACACGGGAACATTAATGGAGATATCGTACATCTGATACCGGCAATAAATAATTGCCGACTATAATACCATGCCGACAAGAGTAGCCTGTACACAAGGCAACGTTTACACAGGTAGCGAGGAAGCACGCTAGAGCAGTAACTTTGGTTTTAATACATTGCAAAAATAGAAAGATTGGTAGGCTGCTTCTGTTTGGCTTGACATTACTATTTTGCAATGTATGCCAGATAGCCTATAGAAAAACCCTGGAGGAAAAAGACGAGGTCCTTTAGTAGGCTACAAAAACAGTACATATTTGTCAACAAGTTGATTTCAACACCAGTATATAAGTCCAAACCAAGAGGAGTTTTGGGGAAATACGATGACTCAAATTACGAGTCTGGTCCTATGCACCGGCACTGAAAGTAACCCATATCAATGCAACGACTCCTGGGACAGACCCGCAAATGCGCACTGTTTTCTAATCTGACAATGGACAGCTAAAAAGCGGAACTGCTTGTTTTGCTTTGCTGCACGCTTTGAGTCACTCTTGTCCTATAAGAAGTATTCCGTTGGTATCGCCTCAGCTCGCTTAGAACCTTGACGAAGCAGGTACTAAAAGATGTATTTCCCAGCAAGCAACACGCTAGTGGCCCACCTGCGACCGCCGAGCGTTTCTGCAAAGCGTTCGACCAGCGGGCCACCGGCGGCAGCCGCTTTTTTTAATAGCGCGTGTCGCAGTCAGGCCGCCAGTGGGCTGCTTTCATGACAATGCCTTCTAACAATACCCTGATCAGCGGTCCAACGGCAGCTAGCCACTTTTATACAGTAAACCCAGCGGGATGCCTCACGCCCTAATATTAGGTTTTATTTATAATAATCATTTATAATAATTTGTCATATCACAAATGACAATGAACTGAATAAAATTTACATTTTTCAAATAGTGCAAGATGCATACAAAAAAAACATGCATTATACCAGCAAGCATACAAAATAAACATGTGCAAATGAATTGAAATAAAAATTTTACCTAATCAAATAGTGCAAGAAAACGTGTCCAGCAACAGACATAGTAAAATTACAGTATTTGAATGTGAAAGAACAAAATAAACATAATAGAATACAAAATAAACAAGGGCTAGAATGGCAGTAATATACATAATTATGACCTAGCAGCAATCAATAGTTATTGAATATCAGATTCATCAGAGATATAAGCTTATGAATGGTGGCATAACACTACAACTACAGTCAGAATTAAGAACATAGAGCTATAAATATTTTAAGAGGATAATGCAATCATATATATAACACTGTACATAGCAGCAGTAAAAAAAAGAAAAAAAGAAATAGGCTACAGTACTGCAACTTAGCAGCAATATTGGTTGTGCTAGAGATGTCATTCATATTCACGGCAGGTCCCTTGTACAGCCGCGACATCTCCCACCTGCACAGTCAGCTGCCCCTTTCTGGTACCTGGGGACCTGGTTCTGGACAGCCTCATCAGTGGCATCCCGGTTGGAAGGATTCTTCCTTATGGCTCCAGTAATACAGTAATCAGATATTGTACTTAAATGGTCTGACATGATTTTGAGAATTGCATGATATTCAAGACAAATGAAATGTTTCATGAAGACAACATGCTAGCGCAAATATAGACTTGTTTTTACCTGATTGTAGAGCCAGCTGTGCCCAAAGCTCGAACTTCTCTTCAGTCAGCCGCTTGATCTTCTCCAAATGTTCTGAAAGTAAAGACAGACAGTTAATTATTCAGTCCTAAATATCTGGTTATTTTACAATCAGAACTCAAATTGCAATGTCCTCCAAAATGTTCATTCTTACCTTCATGTGCAGTGCTAAAACTTCACCCTACCTCTGCCTTCTTGCCCTTAATTATTTTTTTGAAATTGACAAATAAAATTGAACTGGAAAAAGAGTGCTCCTCAGCCCAACCGACTGGTAGTGTTTCTGGGGCTCCAGTTATCTACAGTCTCTATGAGAGGGGCCACTCTGCGATCCTTGGCACATGTCCAGCTGTCACGCATGGTGTAGGTGAACGCCATCATGTCACTCGGGCTGGGGCGGGACGTGTCAGTCGCGCTCGGTCAGGGGCGTGTGGCCTCCTTCGGAGCGCCACATCAACTGGCTAGAGTTGGACACAATCCGGCGCGTGTTGCTGCACTTCGCATCGGCCCTGCGGGGCAGGGACTAGCCTACAAGTCGCGTGGTGTCCCTACGCCTGGTGGTTTGGGGCCCACTCCATGCGCGGAGTGGCGGCCTCGGTCGCACTGTTTAGGGGCGTGGGGGTGGAGGACATTTGCGCTGCCGTATCCTGGGGGATGCCGTCGCCGTTTGTCCGGTTTTACTTGCGTGACATGGCCGCGGGCACGTTGGCCCACTCTGTGCTCGGCGTGGCTGAGTCTGGAGTGTGAGTTGGGTCCGTTGAGCTACTGGAGTGGCTCATTTGACATGGCTGCTCCGGGGTGCCTGTGCGTTTTTGTGAGGGACGCTCGCTTTTTGTGTGCTTGAGCATCCGTTTGTGCGCCGAGTCCGAGTCCTGTTTGGCACTTATCTCTTGGTGAGGTGGGTGACAGGCAGGGAGTACATCTTGGGCTCGCTCACTTTGCCCTAAACCAATAGGAGCGAAGCCCCTATGGGCAAAGCTTCACGATATAGAACGATGGTTACTTTCGTAACCCCAGTTCTATGAGTGGAGTGTCGCCCATAGGGTTCATGCCCTGACTTGTCACTGACTGCTTTTCTCTTGAAGAAAGGTATGTCGGGAGGCAGATTGAGGTTTGAACACTGCTTTTATAGCCATGGGGTAGATGGCCTAGAGCAGTGCTATTTGCATATTTACATTTTCAGTGACTGCCGATTGGCAGAGAGGGTAAACCAATAGGAGCGAAGCTTATGGCCAGTGGAAAAGCAAAAAAGTTGAGCCGAGTCGAGGCAAGTTGGTACCATGCAGTGGAACAGCTCCCAAAGAAGGTAGGGTCGAGGTGAGCCGGTACCATGCAGTGGAAAAGCGCCAATAGAGATGCTTGGAGGCACCTAAGCCGGGACCTGACAGGGCACCGGAGTCGGTGGAGAGGAGGAGGCTCCATTCCCAAGCAGGAGGATGCGCTAGATAAAATTTCTCCGGTTTTGGTTGGTTGGATGGCTGGTAAAAACAGTATACCGTTTAACCCTTGGTAGCCTATGGGGATTTCGGCCGGATTTCACTACTTGGACATTTTGGGTCCTAGATTCATTTCTGTAACAGATACAACCTATTATGATGTATCCTGGTAAGAACAACCCCTCTGGCTACAATAAAAACACATAAAAACAGACTTCTGGGTCACTATTTATAAAACGTATCTGTTTGAAAGGCAAAAAAAAATATTTGGAAAACATTTCTGCCATTCAGCATCAAGATTTTTTTTTTGAAAGCATTATGAGGTTTTGTGTCAATGGTATTTCCTCATACTTTCATGCCTTTACTATCAAATTACACTGTAATTGGGTTGAAAATAATGACATAATTAAATAATAGAAGGTAAAAAATATAGGCACCCCCAAAAAACTAACCATGAAATAAAACATTATGAAATAAATAAGATTGAATGTATAGCACTTCTTTTTGCATGTAATGACTCAAAACGGTAATGACTCAAAATGACGTAACACTAGATCGCTAGTTACGTTTGGACTAGAATCAGAAAAATTACCAACTTCTTACCAAAAACTCAAGAACACCCCCATACTATGTGGACTAAATATTTATTTTTATATCATATTTATAATACAAATGATGTATTATGGTTCAAAACATCATATATAGTAATGTACACCTTTGTAATCCCTATTCTTGTCTACACATCAGCCTTTCTAAGATGCATGGTCAATGTCGTTGCCTGGTGAAAAGTTCTCATAGCAACCCAAACTATACAACTATACAACCCATATTATACACGGACAACCCAAATTATACACGGAACACTTCACGAAAGTGGCTACAAATAATATACCATTGGAATCGGACGATTATGGCGAATCTATTTTTCGAAATATTTATGCAAATGAGCACTGTCAGTTTAAATGCCAGTACAAATTGCTATTGATAATTAGCTAGATACCTCACGAGCTAACGGTAGGCTAGCAAGCTAGCTAACTGAACCGAACCGGACCTGTCATATTAGCTAACAGTTGTTAGCTTGGTTGCCGTCACCGGCATTTCTTGTATAAATCACTAGACGAAGACGGGATTAAGGCAGTGATGGAATGACACAATGACGTGCACTTGGTAGCCTGTTGCGTGCGGGCGTTTCTGCAACATTCTGACAATGTTGGTTGTGGAGCAAATAATCAGACTAATGCTGATTTTGTTTATGAGCGAAAAACTATGGATATCTTAATTTTTATATGCAACAATGTCAGTACCCTTTTGAAGTAATTGCTATTTATTTTTCAACAATGTTTTGAAGCAATTAAAAACATGAATAAAACACAAAAAACAGAACAGGCTTAAGCATCATTAGATTTATGTTCAGATAAAATTCTGGAAGATAGAGGTTTATTGGATTAATTGGAATGACTGAATATCTGACAGACCTTTAGCGTGTTATGTAGAGATGTAGCCCAATCATATTGAAGTAAAAAGCAATGGTTTAGAAACTCATTTCCAAAGGCACTTTTACCATAAGGTAAAATGCTAATTCTGTTTTTGTCCAGCAATGTAAACTCTAACATTGATTGATCCCGCAAAAGGTGTTCAGTTGGTTATAAGCTATTCCTATTGGTTTTCCAATGCCTCTTAATATGAAAGTAATCTAAAAGTAATTCAATGAAATCAGAGATTGAGTAATCAAAAAGTTACATTACTGATTACAAATGTGGACAGGTAACTTGTAACCGTAACAATCAATCAATCAATCAATCAAAATTTATTTATAAAGCGCTTTTTACAACAGCAGTTGTCACAAAGTGCTTTACAGAGACACCCGGCCTTAAACCCCAAGGAGCAAACAACAGTAGTGTTGAATTTCAGTGGCTAGGAAAAACTCCCTAAGAAGGTCGAATTTTAGGAAGAAACCTAGAGAGGACCCAGGCTCAGAGGGGTGACCAGTCCTCTTCTGGCTGTGCCGGGTGAGATATTAAGAGTCCAATTGGAATAATAAATAAATTTCTCTTGGCTAAATCCAGAGTATATTTGATTTTAGACTAGGTCAGAAGTATGACCAGGTGGACAAGGACAGGAACAGCAACGGTCCCCCCAAACCAGGTAATCCGCAGGTGTGGACCAGGACCTCATCTCCTTCTAAAATTTAAAATTGGAGGAAACTGAGAAAAGTTAGTAGTACATCCCTCATGTCCCCCAGCACAATAATATAGCAGCGTAACACCTTGGAAACTGAGACGGGGGGGTCCGGTGACACTGTGGCCCTACCCGGGGGAGGCCCCGGACAGGGCCCAACAGGCAGGAAATCAATCCAACCACATTGCCAGGCATCAACCAAAGGGACACCCACCAACCGCAACCCCCCTGAATGAGGGCCGAGTATTGCTAGTAGCGTACAGCCCAACTGCACATGTGCGCAATAGAGAGTCAACAACAAGCCAGTGACTCTTCCCCCGAAGGGCATTGGAGGGAGGGCATCCCAGTGGCGACGAGAGCCCACCTGGCAAGACAGCAAGGGTGGACAGTATCAAGCCTACTGGTCACCTTCACGCCCCCGGGCCATGCTACACCTAATTATAAACCGTGCTGTAGAGATTCGTTTTTAGTAGACACTTGAAAGTTTGCACTGAGTTTGCATTTCTAACCTTAATTGGCAGATCATTCCACAGGAGTGGAGCTCTATGAGAAAAGGCCCTGCCGCCAATTGTTTGTTTAGAAATTCTAGGTACAATTAAAAGGCCTGCGTCTTGCGATCTAAGGTTACGTGTAGGTATATATGGCTGGATCATTTCAGCAAGGTAGGTAGGAGCAAGTCCATGTATTGATTTATAGGTTAAGAGTAAAACCTTAAAATCAGCCCTAACCCTAACAGGCAGCCAATGTAAGGATGCCAGGACAGGAGTAATGTGTTCAAATTTTTTAGTTCTAGTTAGGATTCTAGCAGCTGTGTGCAGCACTAATTGAAGTTTATTTATTAATTTGTCTGGATAACCAGAGATAAGAGCATTGCAGTAATCTAATCTAGAAGTAACGAAAGCATGGATTAATTTTTCTGCATCAGTTTTTGATAGGAAGTTTCTAATTTTTGCAATGTTTCGAAGATGAAAATAAGCAACTCTTGAGACATATTTTATATGTTCTTCAAAGGAGAGGTCAGGGTCAAGGGTAACGCCAAGGTTTTTTACAGTTTTTTGGGATACGACCATGCAGCCGTCGAGGTTCACAGTGAGATCTGCTAACAACGCTATTTGTTTTTTGGGTCCTAAAAGGAGCATTTCTGTTTTATTTGAGTTTAAGAGCAAGAAATTCTCTGTCATCCACTTCCTAATATCTGAAACGCATGCTTCCAAAATAGCTAATTTAGGGGCTTCTCCATGCTTCATTGAAATATATAACTGTGTGTCATCAGCATAACAGTGAAAGTTAATATTGTGATTTCGGATTACATTGCCCAGAGGGAGCATGTATAGTGAGAAAAGGAATGGGCCCAGAACCGAGCCTTGAGGAACTCCAAAGCATACCTTTGACTTGTCAGAGGATATGCCATCCACACTAACGAACTGATTACATTTAAAAAGTAACATACCCAACCCTGGGTGCTAATCACCCCTCACTGAATGCATGACGTCAATGGATAAATGTGCGATACACCCAGATGAATGATAGAGCCTTGGTTGAATTCGAATGAACTTAGAAATTAAATACAAGATTTCCATTACCATTCAACAATTTAATCGCTCGATCACCCGGGAGGAGCTCAGAGTAGAGCCGCTGCTCCTCCACATCGAGATGGGTCAGCTGAGGTGGCTTGGGCATCTGTTCCGGATGCCTCCTGAACGCCTTCCCGGGAAGGTGTTCCGGGCCCTGTCCCACCGAGAGGAGACCACGGGGAAGACCTAGGACACGCTGGAGGGACTATGTCTCCCGGCTGGCCTGGGAACGCCTCAGTGTCCCCCCGGAAGAGCTAGAGGAAGTGTCTGGGGAGAGGGGAGTCTGGGCATCTCTGCTTAGACTGCTGCCCTCGCGACCCGGCCCCGGATAAGCGGAAGAAGATGAATGAATGAATTTAATTAGGCTATTATTGAAACATAATACAAACGATATAGGCCACTCGACAACTAAACGTATGTATCACACTTTACCATTTTTCAATAGCAGATTCAGGATTCTTGTGTTGGCTAATTTAATCAAAATGTAAATTTAAATTATTCACTTAACAAAATACTACACATTCTTTAGGAATCACCAATTCAACAAACTTATTACACTGTTACTGTATTTATATTAGGAGAGAAAGAGAAACTAAATCACACACAAATCCTATCATCTCTCTTTGAATTTTCTCTACTTATTTAACTGAATATTAATATTGTACAAAACGATTTGGTTAAATAATAATTCACAAAATGCTACTCATTAACACTAGAGCTTTGCATTAGCGTTGAAATAAACTTGATAACCCCACTAGAAACCCCCGGGAGAGCTGCAAAGACGCGCCCTTCACATAGCCAATTCATTTTAGAACTCTTCTTTTTCTAATGACTTGTCTCGCTTTTTAGATAACTTATTCATGTGAACTATAGACAATTATTGTCACCTACAGATATATATGTATATATTTTTTTTTTTACATTTGGAGGGCCTAATAAATAAATGAAAATATTATAGCTTGTGTTCTTAGAAATAATTGTTCTATGTATTCTTTTTTTGTCGTTTTGTAAGACCTTCCATACAAACATTATTCATTATTCATTAGGGTTCATTTTTAACATTAACCATTTAAAACAAACAAATTCTGTAATTCATAATTTTTTTGAATATTCTGCTGTATATAGTTTGATGGCTACTCAGTAGATGAACTGATGCTCTCGCTGGATGGTGATGCTGTGGAGGAGAACGTGTATGCTAATTGGGCCATTTCAAATGCTAATGATGAAAAACATCGTTCGGCTCTTGCTGTTAATGTTAGTTTGAAATGCTTGGCGGTCCTAGTGTTAACATGCACAAATAGGGCTATTTATTTGTTATTCATCCTTTGCAATTTATCATGTTTATCTAGTTTCCGTGCATTATGTCTATAATCATGCGTACATCCTCTGATCTTTACAAATTGGTTGATAATGTTACTTATTTCACCTTCTATCTCATCAAAATAACATTAAAAGAAAAGCAACAATTGAATGGATTAGTCTGTTTGTGCACTGTATGTGTGGTGTAGGCTACATTATAGTTTTAAAATTCTATAGTCGTATATAAATAATTGTTTTTTTGTAATGACAAGAACTTCAGTACAACCACATTCTTGTATTCCTTAAATGTATTAGACTTTTAATACAAACAAATTCTAATTAATTATTTGTGAATATTGTTAGGTTCTGTTTGGTTCCTTTTTCGTTTGGTGCTTTTGTTTTTGTACGTAGCCTGTTTTGTTTGGTTTTTGTCTTTTGTTTCTTAATGTGCCCTGTCCCTTTTTCACCTGTTTGTTGTTTAGTTCTTGTTAGCTCCCTATGTAGTGTGCCTTCTTCTGTTAGCCCTTACTCAGTCATTGTGTTGTATGCTTCATTTATGTCCGTCCCCACCACCTGGCCGTTCCTTGTAGTTTTCTTGTTTTTTTTTATTGTCTCCATTCCCTCATTAAAAGCCTTTTCTTTGCCATTTGTGCTGCACTTGGGTCCTGCTCAACTATAAACGTTACGTATATTTGCAGTGTGTATATATACCATTTGCTATATTGTTTGATAACGACACAGTAGATGAAGTGATGCTGTGGCTGTCTGGTAATGATGCAGAGGAGAATATATAGTCCAATAAGGATGATTTGTATGCTAATGAAACCAAACGTTGTTGGCTTCAGTGGATATTGGGGGTCTGAAAGGCCTGTCGGTTCTAGTGTTAATGGTAGAATAAAATGTTCTTCCAATTTAAGTTACTATTTCCTGGCCCAAAATGTTTTATTTACATGTCTAACAAGACATTTATTATTAATGTTATTACTAAAACAAAAATCATGTGTAATTACACACTTGGAATAACTTCCTATAGGATGTTTTGTATTATTACACAGGTGTAATAACCTATACAGATAAAATACCTGTGGTAATTACATTGTTGTTGATATGTATTTACATAGCAAAGTGTCAACTTAAGGGAAAGTGTTAACTTATTATTTAAATTGCAAGTAACAATGTATTTGTTACATTATTCCAATCTTTGCTAAATGCACAAATTGTTCTTACAATCCATTTCAGAAAATGGAAGCATTACAAAAACTGCACCTTGGTGTTGTGTAATGTTGATCTACGCTGCCTGGCCAAAAAAAAAGTCACACACTAAGATTTAATTGGACTGTCTTTAGCTTTGATTACAGCGCTTTCACCTTGACATTGTTTCGACAACCTTTTGCAACTTCACTACATTTATTTCTATCCAGAGTTACATTAATTTTGAGATCTTGATATTAACAACAGGAGAGTCAAACCACTCTGTAGAAGTCTTCTGCAGCACATCCCTAAGACTTGGCCAATTAATGTGGGAAAACCATTTATCCTGCTCCCTGAACCACTCTTGCACAATTTGAGCCCGATGAATCCTGTCATTGTCATCCTGCCATATGCCCGTGTCATCAGGGAAGAAAAAGAAAAATCCATTGATGGGATAACCTGGTCATTCAGTACATCCAGGCTGACTTCATTTTATTGCCATACAATGTTGCTGCGCCTAGACCTGACCAACTGAAGCAACTCCAGATCATAACACTGCCTCCAGAGGCTTGTACAGTGGGCACTATGCATGGTGGGTGCATTGCTCCATGCACTTACCTTCTTACCCATCGCTCATCGCTCTGGAACAGCGTAAATCTGGAATAATTTGACCACATTACCTTTTTCCATTGCACCCGAGTCCAATCTTTATGCTCCCTAGGAAATTGAAGCCTTTCTTTCCGATTAGTCTCACTAACAAGTTTTTTTTCTTGTGGTCACACAGCTGTTCAGTCTCAATCCTGTGAGTTCTCGTTTCATTGTGCATGTGGAAATACTTTTACTTTCACAATTAAACATTTTTATTGTAAATTTTTTAACAATTCAACTTCACTATGCGACTTCACCAAGTGTAAGTGATCTCCAATCATGATTATTCATATTTTGTCCGTGAGGTTGATGGGTCACCACTATCCTTCTTGGTTTTAATAATGCATTGGACAGTTCTTAACCCATTTCCAGTCATTGCAGCAATGTTCTTAAAACTTTAACCACCAGGGCTTTCCGCCAGAGCCGACCGTCTTTTGGCGTCATTAGCATACGAATCATCCCTATTAGCGTACACATTCTCCTCCACAACATCTCCATCCAGCCAGAGCAACAGTTCATCTACAAGGTAGTTATCAAACTATATAGAAAATTCTAAAAAATAATGAGTTTGAAAAATGTGTTTCTTTAAAATGTTAATGAATTTGAAGAATACAAGAATGTGTTTGTATTAAATGTCTTATCATGTGAAAAAAAGCAATTAAGAAAAGAATAAACAGAACGATTATATTTAAGAGCGCAGGCTATAGTATTTTCATTCGTTTATTAGGCCCTACAAATGTACAGAAATGTACAGCCAATCTCCACTGAACAGCCATAACATTATGACCACCTGCCTAATATTGTCTGGGTCCCTCTTTTTCCCCCAAAACAGCCCTGACCGTCAAGGCATGGACTCCACTAGACCTCTGAAGGTGTCCTGTGGTATCTGGCGCTAAGACTTAGCAGCAGATCCTTTTAGTCCTGTAAGTTGCGAGGTGGGGCCTCCATGGATCTAATTTGTTTGTCCAGCACACCCCCCAGATGCTTGATTGGATTAGAATTTGGAGACCAAGTCAACACCTTGCTTTTAAAGATGTAAATATGGCGCAATACATTACCTGCACTAGTTGGTAGACTGGCTTCTTGTGTGTCAGTGCAAGCAAGCGCATAGGCAGGCGTAGTTAACATGACACTTACTGTCAACAAGCCATGTCCGTATAGTTTCTCTATCCATAATCACAGATGTCATGGATGTAGATGTTTATTGGTGCAGCCACAGGGTTGTTATAGGCCGTTTCGCCACAGTACATGCAACATAACCAAGCGGTTTATTTTTAACATCCCGTTTTCACACAATCTCACAAGCTACCAAAACAATGCAACTGGGGACAATAAAACACCATGGATAATAAGATGTCTACTCTGCATTCTAACAGAAGGTAGCACTAGCAAGTATCAAACACAACATTTCCACTCCTGCGACTTGGGATACCAGTCGCAGTAGTGGAATATGACTGACAGAAAACTATACATTCCTGTTGGGATACACCACCATTCAGAAGATTGGGGCCACATAGAAATGTCATTGTTTTCAAAAGAAAAGCAATTTTTTTGTTGATTTAAAATAACATCAAATTGATCAGAAATACAGTGTATGGGTTAACAAACACTGCAGTGAAAACTGCCCAAAAATGACTATACTTCCTGAGGAGACTCAATTTGTCATATCTGCAAAATCTCACTGACTTGTGCGCCATTGAAATCATCCTCTCAGGCTGCATTACTACATTGTATGGCAGCTGCTCTGCTGCAGACCACAAGTCCTTCGAGAGGGTGGTAGAATCTGCGGAGCGCATCATTGGCTGCCATCCCTCCTCCGTGCAAGCCATCTACCATACATGATGCCTGAGGAAAGCATGGAAAATCATCAAAGATCACAGTTACCTAGGCTATGGTCTGTTCACACTGCTGCCGTCTGGTAGACGCTACTGGAGCACACACTTCCAGACTCTGTCATGGAAAACCAAATCCACAACGACTAAAAGAAAAAGCACTTCAACTCAGGAACTTGTCAATCCAATAGACTTTAATGAAAATCATAGAACAATGACAGACATTAAAGCCAGGCCCTTCTGCAGATGCACCAAAATTCTAAGTTCAGGACCATGGCTTTTATACAAAATCTTCAAACATCACGCATATGATCATCACCTTTGGATGTCCCCTTTAAGGCAGGGTTTATCTCTTGCCCCTGTATCTTTATACCACATCTTCAAATATCACGCCATCTGACCAACCATCACACCATCTGACCATCCTTCTTTGGAAGTTCCTTTTAGGGCGGAGTTTACCTCTTGCCCCTTATCACTTCCTGAGTGTCCTTAACTTAACTTGAAGATCTCATGGTTTATGTTGGGGTAACACTTTCCTTGAACTCAAAAAGCCATACATTTCAGGGCCATGAATATCTGGACACAGGATGCTGTTCTGCTGAGTTGCACTCGTAAACCCCTATGGAGCATCAAGACCAATTGCCTCAATCTCAAGGCCATATGTTTTCTGAGGCCTTTCTGTGTGTGTGTGTGTGTGTGTGTGTGTGTGTAGGCTGCATCATCTAAGAACTCATAGTGTTGTTGGATCACTCGTTAATATATTCCCTAAAACTTGTGGTTATGCATGCGTATTACCGATCACAAACAAACATTCCAGTTGCTCTGATGCCTTTTCAGGTACTTTTAATGGGCATTAGAATATTCCTTTAAGCATATTACACTCATGTATCTATAATACTCATTGCTTCGACCATACTGTTCATGCTCCCCATTCGACTCTTTCAAAATTGACATCTGTTCAGATTTTTGTATGTATATTACTGCCATATCTACTATTTTCAATATTACTACCAATATTGTTGCTAGTTTACAGTACTCTATTTAAACTGCTGCTATGTACAGGGTTATGTATATTATTGCCTTATCCACATGATATTTTTTGCTGTGTGTAAAAAAAAATATTTTTAATTCTCACAACTAGTTGTAGTGTGCTATGCCACCATCCATAAGCTTATTGCACTCATATGTATCCATAATATTGAATAACTATACCAATTGCTGCTATTTCACTTTGTTATGCATATTATTATACCAATTGCTGCTATTTCACTTTGTTAGGCATATTACTGCCATATCTTAATGTTCAATAATACAACCCAGATTGGCTGTATTTATTTATTCATTTTTCAAATTGGGACAAGTTGTTTGATTTGATGTATGCTAATTTGCATAATTAGTGTTAGGCTGTATATTTTGAACCATACTTTTTTTCACATGTTTCTTAAACTAACATTTTTTTCACATGTTTAAGCTATCCCCACTGGAAATTATGAAACAGTTATCGATTTTACATATGCTAAATAGCGTAAATAGTGTTAATTATATACCAAGCTGTATTTTATGAACTGTTTGAGCTACAGACACTAAATCTGAGTAAAAACATTTATGACCTTTAACTATGTCATGTATGCTAATTTATGCTAATTAACCTTACGATAGGTAAACAATATTTCAAACCATAAATACTTTTTTTAAAAACTAAGCAAGCACGCCACATTTTCTTCAGGAAATGTACTTGTCTATGTATGTACGGTTATCACATTTTTAAGCTATCCCTACTGCATTTTATGAAACGGTTATCGATATTATGAATGCTAATTAACATAATTAGTGTTAATTAACTACGAGCCTGAACATTTTGATCTGTTCGAGCTACATACATGAGATCTGTCAGTAGTAAAACTTATATGAGATTTAACTGTCATGTATACAAATGTATGCTACTTATCCTCACCAACACTATCTCTTGAACCTTTAGAAATACAGACTCCAAATCTTTCGATAGGTAAAATATTCCCTAAAACATGTGGTTGTGCATGCATATTGATATATTCATAAATATGTAGTTTATAAAAAATTCCCTCACAACTCAAAAACAGTTTTTTCCCTCAGGCCATAAGTCTCCTCAACCAGTAACAAACCATAAATACTTTTTAAACAGCTAGCAAACACATTTTCTTCAGGAAATTTACTTTTATTATTGTTGTTATTCCTCTAGCTCTACAGCCTAAATGGTAAAAGTTATAAACCCAAAAAAACTCCAAAACGTTCCACATGCTCGAACTGCGGTTGCTTGAGCAGATCTTTTTGATAGCTATTATACTTTTAAAACTATATCAATATGTATTTCAATGGGAAAAAAGTGTCCAAAAATTCTAGACGCATCTCCTCCTAGATTGCTTAAGCTATCAAGTCCAAACCAAAGCCAAGATGTTCAGTCTGGCCCAACGTAATACAGAGGTTTCAATTAAAAATGTTCATGCTAACAACTTCAAATGTTTGAGGCTATCCTAAATAAGAATTATATTACATGTTTATAAACAATTCACTCTATAATTACTAATTTACATTGTAAGGGACATAACTTTGTTTCACACGTTTAGCATATTCCCAGTTTATATGATGAAACGTTTACTGATTTTACATATGCTTATTATCATAATTAGCATAATTAGTGTTGACTAGGTACTAGGCTGTATCTTTACCTATGCTGATTAGCGTATTCAGCATTAATTTCTTTTCAAGCTGTATCTTTTGAACCGTTCAAGCTACAGAACAAAAACGGACCCTCATTCAAAAGTTTACACTAACCCCAGGACAAATAATAAAAGCTTTATTGATTTTACATATGCTAATTAGCATATTTACAGTTAATTAACTATTAGGCTGTATCTTTTGAACCGTTCAAGCTACAAACACATAACCAATATTGTTACACCAGTCTAGGCTACCCCTACATCAATTATTAAACAGTAATTGATTTTACGTATGCTAATTTGCGTTATTAGCATAAGTCAACATCTAGGCTTTACGTTTTGAAACGTTCAAGCTACAGATACGAAACCGACATTGTTTCCTCTGTTTATGCTATTCCCAGTTCATATAATAAAACTTTTATTGATTTTACGTATGCTTTTAAGTGTAATTAGCATTCATTAACTATTATACTATACCTTTGAAACCGTTCGACCTACAGACATGAAACCTACTTTGTTTCACCACGTTAGGTATCCCCTGTTCATGGAATGACATGTACATTTATTTTACGTATGGCAATTAGCATAATTAGCGTTAATTAGCTATTAGGCTCTATCTTTTGAACCGTTCGTGCTACAGGCAGAAAACCAACTTTGTTTCACACATTTAAGCTATCCCCACTGGAAATGTTGAAACAGTTATCTATTTTAAATATGATAATTAGTGTAAAGTCTTAACTACTAGGCTGTATATTTTGAACCTTTCGAGCTACATACTGTCATTAGTAAAACTTTTATGAGCTTATCTGTCATGTTTGCTAATTTATGCTAATTACCCTCACCAACAGAATCTCTTGAACCTTAAAAATACAAACCTTTCGATAGGTAAACATTATTTCAAACCATAAATAATTTTTAGACAGCTAGGAAACACACCACATTTTCTTCAGGATGTGCTATTCTCTAGTTTTAATATGATTATTTATTACTGTCAACCTATATTTTTGCATATATTCTTAAATCTCACTACGTAGTTGTTGGGTGCCATGTCACAAGAATTTCATTGTGCATGATGACGCTGTGCTGTTCAGTACATTTGACAAATAAACCTTGAAACTTGAAACTGAATGAGTTGGATGTGACTGTTGTGCCATTTGTTCTCAGGACTGTAGCTGCACTGTGAAGTCCATATGTCACTGTGATGGAGTTAAGGGCAGTAAGGTAAGTTATATAACATCATCCAACTCTACATCTGTTATAATATACTTTTTTAAATGTATTCCCTTATTTAATAATCATGCAAAGTAGAAATAGTAAATTAACACAAAGTACAGCATATTTGTAGGAGTATAAACATGGCTATTTTGTCGTCAAACTGTCCTGTTCTTGAAGTAGAACATTTTGGAGTCCCATTTTAATTAATTTACTATTTTACTACAATTGCCTATTTAAAATGTTTTCATGTTAAATTTTGATGCCATAATGCAGTGTCCCGACATCTTTTAAAAAAAATTTTTGTTCATCACGTAGGTGGACAGAACAGAATCAGAACTCTTATAAATTATGCTGGGTGTATTTTTTTCCATGTTAAAAATAAACTAAAGGAAAGAACATTCATGACCAAAAGAAAGCCCCCCCCCCTCCCCCCCAAAATAAAAAATCTCCTTGCCCATACTCTTCAGGCACTATGCTTGAATTGTTGACTGTGAAGAAGGCAAAATACTTGCTGACCCTTCCCATTCCAAAACCTTTCCTCAGGCAGGTGAGAGGCACCTGCCACCTATCCTCGTGCTGTGGCCCTCAGCAATTACCAATCTGTCCCACAAACTCAAGATTATCACTATGTCAAGTTACCTCTGTTAATTAAACAGCTGCAGGATACTGCCACCTAATCTTTGCTCATTGAGATAGACTCATCGACTTAAACCATAGAATCAATTTTAAATATATGTATAAAATATAATAATGTACTTTTCCCTTGATGTGGGTTAGGGGACCTGTTGGTGGTAGTTTTTTGTTAACTGCATAGTGCTTTTAATGTTGTATGTGGGGGGGCATCAATCAGTTAGTTTTTACTTAATTGTATTGTGAGTTCAATTACCAAAGAATTCTGCATCAGCTATTTTTTTGTAGCTTAACTTGGTAGTGCCGCAATTTTTGTTGTTGTTTGGTGACTTCACAATTAGTGACATAAGACAGTATGATATTATTATATTATAATCTTAGTATAATCTTTGTATATAACTTTGTACTTAAAAAAAAACTATATTTATCTGTCACTCTCCACAGGGTGAACCTGGGTTTCCAGGTTTTGACGGGTTGCCTGGAATGGTTGGTTATCCAGGGAATGAAGGTCCTCCTGGACCTATTGGCTCTAAGGTCAGACTCACAATACTTGTTAATTACATTTCAGAGGTGGGTTTTGGGTGTGTTTGTCTGACTTCATAGAAATGTTGTAAACATAAACAATAACCATTTGTGGTTAGATTTCCTTAAAATGTATTTGGATTTACAGGGAAATACCGGCATTCCTGGATTGTCTGGACCTAAAGGATCACGGGTATGGAGTATGTTTTGAATACAATGTGCCTAATTTACTGAGGGTGTTCATTGGTGTGCATAACCAGGCCCTAACTGGGGTGCTTCATTGTTTCAATCAATATGTGTTCACACTGCAACTTAGCCTAGGCCTAAGAGCCTCCTAAGCCCTGGGTTAATGGAGATTTTAGCCCAGGACTAAGCAAGTGTTCAGCTACAATGGATTGTTTCGGTCCTTCCACTGAAAACTTTTGTTGTCTCATTATTCCAGATAAATCAGAGCAAAATAATTATTGCAGCTTGTTTTGGATGTAAATCTTGCCAAAACGAAGAAAGTATAATGGTTTTCTAGTCACATTCTCTGCCTCATGTTCATATTTTCACATCATGTTTCCATTTATTGAAGTAATTTTAACAAATTTGTCAAAGTAAATGTTGACAGGATGGGCATGATGATCAACCGATGCCATGATGTCGTTAATTGAATTGTGGTAGTGTAACACTGATCGTGCGCGTGTCAGTGATGTACTTGTAACATTATTGGCATGCCGTGTGCCATGTAATAAGAATTCCATTGTTCAGAATGATGCTGTTATTCAGTGCATTTGATAAATAAAATACTTAGAATTTTGAATGCCAGAGAGAATGTAACATTTATAGCTTGTCATAGAATGTAAAATAGTCTTGTGTTATATTTGTCTGTTAGCCCAGGGCTTAGGAAAAGAAGTGTGAATTCTTAGCCTAGGGTTAAACATTTGCCCAGGGTTAACAAATTATTATGTGAACTTACCTTAAGCTAACACAGGGCCAGTCTTATCCTGGGGCCAAGGGCTTAGAACAATGCAGTGTAAAAAGGCCTTTTGTTTCACAGTTTTTTTCCGTTTATGTTGTTGCTAGAATAAGCTCTAACAATAAATATTGTTTTAACAGGGTCTCCCTGGGAAAATTGGATTCTCTGGACCACCTGGACTGCCAGTACGTTTTACTATCAGGCTGTCTCCCAAATGATCACATATTTATTGCTATACTTTTGATCTCAATGATTCTGGTCAGTATTGGTTTGACCCTCTTCTGGTGCCAAAATATAGACTCAAACTGATTTAATATACAACCCTGTTTCCGAAAAAGTTGGGACACTGCATAAAATGCAAATAAAAACAGAATGCAATGATGTGCAAATTAATTGAAAATAATATAAAGACAACATATCAAATGTTGAAACTGAGAAATTCTGTTTTTTTTTAATACAGTTGTGCTCATAAGTTTGCATATTGAAATTGTGACATTTTGGTGTTGAAAATATGACTGATCATACAAAAAAAAGTTTTTTAAATGATTTTGATAACAAAAATCACCCAAATGACCCTGATCAAAAGTTTACATACCCTTGAATATTTAACCTTGTTACAGACACACAAGGTGAAACACATAGGTAGAAAATGGCAATAAAAGGTAAATTGCAATTACAGTCTGTGTATAAATAGTCAATGAGTTTGTTAGCTCTCACGTGGATGCTCTGAGCAGGCTAGATACTGGGCCATGGGGAGCAGAAAATAACTCAAAAGACCTGCGTAACAAGGTAATGGAACTTTATAAAGATGGAAAAGTATATAAAAAGACAACCAAAGCCTTGCAAATGCCAGTCAGTACTGTTCAATCACTTATTAAGTGGAACATTTGGGGATCTTTTGATACCAAGCCAAGGTCAGGTAGACCAAGAAAGATTTCAACCAAAACTGCCAGAAGAATTGTTCGGGATACGAATAAAATCCCACAGGTAACCTCAGGAGAAATAGAGGCTGCTCTGGAAAGAGACGGTGTGGTTGTTTCAAGGAGCACAATTACGATGATTCTTGAACAAAAATTAGAAGCCTTTACTGTGCCAATGCCATAAAAAAGTCTAGTTACAATATGCCTTGACATACCTCACAACTTCTGGCACACTGTAATTTGGAGTGACGAGACCAAAATAGAGCTTTATCGTCACAACCATAAGCGCTATGTTTGGAGAGGGGTCAACAAGGCCTATAGTGAACAAAATACCATCCCCACTGTGAAGCGTGGTGGAGTCTCACTTATGTTTTGGGGGCGTGTGAGCTCTAAAGGCATGGGAATCTTGTGAAAATTGATGGCAAGATAAATACAGCATGTTATCAGAAAATACTGCCAGACAATTTGCATTCTTCTGCATAAAAGCTGCGCATGGGATGCTCTTGGATTTTCCAGCAAGACAATGATCCTAAGCACAAGGCCAAGCTGACTGGAGGGTCAAAATAAAGGTGAAGGTTCTTGAGTGGCCAGCACAGTCTCCTGACCTTAGTATCATCGAGACACTCTGGGGAGTTCTCAAACATGCGGTTCATGCAAGATGACCAAAGACTTTGCATGACCTGGAGGAATTTTGCCAAGACGAATGGGCAGCAATACCACCTGCAAGAATTGGCGGCCTCATAGACAACTATTACAAAAGATTGCATGCTGTTATTGATACTAAAGGGGGCAATACACAGTATTAAGAACTAAGGGTATTCAGACATTTGATCAGGGCTCAGTAAATTTTTTTCTTTGTTGCCATGTTTTGTTTTATGGTTGTGCCATTCTGTTATGACCTGCCGTTGAATGTGAATCCCTTAAGAAATAAAAGACATGTGTTTTGCCTGCTCGCTTTTAAATGTGTTGCCAGAAACACATTTAACACATGTTTACCACTGTGTTGCATCACCTCTTCTTTTAACAATACTCTGTAAGCGTTTGGGAACTGAGGAGACCAATTGCTCTAGTCTCCGTGGTCTCCCTTGTCGTATTTTTCCCTTTCATAATGCAGCAAATGCTTTCAATGGGTGACAGTTCTGGAATGCAGGCAGGCCAGTTTAGCACCCAGACCCTTTTACTATGCAGCCATTCTATTGTAAAACGTGCAGAATGTGGTTTGACATTTTCTTGCTGAAATAAGCAAGGCCTTCCCAGATAAAAACATTGTCTGGATGGCAGCATATGTTGCTCAAAAATCATGACCCCATGACTTTCTCCTTTCCAGGGATTCCCAGGAAATGAAGGACCAATGGGTCCACCAGGAACCCCAGGATGCAATGGGACAAAGGTACCTCCTTGCTTCTAGACTTATATCCCTTACACTTTTCATTAAAAGTATAAAAAGCATATTTATACCATGGTAGCATCTGAAAGGGAATAGCGTGGAGACGATGGGGAAATTCTATATAAATTAAATTTTCATTCATTTCAGGCTATAATAATAATGAATTGGCATATAATGGAACTTTGCTCAAGGCATATAAAAATATGATTATATGATGAACATCGCAGCTACCAAAGTTACGTTCCAGGATGTGACTTCAACGTTATTTTAGTCTCCGCGAAGTCACGGTTACATAGTTGTGAAACGTCATCTGTACGTACTTGTGGTGTCAGCTGACGAAATTTACATCTCAAATCTATTCAGGACGTAGAAATGTGGGGGCCTCTGAAAGGCCTAATGACGTAAGTTAGTAACATCATAAAAGTTGCCTGAACGGGCACGTGAATGTCCTCTATTGGTACTGTAAGTAACGTTATGAGGATTACTTAAAATGATGTTGTCAATTACATTCCAGGACGTGACCTCAACGGCTTTGTAGTCTCCACAAAGTCATGGTTATGTATTTGTGAAACATCGTCTGTATATACCTGTGGCATCAGCTGACGAAATTTACGTCCCAAGTCTATTCAGGACGTAGAAATGTGGGGGCATCTGAAAGACCTAATGACGTTAGTTAGTAATGTTATTATCGTTGCCTGAACATACACACAATTACATCCCCTATTGGTACTGTAAGTAACGTTATGAAGAAGACCTTAAATACCATTTTCATGAAGTACAAGAAACGTAACTGAAACATTTGTAACATTTTGTTACGGACGTACAAAGATACTGAATATCACAGCCTGTTCAGGATAAGAAAAGTAACTGGTACTTCTGGTGCAAAACAACACAAGTGACCTCAAAGGAAAGCCATTGAAACAGACCAATTTGGTTAATGAACAAGAAAGCAGGCAAGCCTAGTTCAGCAGGCGCGCAATAGATAGTGTTAAACTGAGTAACATTTCATATTATGTTTTCCTCCACCACAAACAGCATTTATGAATTGTATGGCTTTTGCCACTGGCCATTTTTAATTAGCCATTCGTGAATGACATTGATACAATAACTACTGTACAATAACTACTGTATCAATATAGGTGACGATAACAGACTTTTTCATCAAGTGAAAAGACGAGAGAATCGTGTAGTTAGCAAAGTTTTTGTCTATCCTGAACAAATCCAAAACATTATTTGAAAATCCACCAGAATTAGTCGCTATGTAACAGTAAACAGTTTCATTTGGTTTCTGATGTAGCTACTGAAGGTGGTAGCCAGCAAAGTTTTTTTCTGGATGGCAGCATATGTTGCTCCAAAACATGGTCCCATGACCAGGGATTCCCAGGAGATGAAGGACCTATCCTGAAAAAATCCTTTTTGGCCATTCAAGGCTTAATTACCGTTCTTCTAGCAGCAGGATATTATGATAGCAGTGCTAACTCAGATTTTCTTTTTCAAAATAAAAACCATCATTGAAATACATAAGGTAACAATCTAGTCGGTACATTTTAGGTTTAATGTCCATTCCATTGTTATTCTTGTCTGTTCTTTTTCACAGAATAGATTGTTAACTATATTACCTTATACACTCACCTAAAGAATTATTAGGAACACCTGTTGAATTTCTCATTAATGCAATTATCTAATCAACCAATCACATGGCAGTTGCTTCAATGCTTTTAGGGGTGTGGTCCTGGTCGAGAAAATCTCCTGAACTCCAAACTGAATGTCAGAATGGGAAAGAAAGGTGATTTAAGCAATTTTGAGCGTGGCATGGTTGTTGGTGCCAGACGGCCCAGGCTGAGTATTTCACAATCTGCTCAGTTACTGGGATTTTCACGCACAACCATTTCTAGGGTTTACAAAGAATGGTGTGAAAAGGGAAAAACATCCAGAATGCGGCAGTCCTGTGGGCGAAAATGCCTTGTTGATGCTAGAGGTCAGAGGAGAATGGGCCGAATGATTCAAGCTGATAGAAGAGTAACTTTGACTGAAATAACCACTCGTTACAACTGAGGTATGCAGCAAAGCATTTGTGAAGCCACAACATGCACAACCTTGAGGATGGGCTACAACAGCAGAAGACCCCACCGGGTACCACTCATCTCCACTACAAATAGAAAAAAGAGGCTACAATTTGCACAAGCTCACCAAAATTGCAGGCTGGTGGTGGTGGTGTAATGGTGTGAGGGATGTTTTCTTGGCACACTTTAGGCCCCTTAGTGCCAATTGGCATCGTTTAAATGCCACGGCCTACCTGAGCATTGTTTCTGACCATGTCCATCCCTTTATGACCACCATGTACCCATCCTCTGATGGCTACTTCCAGCAGGATAATGCACCATGTCACAAAGCTCGAATCATTTCAAATTGGTTCCTTGAAGATGACAATGAGTTCACTGTACTGAAATGGCCCCCACAGTCACCAGATCTCAACCCAATAGAGCATCTTTGGGATGTGGTGGAACGGGAGCTTCGTGCCCTGGATGTGCATCCCACAAATCTCCATCAACTGCAAGATGCTATCCTATCAATATGGGCCAACATTTCTAAAGAATGCTTTCAGCACCTTGTAGAATCAATCCCACGTAGAATTAAGGCAGTTCTGAAGGCGAAAGGGGGTCAAACACAGTATTAGTATGATGTTCCTAATAATCCTTTAGGTGAATGTATGCAGGTGAATTTACAAGGTGAGTGTACAATATTTATTTTTAAGTTTACTTCCACCACAAATAGCATCTATGAACTATGGCTTTTGCCACTGGCCGTTTTAACAGTTTATTAGCCAGTTAAAGGATTACTAGTATCTATTAACTTCCTAGGAATAGTCATAAGAATTGAGCAATTGCTAGCGAGACTGAAGAATAACTTTTCCCTGCCAAAGCTATTTCATTTCATGGCACAAAATGTGTTTTTCATTCGTGAATGACATTGATACAATATTTATAGGTGATGATAACTTATTTTCTCGTGAAAAGATGAGAGAATCGTGGAAACACCAACTCTTTCACTGCCCAAGGGGTTATGATAAAGCCTATAGTATTACCCCCAAGAAACAGTCACAATATATCTGTAAAGTTTAATTTAGGCTTACTATAACGTAGCTACTGACTGTTGAATGTAGCCAGCAAAATGTTTGTCTATCCTGACCCAAAAAGCATGCACGTATGCATACTTCGAAAATCCCCCAGAAATAGTCGTAATACTGTATAACCGCAAACAGTTTTTGTTTAGGCTTACAATAACTTAGCTACTGAATTTGGTAGCCAGCTAAGTTTTTGTCTATCCTGAACCAAAAAGCATGCACGGATGCATACAATGTACCAGAAACAGTCGCAATATAACTGTAAATAGTTTTATTTTAGGCTTACTACAATGTTGATACTGAAGGTTATAGCCAGCAAAGTTTTTGTCTATCTGGAACTAATCTAAATGCATACTTTGTTTTGACTGTGAGTAGATTCGCAGAACCTATATTTGACTCTGTTGGTCGGTAAGAGATATTTGCTCTTCTAGGCCGGCTCCGCTTACGCGGTCTGGCAAAAAATATATCAGCCTTTGGAGTATACAACAAATCAAAACTGTATAACGGTTCTGTCTTCAGAACATTATTATTTACCTGAAGATTGCTTTGAAAGTTAATGAAAGAAAGTAAGTATCTCAAACTCAGTCTTTATATTACAAGCCACATCTGTCTTTACATGTAATACATCTTTACATGTTAAAATATACTTTAACTGTAGACCTAAATCAAATCTTAGAAATCAGTACTGCGATGATGGAAATTCTATTCCTAATCTTTTTCTCTTTTTGTGTCACAATCATCAGAGTATAAATGTTTTGAACCAATCATGTTATAACAAATGTCTAGAAATTGTATGAGAATGGATGTTAAACTATAGCTACTTATTTGGAGTCCTATGCATGTATGGTTTGGTATACAATGTTATGGAACCTCCCCTGACCTCAGTGAATGAAGATTTGAATCACTGAATGTATTGGTACCACTTGAGGATTTTTTTTACACAATACCAAAATAACTTATCCTACCACACTAAAGTTGGTACTACTAAAAAAGTCTACTAAAAATTTATTCAGGTGTTGTTTCTTCATCTATGCCCCCATCCTCGACAGCTTGCTCCATCTGTAAGGAGGACTAAATGTGCCATAATATGAAATATTTAAATATATAAATACATATATACATAAATATATAAATAATTAAATACTTAAATATATAAATACATAAATAAATATTGCATTTGCATTGTGTACACTTATGCATCGTCATTTCATTTGGATGGTGTGAAGTTGTGCGTCATCCAAATGCAATGGGGCAGGACCTCACCCATTTGATAGAGCTGTCCACATTGGACTGTGTGTTTTATGCTTGGAACACTGTGATTTGACATTTGAGAAGAAACAACCAGATGAGGGCTTCTCCATTATGGATACATACGGTATAACACAGCTACTGAAGGTTGCAGTCAGTGAAGTTTTTGTTTATTCTGAACAAATCCGAATATGTAATTTGTTTTGTCTGCAGTGAGGCTGGAACAGCGGTTGGCTGCATGGCAGTCTATGTCTTTAACCACTACACTTTTTAACAAGGGATAGCCTATCAAGGGATTGGCCGGCTTCGCTTACGCAGTCTGGCAAAAACCATGTGTGTATAGAGTGGAGAATGTGTGTATGTGTTATGTGTTAAGATATTGGACATAGTGTTTGTGGGGGAGGAGTCAGGTTTCTTGGGTGAAAATAGGAATGTCTATATGCTGAGTGACATGAGAATGTGTGTGTGTGATTTTATGTGGAGATATAAGAGTGCGTGTAAAGAGAGACGAAAGAAAGTGTATTTGGAGGGAGGGAGTAGAGGTGAGGGTAGGAATATATGTGTGGAGCAAAGAGTGTGTCTTGTTGAGGAGTGGGAGGAGGAGAGTGTGTATTGTGTGTGAAGAGAGAATATAATGTGTGTGATAATGTGGAAGGAGGAGTGCGTATATTAGCCATCTTGTGTTAGCCACCTAGTGTTACCCACCTTGCTTTAGCCACCTATCGTTAGCCACCTAGTGTAAGACACCCTGCGTTAGTCACCCTGCATTAGCCACCTTGCCTTGAGCTTGCTAGCCACCTGAGTGACAGCTAAACTCTTCTTCCTCTATTGTCACAGGCAAACAGTGGCCAAAATGATATGGTTGAATTCCTAATATTGACTTTGAATAGGAAAAGGTTTAGCTTGCTAAACTGAAGAATGTTTGGCTGAGTTACCTCATTTAGTGATTAACATCTTCAGAAAGTTATATGTTTCTGACATATTTGGCAGATTTTTGGTAGCTGTCAGATATTCCCATGTTGATTTATGGCCTTATATAGTCATAGACCCGCCCACATCAATTTCAGTGGCTGATTTCAGCCATATTGTTTGAGATATCAACTTTCCTTATACAACTTTTAAAGACAATGATTCAAAGGTCCTTCACACCAAACGGCATGCAAATCCGTTCGGTGGTCTCGGAGGAGATGTCGTTGAACTGCTGAAACCCTAATAATGAACCGGAACAAATTCAATAGGGTTTCATCAGTGAACTGCTAAAACACTAATTATAAATTTTGACATTGTTGATTAAGTAGATTTTGCTATTACCACTGTCCAAGTTTTCCTTTCTCAATTAACATATGGTCTCTTAAAATGAACAACATAATTAAAGAAGTTAAAAAAAATATGGAAACACAATTAAACACTCAGTTGATACACGTCTATTGCCTTGTTAATGTGTGTTTCAGGGTGACGGTGGTTACCCAGGGTTACCTGGGGTGCCAGGAATTGTTGGATTACCAGTAAGTGCTGCCAATATTCGGTGAAATTGCACTAAACAATAGACAGTACATGTCTCTTTACCAGCTAGTTATCATACAGCTGTCATTAATTAGAATATGCCAATTGATTTTGTTCAGTAGTATCACTCAACAGGTTTGTGAAATGGTATATGCTGGTAATAGGTTTACAACTCGATTCTATATGTGGATTCTTTAATAAATTTTTTTAGTTCTTCTTACAGGCAAGTAATGTGGTGTGAATCCATCGTTGTTGCCTAATTGGCAAGTATTATTGCAGCACCATGTTTTTTGTAAGCTTGCCATTATCACAAACTGAAGAGTTTTTTAGGATAAAAGTGTCAGGAAATTGTCTCACAGTGCTGCAGATCCAAGACTGTTGATTCTGCCTTTCTGGTTGAGATATCAGTATAATAAGAAGCCAAATGGCCATGGTGTCACAACCTAGGCACTTAATTGTCTGTTATCACCTGAAATTGTCATCATCATAACTGTCTGTCCTGTGATCTCAGTCAATATAATGATAAACCTTAACTGATAGTTATTCCCATTTTGTCTTGTTCAGCTTTTAGTGTAAACTTGTTATGTGAAGTACCTAATTTACTTTATGTGCAGCTCACACATCTATTTTTTTGAAGGGCATTCCTGGATTTCCAGGACTTAAGGTACAGTAAGGTTGTAGTTCAGTGGATGTTTGTTGTACAATGACCATATCTCCACTGACCCTCTGAATGATTTCTCTGCTTTGCGGTGATCTACTATATGTATAAGATTGTATTGCCCCTACAGGGAGACTCCTATTCCTTCGCCCCCATGGCTGAGGTTGTTGGAACTTGTGGACCACCAGGAAGAGCGGGTGTCAAGGTTAGAAGACCTTCCCCATTACAAGAGCCTACTTGAACTAACATTCAATTACAAAACGGTTTGACATGTTTTGCATATTTTATAATGTTAACATGTCATTCAAATTTCTCAGAATTACAGTAAAAGTATGTAACTCTTTGGAATTTAGGGAGTGTGGATATGGTGAGCGACAATTCAAACAATTTAAATTCTTATCAAATCAAATGAGTATGAGGCATGATTCTAAATGGAGGGTGGTTAGGAAGCAAACCGGCCTGGAACATTTTTATTAGATTGTACTTTGAGACATGTCCATCATATTGACCATACAATTTTGTGAAAACTAATTGATTTAGTAGGGTGTATGGCATTTAAATTTAAATGCATTTAAACAATGATAAGTTACTTTCCGATTATCTTTCTATCATTTGAGTTCCTCACACTGAAGTTTTCAGTGTAGGGGGGGAGGTTCTAAGGCTTGAATAATGCAATTCATGTTCCACTTTTAAACATTAAAACAGACATAAAATACTTACATTTTCCACCACACATTTTCAAAAATGTTCACCTTAGTAAGTTAATTAATTTGGGAGGTACTGCATCTTTCACATAAATAAAAAAATTAACAGTGGGATTCCACTTTGCTCAGAGGAAAACTGTTGCATACTCAGTTGAAGGGGAAAATGAAGGGTCTAATTAGTCACTTAACAACTAACAGTTACAGGCCAAATTGCTCAATTTGTAAATTGACTAACTAGTCACTTTTTTTTTTAGGGAACACAAGGTTTACCTGGAGGGCCGGGTCTTCCTGGTCCGATGGGACCAAGCGGGAATCCGGTCAGTTAATTTTGGTTAATTATATGAATGCTCTCTTTAAATAATTTATTAGCAAAGTTGTGTTTCCTTTTTTTGTCATAAATGTCAATTATTTCCTAAATATGTCCTGTTTTATTAATACAATGTCCATGTGCTAATCCTATATGTTTAAATCAAAACTCAAAATGATGATTAATTATTAATATTTCCAGGGAAGACCTGGATTTCCAGGTGTACAAGGAGAGAAGGTAAGCCTCACAACATTGAAGTGTACATGTTTTAACAGTTATAATAATATTTATAGTCTTAATCAAAATTTATTCCATTTTTATAGTGCCTTTTATAGAATCTCAGTGCTTCAAAAAAACAGAAGAATTTGTTCACTTTACTAAACTAACAATAATAATTTGATAGCAGCAAATGTGTTTTATTTAGTTCCTATCCTTTAGAAGGGTATTTCACTGTTTCTGTTTCAGGGTCAAGAAGGACAAAGTACTGTAATTCCAGGCCCAATAGGTGAAAAGGTGAGCACTTATTTAGTACTGGTATTAGAACAGTGTAATTTAAATGTTTCCCATGGTCACATGCTGGAAAGTACAACTCTCCTTTTCATATTATCCTGCCTCAGTATAGCTGATTATGGGGCTCCCAAATGGTGTCTTACATTATATCTTCATCTCTGTGACCAGGGGAAACCAAGGTAAATGATGTGTGTCACACAGATAGCATTTGGGCACCAATGCGCACAATTGTTGAGTCTGAGGGGCAAGGGGTAGGGGCCCAACACCCCCTGAGGTCGATCTGTGCACATGCCTGTACAAGCTCAGTCGTCACTGTTTTCAGGGCGCATACATTCCTGACAAGTAATTCCTGGTTGGTGAAAAATAATGGCTTGTTGTGATGTGCATCAGAGGAAAGGTCTGGTCTTTGAATCTCTTGTATCAGGGAATTATATTTAGCATACTATATAGTTAAGATTTGGGGATGGATTTGTGCTAATCCAATCTAAAATACATTATATTAACAGATATTTTCAATGTATTCTCAGGGTGACCAAGGACCTCCTGGGATACCTGGGCAAAAGGGCATAAAGCTTTATGCAGAGGGTTCGAAGGAGCTAAAAGTAAGCCCCATTTTAAATACTCTGTTTCACACACACATTTAATTTCTGTGCATGCAATATGTAGGCGCATATTTAAAACCTTTACCACTACACAATGACAAAAAGCTTTATTATAGTCACCCAAGGGTGTAAGAGTGACTGATATTGGGGGGGACACATTTGACTACAGTGTGAATGTTAATGTATCACACCAGAATGTAGTTCACTGTTCTTTGATAGGACTAATCAATAAAAAATAACTAATACAGCAATGATGTTGGTAACATCTCTTTCAGGCATGTTAGTCCAGCTTAAAGTTTTCCAATCTGCTCCTATAGACCACCTTGAATTAATATCTGCCTTTCTAACCAGTGTTATTGTTATGACTGCCTCACTCCTGCATGAAGTAAAGACATACAGTACACCCCTAAATTCAGATGATGTCCTTTTTTCAGAGATCGTATTTAATGACTGCTTGATTTACATGACGACAGATCAACAGTCTACCTTGGCGTGGCACTAATCAATGATTTACCTGTTGGTTTGTGGCCTCTTTCTCTCCCTCCTTGCCTCTTTGTTCATGTCTATCAATTTCTTGCCATGAGCATGCATAGCATAAACCAAATAATTAAAAAAATATTAAAATATTGAACACACTTTTAGGACCCATACCTACAGTATCTCACAAAAGTGAGTACACCCCTCACATTTTTGTAAATATTTGATTATATCTTTTCATGTGACAACACTGAAGAATTTACACTTTGCTACAATGTAAAGTAGTGAGTAAACAGCTTGTATAACTGTGTAAATTTGCTGTCCCCTCAAAATAACACAACACAGCCATTCATGTTTATACTGCTGGCAACAAATGTGAGTTCACCCCTAAGTGAAAATGTCAAAATTGGGCCCAAAGTGTCAATATTTTGTGTGGCCACCATTATTTTCCTGCACTGCCTTAACCCTCTTGGGCACCAGAGCTACACAGGTTGCCGCTGGAGGCCTCTTCCACGCTGGTGGATGTTGGAGACCCTGCACTCCTCCACCTTCCGTTTAAGGATGCCCCACAGATGCTCAATAGGGTTTAGGTCTGGAGACATGCTTGGCCAGTCCATCACCTTTACCCTCAGTTTTTTTAGCAAGGCAGTGGTCATCTTGGAGGTGTGTTTGGGGTCATTATCATGTTGGAATACTGCCCTGCGGCCCAGTCTCCGAAGGGAGGGGATCATGCTCTGCTTCAGTATGCCACAGTACATGTTGGCATTCATGGTTCCCTCAATGAACTGTAGCTCCCTAGTGCCGGCAGCACTCATGCAGCCCCAGACCATGACACTCCCACCACCATGCTTGATTGTAGGCATGACACACTTGCATTCCTCACCTGGTTGTCGCCACACACGCTTGACACCATCTGAACCAAATACGTTTATATTGGTCTCATCAGACCAAAGGACATGTTTTCAGTAATCCATGTCCTTAGTCTGCTTGTCTTCAGCAAACTGTTTGCAGGCTTTCTTTAGAAGAGGCTTCCATCTGGGACGACAGCCATGCAGACCAATTTGATGCAGCGTGTGGCATATGGTTTGAGCACTTGTACTGTGACATACTGAAGTCTCCAGACCTAAACCCTATTGAGCATCTGTGGGTTATCCTCAAAAGGAGCGCACAGTCTCTAACATCCACCAGCTCTGTGATGTTGTCACGGAGGAGTGGAAAAGGACTTCAGTGGCAACCTGTGAAGCTCTGGTGAACACCATGCCTAAGAGGTTTAAGGCAGGGCTGGACACTTTGGGCCCAATTTGGACATTTTCACTTAGGGGTGTACAGCTGTTTAGACATGAATGGCTGTGTGTTGTGTTATTTTGAGGGGACAGCAAATTTACACTATTGTACAAGCTGTGCTCTCACTAATTTACATTGTAGCAAAGTATCATATCTTCAGTGTTGTCACATGAACAGATATACTCAAATATTTACAAAAATATGAGGGGTGTACTCACTTTTGTGAGATACTGTATGTTCATTGATTGAGTGCACCATCATAAGCAACAGCAGTGGAGCTGGAGAAGCACTTAAGATGTGTTTACGTTAACAGCATGTCGTTCGCCCTGAGTGACACACAGACAGTTCTACTCTTTGATGAAATGGGTACAAAAAGAAACTGAAACTGGTATCGATCCTATTGACGCTAGAATGAATCTTCAAAAATGAGATATAGTATCTGTAGTATTAATATTTTGGGATCGATCCGCCCACCCCTAACTTACACTCCATTCTTGACTGGTGGTGGCTCGCCCATTACTTGGCTAGCTACATGGAGACCCTGGTGAAGACTAAGCCTAAGACGGAGATTTTATACTTGTTGTATTTACTGTGAAAACAAAACTTATGGCTACAGTAATCCACTTAGCCCGCCTGCACACACTGTTCTAATCACTGCTCATCATGAAAGAAGGAATGAGAATGTTGGATCGGGTGGCGATGGGGATGTGACAAGTTCAAACATCTAACTTTTTTCAAAATAAAGGTATTACGCAAGATAACATTAGAGGGGGATGGGGACAATTTATACTGAGGGTGACATCCTCCCCGGCTCCTACACCCTTGTAATCACCAATTCAGTTCATCGTCTTTACCGGTATACTGTACATTATATTGTCACACAAGTCCAGTTGAACAGTGATCGGACCTTCTGATTGCAGGGGGAGCCTGGTGATACAGGAGAGAAGGGGTGTGCAGGCCAGCCTGTGAGTATACCTTTACACTAAACAGACGAGTTTTCAACCACATGGGAGTAGTATTTTGAATCGAATATTTTAATGATCTTTACAGGACCGAACAGAAAAGACTGGATCCAATTTCACTGTATTTCTTTGGGGTGATACTCAGTTTTTTTGCTTGCCTGTATTTGTTTTTTTCCCCAATGCTTTTTTCAGGGAGTCCCTGGACGTCCCGGACATAAAGGGGGAAAAGGCGACCAAGGGGAACCAGGGGCTCTGGTATCAAAATTATTTCAGTCACACCATATCATATATTTAAAAAACAATGATATAATTATAATTAAGAAATATGAGGGGTGTGTTATATGGTCAGTATACCACAGCTAAGAAATGTTCTTAGGCATCACACATTGTCTGGATATATAGCCCTTAACTGTGTATTATGGCAAAATACCACAAACCCCCTATAATGTTATTATAAACATGAACCCAATGCAGTTATATCTATTTATAAAATTTATACCCCATGGTATATGCCTCTTATTCCACAGCTTTCAGACACACAGTGACTGACAAAATCAAGTCTAAGAGAAATACTATTTTTCAGGGGAAACCTGGAAAAGATGGGATCCATGGGACCTATGGCGTTAAGGTAAAGCCAAGGTGTAGAAAAATACCTTATGTATGGTATAAATGAGTTCCTATGTGGCTGACTTTGTAAAATCATGGCACAAGCAATGTTAAGGTTCTTGGTTTGAATTATGCACTTTATTTTTGTGATTTGCTATGGATGAAAGTTTCTGTTAATCAAGTCATGGCACCTTGCAACATCCCCAGAAACACAATATGCATTTTTCAAATATTGTAGTGCATCAACAGTTTTCCTCTTGTTATTTCATTCATGGACAGTCGCTCAATTAGCACATGCCAGCTAACAAGGCATATAATCCCTGATATGTAAGTCTAGAGGTAGCCAGCTATCTAGTAATCATGGCCAAGTCATAACAGAATCTTATGTACATCCCCCTTATGTTCTGTATTTACCCTTATAACATTGTGTTCCACTGATCAATTGGGCAGGACAGTATCTAAATACCGGTATACTGGTATGAATCCACTTGTTATGAAGAAACATATGTATAAAGCTAGTAAAAAAGGCTGAATCAGGCTATAAAGTAAACCCACTGACTGTGATCAGAATCCCGCCAAATTCTGGAAAACTGTAAAAACACTGAAAAACAGTGCCTCCATATCTCTACCCAATAAGACATTCTTGGACTCCGGACCTATTATTGGGAAAACATGTTGTTGTTGATTCCTTCAATCACCACTTCATGCAGCTGACCATCTTTTTGATAAAATATCATTGTCTCCTTTAAATTAAAAAGGAATGCAATAAAACAGAGAAATCTTTTGGGAACACTCATGTAGCAAACATGGGAATGTTCATAATAGCAAACATTTTGGACTGAGCCTGTTCACAGAATTTGAAGAATGCTTTGCCTGGAATCAATATTAAAATATCCAAGCTTCAGAAAATCTAACCAGGTCACTGGCTAGTGCTGCTCCCTTCATCTCTAGAGCTCACACATTTTCACACACATTTTCAAACATATTATAATTTCTGCAATGCAGCACTGCAGGATTTACCTGCATATGTGACTATTTTGGTAAATGCGATGACATTCAGCATATACAATTAGGTCTGGAAATATTTGGACACTGACACAGTTTTCATAATTTTGGCTCTTTATGCCACCACAATGGATATTAAATGAAAGCACAGATGCAACTGAAGTGCAGACTTTCAGATTTAATTCAAGGGGTTGAACAAAAATATTGTATTAAACATTTAGAAATTGCAACCATTTTCTCACAGTCCCCTAATTTCCCCTAATTCATTTTTAACACTTTGTTGAGAATCCTTTGCAGGCAATGACTGAAGAGAATGAAGTCTGAAATGCATGGACATCACCAAACGCTGTGTTTCCTCCTTTTTGTTGCTTGCCAGGCCTTTACTGAAGCTGTCTTCAGTTGTTGTTTGTTCTTAGGTCCTTCTGCAATGAGTTTTGTCTTCAGCAAGTGAAATGCATGCTTAATCGGGTTGAGATCAGGTGGTTGACTCGGCCATTGCAGAATATTCTACTTCTTTGCCTTAAAGAATGCCTGGGTTGCTTCGCAATATGTTTTGGGTCATTGTCCCTCTGTAAAGTGAACCACTGTCCAATCAACTTCACTGAATTTGGCTGAATCTGAGCAGACAATATATCCCTATACAATTCAGAATTCATCTTTTTTTTTTCAGAATGTACCAAACTTTTGATTTGGCCACTCCTAATGTTCCTGCCATCTCTCTGATCGATTTTTTTTTGCAACCTATTTCCCTTGCGTTGAGAACTCCTTTGACCACATGTTGTGGGTTCACAGCAACAGCTTCCAAATGCGAAGGCCATGCCTGGAATCAACTCCAGACCGAGACTGCACTTTAAGCCCATATTAATTAATTAACCGTAACTTGAATATATTTTGGTAAACAACCAAAATAGCAAAATAACAAAAATTGTATCAGTGTCAAATTTTTTCCAGACCTAACTGTATATCTAAACCGTCTTGCCTTGCTCAAATCCTGGAATCCTTAGTAAACATACAGTAGAGCTCAATTTTATCGGACAATTTCATTTTGAACAAATATCAGTCTGGTTTTAGATCAGGGCGTAGTACTATTACTGCGACTACATTTGCTATTAATGACAAAGCCTTAAATGAGGAATAGTATTGTGTTGCTATATTTAATGAAAATTACATCATTAGGCCTGGCCATGCAGTTGCCTGCTGTTTCAGAATTATCTTTGCGAAAGAACTCAGGCTATTCTCAATTATGTTGCAGTCAAAATTCTGTGTCTGCTACTCAAGGTTCATCTGTGAATTTTCAGAGAAACATAATAAAGCATAATAAACTATAAAATAGGCATAAACTATTCAGGAACCAATATAATCCACTTATGAAGTTTCATTACAAGCTTGCAGGTGATGCGCAGAAACAGTTGTTACACATAAACTGGGCAGCAAGGTATGACACTAGTTAATGACATTAGTGTATGTCTTTAAAATACAGTTTATCAAATGTTTTATATTCTTTGAATTTCATTACAAATATTATTTATTTAAATTGCAAACTTATACAATTAAAAACAAATACTGTTCATCAGGTATCATAAAAATTGTCATAAAACCAAAAACATTTGCAGTTCATGAACATTCAACATTACGCAATCTTATGAGAGGAAGACTATGAACATGAGCCCCCATAATCCAACCTCTTCTTGATCTAATGAAACATAAGCAAACATACATTAATGTTATGTGGAAAACGTGTAGGAAGCTGCAAATTGTTCGATTTCTAGACCTCTTCTTTTACCTGACGCAATACTCTGTCTCTTATACCCCACCTTGCTCTACTTCACTGCCTGCATAAGTGCACACACACTTGTCTATTACAATAGATATCATTTCTGTATCTCTCTTCTGTTGCTGGCACGAATCCCTCTTTAGCCTCAAACTGATCAGACACCCAGAACTCAGGGATGTCAAGTCTGGTCACTTCGACTTACGTATTGGTGTGTGATTATCAGTAGCCTTACGAGGTTGTGTGAAGATGAACGAGGAGTGCCATAGTAATCTATATTCCAAAGTATTCCAATTCCAATTAATAAAGTCACAATACAAAATAAAGTTACATACCATCCCGATTGAATGTCATCCCAACTAGTCAACTACTAAGTATACTCACTATAGCACGAAGGTGTGCTAGGAGCATCTGTTAACAATAGATTCCTAAATATGACAACAACACCACATGTTGAGAGGTCGCTAACAATGAAAAACCCCTGAATATGACTTCTACACAACGAGTTGGGAGGTCTCTTTTAAAGATGACAAACTCAAAATATATTTTTGGAGACATGTCTATTTATCCTAAAATTATGTCGAAAACACTCCCCTAAATTGTAATTTGTGTTAGAAATCAGCCGTTTCATATAGTGGTCAAAATAATGGTTGTGTACCCAGTCATCAAGGGAGAGTAATTCAATTATTTATTGCAGCATTTGGTAGTCGATTGTTCATAATGTTACAGGCTCGATACTCGATCTTACAAACTCAAGCTCTTCTCAATCTCAAAGAAACTTCCGGTTGTCCTCACCTTTATAGACAGTGGACAGAATTACTGTAAGCTTATTGGCTACTAACTGTCACACTTGGAATGAACATTACTTCCTGGGTACAGATAAACAGATGGTCTTTTGCTATCTAAACATGACAAGCATCACTTCACATTACTTTACCTTGGCAAAAACAATGAACACAAAAGACAGGAACTGTCACACTTAATCAATGCAAAATGATCGAATGGACGGGGCATTGCCACCAGTTGTTTTCAGACATGCAGCATGGACAATCACTTCTACAAAGTTTTATTTGAAGTTTGAGCCATAACCCGTACCGTACAATAAAACATTTCAGACTATTCAGCCCTTTATGGAGAACAGGGGAAATCCAAACACTACAGATAAATGTCCACAATATCATGCATTTAGTTCAGTGTTTCCCAATCCTGGTCCTCTGGACCCAAAGGGTTGCACGTTTTAGTTTTTGCCCTAAAAACGTTAGTTACCGGGAATGTAACTCTGGTTTTAATGAGTGGAGCGGAGCCCCCTAGAGGGGGTTTAGCTCCTAGTGGTTTACCCTGGCCGCGTCCGCGGCCATACTGACAACTCATTATGCAAGATGCGACAGCCAATCAGGGCAAGCCTGCCCCTATATAGGACCTGTGAGCCCAGAGAACGCCTTCCCAAGTTTATTCAGCATAACTCGTTGGACGGCAGGGCAACAGGTCTAGGGGTCTCCGCTCCACTCCACTCATATAACCGGAGTTACATTCCCAGTAACAAACGTTATATGTCTTGGAGCTCTGCCCCCTAGAGGGGCTTTAGCTACTAGTGGTTCACGGCGGAGCAAGCAAGGCAAAGATGTCCTCCCTGCCAGACCACCAGTAAGGCTTGCTGGGTCCAGTAGAACCCTTCCCCTAAAACGCCAAGACGAAACATCCACGATAACTGACAAGGTCAGAAAGGGATGATCGAATGCGTTAATGATGGAATCCCCCTTCAGAGCAGGCCCATGAACACATAGGCCACCCCAGGGAGAAAGGATGTTGAGCTCAAGCGAAATGTATCCGTTCCACATAAGCACAACAAAAAACACTCACGCACCACACATCACGAGATGAGGAGCATGGGAATACAAAAAATTCAAATAAACATCTGGGGAGTCAGTCTGATAGACCTGGTGCGCTCTACGTAAAGGGCGAGAGCATGTACCGGCCAGAGACAGTGGAGCCTCTCGTCCTCCTCACAGACGTGCGGAGGAGGGAATAAGGCCTGCTTATCGATAGTCCTCGACCAAAAAGAGCTGGTGATAACCTTGGGTACGAAGGACGGATTAGGTCTAAGCATAGCGCAACCTAATTCCTCTCTGATAGCCATGCAGCTCAGGTGCACAGATATCGCACGGAGATCACTCACTTGCTTAGCAGAGCACAAAGCGATGATCAAAGCAGTCTTAAGAGAGAGCAACTTAAGAGAACACTGCTGTAAGGGCTTGAATGGGGCTTCACAAAGAGCACCCAGTACCTTAGCAAAGTTCCACTGCGGAGCGCCTAGCCTGGCCACCGGGTGCAGACGGCGCATACCCAAAAGGAAACGATGGAGGAGAGGGTGGCTGAAAACCGTGTTTCCAGTAAAGCTCTAATGACATGCAGAGATGGCCGATGCGTATCCACGGATGGTTGAAGGAAACCTATCCATATCAAAGAGATATGGATGGTGGATGGTGTGGACGACAGCAGTGGACAAACCCCTAATCAGAAGCCTGTCCCGCTCAGGAGCCAGATCCTGAGAGTTCCTAACAGCGATGGAGGGTGTAGAATCGAAACCAGGACATTGTGGCCCTTGACTAGGTGCGAGAAGTGCGTCAGCACCAATAAGACCGTGTCCAGTTCCAGCAGGTTGATGTGGCGAGGGCCGGAAGGCTACACACCCCCATCAGCCTGACCCCGGCACACACCTGAACGCACTCTGAGACCCTGCCCAGCAAAGCGCCCTGAGAGAGCACCAACGGGTCCCTCCAATAGTCCAGGTCCCCTCGTAGTTGAGCATAGCCACCGATGGAGGCACACTAGAGCATGCAAAAGGTACAAGTGACTTAATGCTGCCTGAGTCTGCACGAAATAACTTGTATATTGAAAGGAAAAGATAGTTGGGCCGAATCTGCGACGCCGTCAGACTCAGCCCTTACTCTGCTGATGGAGGAAGAGGCGGGGGTGTGAGGGACACTATTGTTGCCTGTTTCATGCCTAGTCAGGACGGTCTGGGTTTCTTAGATGGCCACGGAGAATCCAGTCTGGGAGCGGGTTGTCTGCGTCGCACAGGAGGAAGAGCAGGAGCCACGGCAGTAGGAGGAGGAGGCACCAAGACAGCAGAAGGGGCGTCAGCAGAGACTTGGCGGCGCTGGCGACGCTTAGCACAGGAGCCCGGGCGATGAGCAGAGGATCGTGAGACCGAAAGGTGCAGCAGAAGAGAGGTCTTCATCCAGTTCTCCCCGGAGAGAGGGAGAAGCGCGAGGCCCGCCACCACAACACCACATGGGAAGGAGTCAAGTCCTGCGTAGAAGCGTCCTCCTCAAACATCTCATCATCATCGCTGTTAGAATGCAACACGGCGGAGACATCCACTTCCTGTTTGAAGAAGTTTGCCCTGTCTACACGTATAGAGAGAGACAAAGCAATCATGTAAACTACAAGCGGAGAGGGGACGGGTGGAGAGAAGCAGCAGAAGAGAGGTCGTCATCCGGTTCTCCCAGAAGAGAGGGAGAACCGCGAGGCCCACCACCATAAGCCACATGGGAAGGGAGCGAGTCTATCTGAGTCAGAGGAGTCGGGTCCTGCGTAGGAGTGTCCTCCTCAGATATCAAGTCGTCGTTGCTGGAATCCCACACGGCGGAGACGTCCACCTCTTGTTCGAAAAAGGCAGCACAGGAGGAGCAAGACGGGGGTCAGTGAGACCTTCGTGAGCGTGGGCCGGTCCCAGGCAGGAAACACACAAATGGTGGGGATCCTGATCCGGAGACAGGTCGTCGCAACGTCAAGTGGTGGCAAAAATTCTGAGGCTGAAGCAAAAAACTAGTAATCAGTAGACACTCAGCAAGCATTTGCTGAATGTAAAGCGGGGGCGTTCTCTGAGCACACAGGGGCCTATATAGGGGCAGGCGTGCCCTGAGTGGCTGTGGCATCTTGAATAATGATTTTTCAGCACGGCCGCAAACGCGGCCAGGGTAAACCACAAGGAAGCCCCTCTAGGGGGCGGAGCTCCACGACATATAACCTTATTTTAAAAAATGTCAGTGCACATTCTATTACACTTACAGCACAGATCATTACATTTACTAATAACTTACAAGTTTAATTCAATAATCCATTTATTTCATGTTTTACTGTACATAGAATCCCTTTCAGAATATCTAAAGAAAGTAAGAGGGCTGTGATCTATTGTAGTGCACAAACAACTTGAACATCTCTGCCTTCCAGAGATGTCCCAGACAGGCACAAATCCATTTTTAAGCATTTTTAATACATTTTCTGTGTTAACTTAGCCAGCCCTAGTTTAAATGTATTTTACATTCTTTATGGTGTTCTCTTTGTTGTAATGTCACCTTGCAATTTCATGAATTTGACCATGTCTTATTTGATAATGAGAATTGGTTTACAACTGACTTATCTGGTTATACAACTCTTTAATAAATCAAAAGTTACACAATTGAGAACAAAAAGGCAAAAGTAATACTAAATCAGACCCAGATCACTCATACCAACGAGATTTTATTATAAACCTTAAATTATTTAAGGTGAATAGAAATAAAATATTATCTGCCTTCCTCCTGTCAGGGTGAAAAAGGAGATATGGGCTACCAGGGACCTCCTGGAATAAAAGGTTCAAAGGTATGTCCTACTGATATCAATCAGCTATTGTGTTGATCATAGTCAATCAGTCATGCATGGCCAACTCACTTCAAATCAGAGTTTGGTGATTTTGATAATTGAGGCTTTGTGTTTCCTCAGAGTCAGTCAACTTGTGAATACAATTGATTGTGCCAATGTTCAGTAGAAAAAATGACACATTTAGTTTTATGATCCAATGCTAACCCAGTGATTGCAAGACTTGAGGAACTACAGGAAAGGTAGCTGTTTACATACATGTTCAGTCAACTACTAAGTTGTGCTAAATCTAAATAACAACATCCTTCAAACTGAATGCAAAATGGTTCATCTGATTCTGGGAAGCCGTAGCATATTAGGAATATTTTCTGTGTAAATAAATTCTGTAAGTGGAACCCAGTCATTCTACTTTTACTGGGGATATAATTTGAATTTGAAGATACACTGCACAAATGATGCATATTGCTCTTTTAAGATGTATGTGATAATATTTTGCCAGTTACATGGACGATCAGAATTACATGTGGAAAGTTAGTACACAAACTTCAATAAATAGACTATACACTTATTTTGAGTATTCTATTTACTGTACTGTCTTTTTTGTAAGTATGTATGTGTGGGTCACCCCTATTGCTGTAAATGTGTATTTGTGTGTGTTTAGGGTGTGCTTGGTGACCGTGGACCCACAGGTCCTCCAGGGAAAGTAAGTTGCAATATATTTTTTTATCTTTATAATTTTCAAACCTTTTTCACAATGCACAAAAATATATACCCAACAGATAAAATTATGTAAAAACACTATCTGATTAAGCCAATGTTTCTTGTGAAATTATTTTTATGTCTTCACTGTTATTCTACAATGTGGAAAAGAGTAAAAATATATAAATACCTTTCAATGAGTAGGCGTATCCAAACATTTGACTAGTACTGTGTATACATCCATACATACCTACAAAATACATACACACTGCGACGCATGGCCCTTGCTCGAATCTCACTCCTGCTGAACAGGGGCGCATCGTCCACAGTTGTTCAGGACTTGGAGAGTAGCTCCCTCTCATTACACCCCAGTATGTGTACTGCCCTCGTTGGAACCTGCCATGAAAGAAGCATTCCATTGGTTCACCGACACCACAGCGTAACAGCACCATCCAACAGCTGGATACCTCAGTCAAGCAGATCAACAAACAGCTGATCTCTACTGCATCACCACCTTGCAGAACATGCCCCTCCTGGCACACCTCCCTCACATCTCCTCCCCCATGATAACCAAGCTCTCCCACATGACACTGTGATGATGTACCTGCTTGACTTTGAGGTAGTAGCAAAGAGGGAGAAATGGGAGTTGGTGGGCTCGCACCCTGAGGTCTAGGTGTTTTGTTGATGGTGCCCGATTTGTCAACAGACAGCTCCCCAGCGGCCAGACCCTGTACTACTGTTCCTACTCCCTATCAAGGTGCCCTTCGAACGGATTGTCATGGACATTTTGGGGCTGCTACTGAGGTCAGCCTGGGACACAAGTACTTGTTAGTTATCATGGATTACACCACCCGGTACCTAGAAGCTGTCCCCCTCAGCCGAGCCACCTCCAACACCATTGCCATGAAGCTGTTTCTGTTGTGCAACGGTGTCGGTATCCTGAAGGACCTCATCACCGATCATGCCCTTTGTTTGCAGGCTGATGAAGGACCTCTGCAGGCTCCTCCTCCAGTAAAGGACAGCTGCAACTGGGACCTGATGACCCCATACTACTTGTTAGCACTACGGAAGATCGCCCAGGCTTCCACCGGTTTCTTCCCCGTTTGGGCTGCTATACGGACGCTGATCCAGAGTAATGTGTGATATGGCAAAAGAGGCCTGAGAAAAACATCCGTAGCCCCACATCCATGTAAGGAACAGAAGTGAAAGGATGTGGCGGGTCCTTCAGGTGGTGCCTCAACAACTGGAGGAAGCCACCAGCAGAGGTCCTGCAACCGGTCCCCCTTCCTCCATTAGTTCCAAACAGTGGACCAGGTGGTGGTGCATGGGGCCAGTGAACTACTGAATCTGGAAGCAGGGGTGCCACCACGAGGAGCAAGTGTATCACACCACTCGGTAGAAAGTCACTGTGCAACAGAACCTCACCCCGAATTAGACGTATTCTTGACCCCAGTCTGAACCCCCTTCTTACAACTTTATGTCCATAGCCGGGGGTTGTGTTCCACACATAGCCGGGGGTTGTGGTGCACACATAGCCGGGGGTTGTGTTCCACACATAGCCGGGGGTTGTGGTCCACACATAGCCGGGGGTTGTGTTCCACACATAGCCGGGGGTTGTGGTCCACACATAGCCGGGGGTTGTGTTCCACACATAGCCGGGGGTTGTGGTGCACACATAGCCGGGGGTTTTGGTCCGACGGCGTCCCTAATGCCTTCCAGAGACATGCTGCCAAGCCATGGAAGAGGAGGTCGGGTAGATGTGGAACATGGACATGATCGATGAGTCCCACAGCCCCAGGTCTAGATCCATAGTGGTAGTGCCTGAACCAGACTGCTCCCTCTGGTTCTTTAACGACTTCCAGAGGTTGAAGGACATCTCCCAGTTTGATGGCTACCCAATAGGCGCGGCTTAGTACATCACCACCCTTGATGTGACAAAGGGGTACTGGCAGATGCTTCTGCCCCTGAAGCCAGGGAGAAGACTGCCTTCAGTATCCCCAGAGGCCATTGGCAGTACAGATTATTCATAGGGCTCCTGCCATCTTCCTGTGGATATCATCCTGTGGTACATTTGGGGATATGCAGCTGCCTACCTGGATGATGTCATGGTTCATGCTGAGAGCTGGGAAGAAACACCAAACTCACCTCTGGAAGGTCCTGGAGGAGCTCTGATGAGCCAGCCTGACCACTAACCCCAAGAAGTGCTTCCTGAGTCTGTCAGAGGCAAAGTACCTGAGGCAACCTAAATCTCTGCAACAACCTAAATCTCAACCCCGCCAAAACCAGGTATACTGCTATGGAGAGCAGGAGCCATTCACTCTCTGCAGCTGCCTCTCATCAGGGGTGAGAGAGGCAGAGGGAGAGAGAGGTTAGCGACTGCTGAGCCTGGCCTGTCAAAGGAGCATATCCTTTTGTTCATTTACCTTTTTTTTGTTTGGTTATTTTTGTTTTCCGTTTGCCTTAATAAATACGGCCTTAGGCTAAAGTGTATCCTGTGTCATCCTGCGTCCCTTTGCTGTGCTCCATGACAATGCATATTAAAACGTGTATATGTACAGCTCTGGAAAAAATTAAGAGACCATTGCACCTTTTTCTTTCCTTACCAAAAAAGTTGAAAAGGAAAGTTTTGAGTGAGGACAGAAGCATTCAATTTGCAGTGGTCTCCAAATTTTAACCCTTCTGTTCCTCACTCCTTACTTTTTTACTTTTTTGGAAAGGAAAGAAAAAGTGCAGTGGTCTCTTAATTTATTCCTGAGCTGTATATATTCAGTGTAATATTAGTATAATTTCAATTGTCCAAAATAGTAAAACAATAGTTAGTGGTGCCTTTAGTTACATAGCACTAAAAGATTAAGCCAACACTTAAATCACATATCGGGTCTTGATGAACGAAATATATTAAAGATCAAAATCTTTGCTGTACATTGTGTAATTCCATGAGAACAAAATGACATAACAAGGGTCATTGGAAACCAAAATCACCAACCGACTGAGGGTTGGATTCAAACTCATACCGAAAATCTAAGTATAAAACATAAATCACACGCTGTTCCAACTTGCGTGAATTTCATCACGGCAACTCATAATGTGACTCAGGAGTGTGTATGGCTGCCACATGCCTGTATGCACACCCAACAATGTCTGGGCATGCTCCTGATGAGACAGTAGATGGTGTCCTGGGGGAACTCCTCCAAGACATGGATCAGGGCATACGTGAGCACTGTCTGTGGCACTACTTGGCGGTGTCGGATGCACTGATATATAACGTCCCAGAGGTTCTCAGTTGGATTCATGTCCGGGGAATGTGAGGGCCTGTCAATGGTATCAATGCCTTCTTCATCCAAGGACTGTCTACACGCTCTTGCCACATGAGGCCGCACCAGGAGGAACCCAGGGTCCACTGCACCAGTGTAAGGTCTGACAATGGCTCTGAGAATTTTATCCCGGTACACAACAGCAGTCAGGGTACCACTGGATATTGCATGGAGGTCTGTGTGACCCTCCAAGGATATGCCTCCCTAGACTATCAATGACCGACCAACAAACCTGTCATGCTGGATGATGTTGCAGGCAGCATAACATTCACCACAGTGTCTCCAGACTCTTTCAAGTCTTTCACATGTGCTCAGTGTGAACCTGCTTGCATCTGTGAAGAGAATGGGGAACCAATGGCGTACCTGCCAATTCTGGTGTTCTCCTTGCAAATGCCAGTCGAGCAGCATGGTGCTGGGCTGTGAGCACATGTCCCACTAGAGGATGTCGGGCCCTCCTGCCACCCTCACGGAGTCTGTTTCTGACCCCCGCTGGAGGTCATTTTGTAGGTAGTGCGGCACCACCTCATGCTATCAGTAGTGACAAAGACACTTGCAAAACAAACAATCAGAAAGGATAAGGAGAGAGCAATTGTCTGTGGCCATCCCCTGCAAAATCAACCCCTTTTTTGGGGTCACAATCACTTATGCTTCCTATCTGAAGAGATTGATATCCCTGAAGTTTAAATTGACTTGCTGTTATACTGTGATGAAAACATGTTCCCTTAAGTTTATTTGATCAGTGTAGTTGAAATTTCCAGTAGTTCTGGTCAAAACTGATCTCACTTAAAAATGTGGCTACTACAGGTGCTGGTCATAAAATTAGAATATCATCAAAAAGTAGATTTATTTCAGTAATTCCATTCAAAAAGTTAAACTTGTATAATGTATACATTCATTCCACACAGACTGATATATTTTAAGTGTTTATTTATTTTAATTTTGATGATTATAACTGACAACTAATGAAAACCCCAAATTCAGAATCTCAGAAAATTTGAATATTGTGAAAAGGTTCAATACTGAAGACACCTGGTGCCACACTCTAATCAGCTAATTAACCCAAAACACCTGCAAAGGCCTTTAAATGGTCTCTCAGTCTAGTTCTGTAGGCTACACAATAATGGGGAAGACTGCTGACTTGACAGCTGTCCAAAAGATGACCATTGACACTTTGCACAAGGAGGGCAAGACACAAAAGGTCACAGCTAAAGAGGCTGGCTGTTCACAGAGCTCTGTGTCCAAAGCACATTAATAGAGAGGCGAAAGTAAGGAAAAGATGTGTTAGAAAAAAGTGTTAACCGCACCCTGGAGAGGATTGTGAAACAAAACCCATTCAGAAATGTGGGGGAGATTCACAAAGATTGGACTGCAGCTGGAGTCAGTGCTTCAAGAACCACCACGCACAGACGTATGCAAGATATGGGTTTCAGCTGTCGCATTCCTTGTGTCAAGCCACTCTTGAACAAGACACAGTATCAGAAGCATCTCGTCTGGGCTAAAGACAAAAAGGACTGCACTGCTGCTGAGTTATGTTCTCTGATTAAAGTACATTTTGCATTTCCTTTGGAAATCAAGGTCCCAGAGACTGGAGGAAGAGAGGAGAGGCACAGAATCCACGTTGCTTGAAGTCCAACTTTATGGAGATGCAGATTTCATTTTCCAACAGGACTTGGTACCTGCACACAGTGCCAAAGCTAGCAGTACCTGGTTTAAGGACCATGGTATCCCTGTTCTTAATTGGCCAGCAAACTCGCCTGACCTTAACCCTATAGAAAATCTATGGGGTATTGTGAAGAGGAAGAATTGATACGCCTGACCCAACAATACAGAAGAGCTGAAGGCCACTATCAGAGCAACCTGGGCAGTGCCACAGACTGATCGACTCCATGCCACGCCGCTTTGCTGCAGTAATTCAGGCAAAAGGAGCCCCAACTAAGTATTGAGTGCTGTACATGCTCATACTTTTCATGTTCATACTTTTCAGTTGGCCAACATTTCTAAAAATCCTTTTTTGTATTGGTCTTAAGTAATATTAAAATTTTCTGAGATACTGAATTTGGGATTTTCATTAGTTGTCAGTTATAATCATTACAATTAAAAGAAATAAACATTATATATAAATATATCAGTCTGTGTGTAATGAATGAATATAATATACAAGTTTCATTTTTCGAATGGAATTACTGAAATGAATAAACTTTTTGATGATATTCTAATTTTATGACCAGCACCTGTATACGGTGTATCAATCTGAAACACTGGTCCCCTGGACATTGGCAAGTTTTAACCTGTCTTTAATCACCTACAGTTGATCCAGATCGATAAGAACATCAAAGGCCATCAGGGTTTGCCTGGCTCTCCCGGATCACCTGGCTCAACTGGTGATCAAGGTAAAAAAATAAAAATATATCCTGGGTAGTAAGTGTTATTTCCTAATTGCTTATGCCCCAAAAGTATAGAAAGTATTCATTATTCTCCACAAAATATGCTTCTGTAACCTGGATAGTGATATTTTGAAATTTACCTATATTCTAGAACAATCTAGATTGGTTCAGTAATATAGATAGTAGTTATAAATACAGGAATACAGCAGCATCAAGACCTTTTTCAGATGCCTTGAAGTATGATGAGTACAGCTGGGAGGTCATAGGAGACCTCAAAATAGTGGCATTGATGGGTCTTCAAGGCGGTTTTACCAAGTTTGCCTGCTATCTTTGCCTTTGGGACAGCAGGGACACCAAGGCGCACTACCACAGGTGGGACTGGCCACAGTGGACCGAGTTCTCTGTAGAGAGGAACAACGTCAAGCAGGAGCCACTGGTAGACCCCCAGAACGTGTTGAGCGGTCTACCACCACTGCACATTAAAATGGGCCTTATGAAACAATTTGTCAGAGCTGTAGATAAGGAGTGGGCAGCCTTAAAGTGCCTTCAAGATTTCTTCTCTAAGCTGTCTGAGGCAAAGGTCAATGCTGGTGTCTTCATCATACCACAAATAAAGAAGACCCTGTAGTGCAATGAATTCCCAAAGAGCCTCACTAGTAAGGAGAAAATGGCTTGGATTAGCTTTTTCACCATGGTGCAGGGCTTCCTGGGGAATCACAAGGCCAAAAACTATGTGGAGCTGGTTGAGACTCTGTTCAAGAACTACGGCACAATGGGCTGTAGGATTTCCCTCAAAGTTCATATTGTTGATGCTCATCTTGATAAATTCAAGAAGAACATGGGGGTATACTCAGAGGAGCAAGGCAAGTGCTTCCACCAGGATATAAAGGACTTTGAACACCGTTACCAAGGACAGTATAGCGAGAACATGATGGGAGACTACATTTGGATTCATATGGATTTTTTTTCTGACTTTATGTGATCAAAAAGACACCAATTTGCCGATATCTAAAAATATCAGTCCTGGTCTCAAAAGCAAAGTTTGTGGGGAATAATAGCCATTTTCTATACTTTTTATGCATAAGCAATTATGAAATATCACTTACAACCCAGGAAGAAAAAATGTGTGGCATAGTGTTACCAATTGCAGTAGTCAGATATTAATGTTGAGACATGCCAATCTATTCCTTTAATAGCACATTACTCTTGACCAGATCCAAATGTATCCAGGTAGAGCAAATTATGTTAATAAATGAAAAGGTTTGCTATTTTGGATTCATTACTGTTGGAAAGATATTGTGCAATGTAATGTAGACCCAAGACACCGTCTCTCTCTCTCATGAGGTAGGCCTAGCAGATTATTTCCACTGTAAAATTCCTGTGTAACATGGTTAAGTTTGATCAGATGTCAGAAGCTGTGCTTTCTTTGTTTTACTCTTAGGTGTGATTGGTTTTCCTGGAATGCAGGGAGAACCAGGTAAATGTTGTGTATTTGCTTACCATCCATTCATTTATTTATCACTTAGAGGATTTGAATATTGTTGCTTTTATTTTACCTTTATACAGAGAAATCAAGCTGAAACCACTGTCTTTATTATGCTTCAATGTTTCACTAGTATTTACAAGTACATTGCAGATAGGCATGTTCCATATAAAACATTACATGCGAAGAACCGAGCAAATCATCAGTTCACTTCTGAAATATCTGATGCTATAATCTGAAAAGAAATGTGTCATGAGATGAGGCTAAAAACAGATCTAGCAGACTTTAGAACATTTAGAAACTTCTAAAAGTTGATAGTAAAAGCTGAATCACTGTAATTTTGTAAACATGCTATCTGATTTTTAATGGGAAGTGGCGATATTCTGAAGACCTGTAAAAACCCTGCAAAACAGTTTCTCCACCATGCTGCCACAAAAAATGTGGACTCTTTTTGATAAGACATCCATGCATACCCCAAATAAAAAGCGAATGATAAAGAAATAAATGAAAATGTAGAAATTCTTCAGGAACACTAAAATGCTAAGAGCATTATTTTTAAAGATACTGACCTCATGGGGCTTGGCCGTGGACACTTGCTTGTCGTTTCACAATTTTTGTAGCAGTAGAATTCTATTGTAGGCCTAAACTGTGTTGTATGGTAGCATTCATATGGATTTGTATGTGCATTTCACCATTTATTTATTTTGCCTTTAAATATTTATTTTATTTAGTCATGTTTTGCATTCTCTGAGTCTCATTTATGTTCTCTCCTTCGCAATACACAGAGGTGGAAAGAGTACAGAATTATCCTACTTAAGTAGAAGTAAAAAGTAGCAAATTTTAACTAAAAAGTAGCTAAAGTACTTAATAACTTTTTACCTGAATGTTAGACATTATCTTTTACATGCAACATTAGAAACAGGAAGAGAGGACATTTATGTTCAGTATGAACTACATTAACTGCATTCATTGTAGGTAATACAAAACAAAGCCTGTGAATTTTCATTCAGTAGATGAAGAGTAATTTATATACAGTGAGGATAATGAAGTATTTGATACACTGCTGATTTTGCAGGTTTTTCCACTTACAAAGCATGTAGAAGTATATCATTTTTATCCTAGGTACTCTTCAACTGTGACAGAATCTAAAACAAAAATCCAGAAAATCACATTGTATGATTTTTAAGTAATTAATTTGCATTTTATTGCATGACATAAGTATTTGATACATCAGAAAAGCAGAACTTAATATTTGGTACAGAAATCTTTGTTTGCAATTACAGAGAGCATACGTTTCCTGTAGTTCTTGACCAGGTTTGCACACACTGCAGCAGGGATTTTGGCCCACTCCTCCATACAGACCTTCTCCAGATCCTTCAGGTTTCGGGGCTGTCGCTGGGCAATACGGACTTTCAGCTCTCTCCAAAGATTTTCTATTGGGTTCATATCTGGAGAGTGGCTAGGCCACTCCAGGACCTTGAGATGCTTCTTACGGAGCCACTCTTTAGTTGCCCTGACTGTGTGTTTCGGGTCATTGTCATGCTGGAAGACCCAGCCACGACCCATCTTCAATGCTCTTACTGAGGGAAGGAGGTTGTTGGCCAAGATCTCACGATCAATCAATCAATCAATCAAAATGTATTTATAAAGCGCTTTTTACAACAGCAGTTGTCACAAAGTGCTTTACAGAGACACCCGGCCTTAAACCCCAAGGAGCAAACAACAGCAGTGTTGAATTTCAGTGGCTAGGAAAAACTCCCTAAGAAGGTCGGATTTTAGGAAGAAACCTAGAGAGGACCCAGGCTCAGAGGGGTGACCAGTCCTCTTCTGGCTGTGCCGGGTGAGATATTAAGAGTCCAATTGGAATAATAAATAAATTTCTCTTGGCTAAATCCAGAGTATATTCGATTTTAGACTAGGTAGGAAGTATGACCAGGTGGACAAGGACAGGAACAGCAACGGTCCCCCCAAACCAGGTAATCCGCAGGTGTGGACCAGGACCTCATCTCCTTCTAAAATTTAAAATTGGAGGAAACTGAGAAAAGTTAGTAGTACATCCCTCATGTCCCCCAGCACAATAATATAGCAGCGTAACACATTGGAAACTGTGACGGGGGGGTCCGGTGACACTGTGGCCCTACCCGGGGGAGGCCCCGGACAGGGCCCAACAGGCAGGAAATCAATCCAACCACATTGCCAGGCATCAACCAAAGGGACACCCACCAACTGCAACCCCCCTGAATGAGGGCCGAGTATTGCTAGCAGCGTACAGCCCAACTGCACAAGTGCGCAATAGAGAGTCAACAACAAGCCAGTGACTCTTCCCCCGAAGGGCATTGGAGGGAGGGCATCCCAGTGGCGACGACAGCCCACCTGGCAAGACAGCAAGGGTGGACAGTATCAAGCCTACTGGTCACCTTCACGCTCCCGGGTCAGGCTACACCTAATTATAAACCGTGCTGTAGAGATGAGTTTTTAGTAGACACTTGAAAGTTTGCACTGAGTTTGCATTTCTAACCTTAATTGGCAGATCATTCCACAGGAGTGGAGCTCTATGAGAAAAGGCCCTGCCGCCAACTGTTTGTTTAGAAATTCTAGGTACAATTAAAAGGCCTGCATCTTGCGATCTAAGGTTACGTGTAGGTATGTATGGCTGGATCATTTCAGCAAGGTAAGTAGGAGCAAGTCCATGTATTGATTTATAGGTTAAGAGTAAAACCTTAAAATCAGCCCTAACCCTAACAGGCAGCCAATGTAAGGATGCCAGGACAGGAGTAATGTGTCCACATTTTTTTGTTCTAGTTAGGATTCTAGCAGCCATGTGCAGCACTAATTGAAGTTTATTTATTAATTTGTCTGGATAACCAGAGAGAAGAGCATTGCAGTAATCTAATCTAGAAGTAACGAAAGCATGAATTAATTTTTCTGCATCAGTTTTTGATAGAAAGTTTCTAATTTTTGCGATGTTTCGAAGATGAAAATAAGCAACTCTTGAGACATATTTTATATGTTCTTCAAAAGAGAGGTCAGGGTCAAGGGTAACGCCAAGGTTTTTTACAGTTTTTTGGGATACGACCATGCAGCCGTCGAGGTTCACATTGAGATCTGCTAACAACGCTCTTTGTTTTTTGGGTCCTAAAAGGAGCATTTCTGTTTTATTTGAGTTTAAGAGCAAGAAATTCTCTGTCATCCACTTCCTAATATCTGAAACGCATGCTTCCAAAATAGCTAATTTAGGGGCTTCTCCATGCTTCATTGAAATATATAACTGTGTGTCATCAGCATAACAGTGAAAGTTAATATTGTGATTTCGGATTACATCGCCCAGAGGGAGCATGTATAGTGAGAAAAGTAATGGGCCCAGAACCGAGCCTTGAGGAACTCCAAAGCATACCTTTGACTTGTCAGAGGATATGCCATCCACACTAACGAACTGATATCTTTCAGATTAATAAGATTTAAACCAGGCTAGAACATGTCCACGTAGCCCAATATTGGTTTCCAGTCTCTCTAAGAGAAGGGAGTGATCAATAGTGTCAAAAGCAGCACTAAGATCAAGAAGCAACAGGACGGATGCGGAACCTTTGTCTGAGGCCATTAGAAGGTAATTTGTTACCTTCACGAGTGCAGTCTCAGTACTATGATGAGATCTAAAACCAGACTGGAATATTTCATAAATGTTTTTTGTCTTTAGGAAGGCATTCAGTTGTTGGGAAACACATTTTTCTAAGATTTTTGAGAGGAACGGGAGGTTCGATATTGGCCTATAATTGTTTAATATGTCGGGATCTAGATTCGATTTTTTTAGAAGAGGCTTAATTTCCGCAATTTTTAATGAGTTTGGTACGCATCCGGAGGAAAGGGAGCAATTTATTATATTCAGCATTGGCTGACCTAGCACAGGAAATAACTCCTTAAGTAATTTTGTAGGAATCGGGTCTAGCTGAGAGTTTGTGGGTTTAGAACTCATTACAAATTTTGTAAATGTGTCGAGCGATACAGTATCAAAAAACTCAAGTGTCCCCATTGATACCTGATCAGGGAGGTTCCGGAAATTTTTTGGACAACTGAGATTTTTAGGACCATAACTATTTAAGGATTCAGTTATTTGTTTTCTAATGGTGACGATCTTTTCATCAAAGTAGTTCATGTATTCATTACAACTAAAGTGAAGACCCACTTCACTTGCTAAGCTTTGCTTTTTTGTTAACTTTGCAACTGTATCAAAGAGAAATTTTGGATTGTTTTTGTTCGCCTCAATCAGGTTGGAGAAATAAGCTGATCGAGCAGACGTGAGTGATTTTCGGTATTGTACTGTACTGTCTATCCAGGCTAGTCTAAATACTTCCAACTTGGTGGAGCGCCACTTTCGCTCCAATTTTCTGGAGGCTTGCTTAAGTGCTCTAGTATTGTCAGTGTACCAAGGAGCAAGTTTCTTATTGCGTATTTCTTTAGTTTTTAGTGGTGCAACTATGTCTAATGTATTTCGCAGTATTGAGTTTAGATCCTCGATTTGATCGTTTACAGATTTATTTACTGTGTCATTTATGAGCGAACTAGTAAGAATATCGCGGAATTTATTTGTAATCCGAGAATTTATAGTACGGCTTTTGAAACTCATTGTTTGGGGGGCAAGTGGATTTCTTGTTTTAACGGTAAATGTAATAAGACAGTGATCCGATAATCCAGGATTTTGGGGATAAATTATTAGATCTACAATATCTATTTCTCGTGACAGGACTAAATCTAAGGTATGATTGTGGCAATGTGTTGGACCTGAGACATGTTGGATGATACCCATTGAGTCGATTATGGCTTGAAAGGCTTTTTGAAGAGGATCATTGGGGTTTTCCATATGGATATTGAAATCGCCAAAAATTAGAATACTATCTGCCATGACTACAAGGTTAGACAAGAATTCTGGAAACTCATTGAGGAACAATGTGTATGGCCCGGGGGGCCTATAAATAGTAGCTATGTAAAATGATTTATCGGCCTGGTTAACTTTCATGAGTAAAACTTCGAAAGAATGAAACTCTGTGATATGTTTGAGAGTAAGTTTATATTTACTGTCATAAATATTAGCGACACCCCCTCCTTTTCTGGACGCACGAGGGATATGATCACTAGTATAGCCAGGAGGAGAGGCCCCATCCATCCTCCCCTCAATACGGTGCTGTCGTCCTGTCCCCTTTGCAGAAAAACATCCCCAAAGAATGACGTTTCCACCTCCATGCTTCACGGTTGGGATGGTGTTCTTGGGGTTGTACTCATCCTTCTTCTTCCTCCAAACACGGCGGGTGGAGTTTAGACCAAAAAGCTCTATTTTTGTCTCATCAGACCAAATTACCTTCTCCCATTCCTCTTTTGGATCATCTGCAAAATTTAGACAGGCCTGGACATGTGCTGGCTTGAGCAGGGGGACCTTGCATGCTCTACAGGATTTTACTAATGTGTTACTAATGGTTTTCTTTGAGACTGTGGTCCCAGCTCTCTTCAGGTCATTGACCAGATCCTGCCGTGTAGTTCTGGGCTGATCCCTCACCTTCCTCATGATCATTGATGCCCCACGAGGTGAGATCTTGTCCTAGACCGAGGGAGTTTGACCGTCATCTTGAACTTCTTCCATTTTCTAATAATTGTGCCAACAGTTGTTGCCTTCTCAAAATTTTATCCCTGATGTCCTTACACAGCTCTCTTGTCTTGGCCATTGTGGAGAGGTTGGAGTCTGTTTGATTGAGTGTGTGGACAGGTGTCTTTTATACAGGTAACATGTTCAAACAGGTGCAGTTAATACAGGTAATGAATGGAGAACAGGAGGGCTTCTTAAAAACTAACAGGTCTGTGAGAGCCAGAATTCTTACTGGTTGGTAGGTGATCAAATACTTATGTCATGCAATAAAATGCAAATTAATTATTTAAAAATCATACAATGTGATTTTCTGGATATTTTTTTTAGATTCCGTCTCTCACAGTTGAAGTGTACCTATGATAAAAATGGCATACCTCTACATGCTTTGTAAGTAGGAAAACCTGCAAAATCGGCAGTGTATCAAATACTTGTTCTCCCCAATGCAGTTACAATATAACTGAGAATTACTCTTGAAACCTTTGTACTAAAGACTCGAAACCAACGTAGTTTCACACATTTAGCCTATGCCCAGTTCATATGATGAAATGTTTATTGATTTTATAGATGCTAATTAGTATAATTAATGTTGGCTAGCTATTAGGCTATATCGTTACCTATGCTGATTAGCGTATTCAGCATACATTTTTTATTAAGCTGTATCTTTAGAACTGTGCGAGCTACAGAAAAGAAACTGACTGATAGTTTAGACTATTCCCAGTTCATATAATGAAACCTTTATTGATTTTACGTATGCTAATTTACGTAATTAGCATTAATTAGCCATTAGGCTTTATCTTTTCAACCGTTCAAGCTACAGACAGGAAATTGATTCTCATTCAAGAGTTTTGACTGACTGTTTCCATTTAATGTAATGACACGTTTATTGATTTTACTTATGCTACTTAGAATAATTATTGTAAATTAATTATTACGCTGTATCTTTTGAACTTTTCAAGCTACAGACACAAAGCCAAATTATGTTTTACCAGTTTAGGCTATTCCTCCTAAAAATTAAGAAGAGTTATTTTAATTTTTCTCGAGCTACAGACACAAACCAAGGTTGTTTCACCAGCTTAGGCTATCCCCAGTTCATATAAGGAAACCGTTATTGATTTTACCAATGCTAATTAGTGTAATTAGTGTTAATTAACTATTAGGCTGTATCTTTTGAACAGTTACAGACACAGACATGAAACCAATTTTGCTTTACCAGTTTAGCTATCCCCTGTTCATATTATGACACGTTAATTTATTTTACATATCCAATTTGCGTAATTAGCATGAATTATCTATTAGGCTGTTTCTGTTGAACCGTTCATGCTACAGACACAAAAAGCATCTTTGTTTCACACGTTTAAGCTATCCCTACTGCAAATTAAGAAACGGTTATCGATATTACATATGCTAAATAGCGTAATTAGTGTTAATTTACTACTGGGCTGCATATTTTGATCAGTTTGAGCTACAGACACAAGATTTGTCATTGGTAACACTTTTATTAGCTTTAACTATGCCATGTATGCTAATTTAGGCTAATTACCCTCACCAACAGAATCTCTCGAGCCTTAAAAAATACAGACTCTAAACCTTTAGATAGGTGAACGCTATTTCAAACTATAAATACTTTTTAAACAGCTAGCAAGCACACCACATTTTCTTCAGGAAATGTATTTATTATTATTGTTATTCCTCCAGCTCTACAGCCTAAGCGGTAAAAGCTATAAACACGAAACCAACTCCAGCACGACCCAAATGCTCAAACTCTGGTTGTTTGAGCAGATCTTTTCGATAACTATTATACTTTTTATACTATATCAATATTTAAATTAGCCACCAATGTATTTCAATGGGGAAAGTGTCCATAGACTTGAATAGTAAAAAAGTCACAAATTCTAGACGCATCTCCTCCTAAATTTCTAAAGCTATCATGTCCATACCAACACCAAGATGTTCAGTCATGCCCAACTTGAGTTGCTTATATTCAGGTTTTTTTACAATTTTTTAAAATGAAACCATTATTGATTTGATGTATGCTTATTAGGCTAATTACCATTAATTAACTATTAGGCTGTATCTTTTGAACCGTTTGACCTACATACATGAAACCAACTTTGTTACACCAGATTAAGCTATCCCTACTTCAAATTAGGAAAGGTTCTTAGATTTTTCGTATTCTACTTAACATATTTAGTGTTTATTCACTATTTTACTATCTTTTGAACCCTTCTAACTACAGACACGAAACCCACTGTCTTTCACCAGTTTAGCTCTCTTCACTTTATATTAGGAAACGTTTATCTAATTTACATATGCTGTTTAGCATAATTAGCGTTAATTAAGTATTTTGCTATCATCTATACCGTTTGAGCTACAGACGCGCCCAACTTTTTTTCACCAGTTTAGCTATCCCCACTTCAAATTATGAAACGTTTCTTGATTTTACATATGATAATTAGCATAATTAGCATGAATTAGCTATTAGGCTGTATTTTTTTAACCATTCATGCTACAGACACAAAACCAACATTGTTTCACAGGTATAAGCTATCCCTACTGCAAATTATGAAACGGTTATCAATTTTACGTATGTTTATTAGTGTTATTAGTGTGAATTAACTAGTAGGCTGTATATTTAAAAAAATTCAAGCTATAGGCATGAGATCTGTCATTGTTAACACTTTTATGAGCTTTAACTATGTCATGTATGCTAATATGCTACTTACCCTCACCAACAGTATCTCTTGAACCTTAAAATTACAGACTCCAAACATTTTGATAGGTAAACACTAATTCAAAACATAAATACTTTTTTAAACAGCTAGCAAGCAAACCACATTTCCATCTAGTTATTCTTATTATTCCTACAGCTCTTCAGCCTAAAGGGTAAAAGTTTTAGGCTTTTACCGTTTAGACTGAGGCTTTACCCGGGTTGCTTGAGTAGACCGAGTTGAGCAGATCTTTTGATAGCTATTATACTTGTTATACTACATCAATATTTAAATGAGCCACCAATGTATTTCAATGGAAAAAAAGTCTTCATAGACTTTAATGGAAATAAAGACCAGAATTTCTACATTTTTTAAGTTGCTTCTATTCAGATTTTTTATACTATATTTACTTTTGTTATTATAAACCAATTTTGATAAATAATAAATATAAAAAAGATATTGTAGAAATGATAAATATTCCAAAAACCGTTAATTATCCATTAATTAGTATTCATGTAGTTTACACTTAACAATAAGGGTCACAAGTGCCTTTAATCCTTTTCTACTATTAAGTAATGCTAACAAAGACTCTACAAATGTCAATTTTTTATTAATGGTTTACTACTATAAAGTCATGCTAATGAATAGCTCACAAACATTGGCAGTACATTTATTGCTGTTGGTTTCAAATAAACCAATGGTCATGCATAGAGTATATTTGGTGAATATTTCCTCACTATTTAGTAATTGTGCCACGTGCACACAATCATTCATAAGGTATAGTAGTAACTCAAAGATGAGTACATTCGAGTTTGTCCTCAATCATTATTTAATGGATGTATAGATGATTACGTCAACAGAAATTAACATGAACATTCCCATATTAAATTAATTTAGTAAATGTTAAAACTTTTTAACAAATGCATTTACTAACATTAATACTTACATGTATACCTGCTTAAGTTAATATTAACAATAATGAATACATATTTATTAAGACCTATAATGCATGTTTGTTAATATTTACTACATCATAAACTAATGTCAATTAATGTATCCTTATTGTAAAGTGTTACCATTTATTCCAAATTATTCTCTATATTTCCTGAGGTGGTAAACTCTGTAGATGCAGAGAAGGCATTCATCAGAATTGAAAGGCAATACCTTTTTGCTGTTCTTTACACTAGTAAGAACTGCCAAATGCGTATGCCAACTGGCGTTTGAGTTTGTAATTAAAATAACACTGCCATTTTGAAAGCTACACCCTACTTCTTCCATTACTTCCATTACCCAGTAGATGAACTGATGCTCTGGCTGGATGGTGATGCTGCTGATGAGAATTAGTATGCTAATGAGAACGATTTATATGCCAAATGTGACAGAATAGGCTCTGTGCACAAGCGTATGGACGAACTTCCGCTTTAGCCAAATGTCGGCATATCATTTTCCGGTTTACTTATGGCGATCACACGCATCGCCCAAAATTTCAGTTTTTAGTAGATGTCTCCAAGACCTGCCTAAAATAAGCATTAGTGATGTCCATCGAATTGTTGATGCCTGGTCCCCTGCTCCAACAAGCAAGCGGAACAGAGTTATCTGCACAACTACGGGGGGAAGTAGTTTACTGTGGTGTGCCGGCCGGCTATCGACTAAGCTAGTTAGCGACGTGTTCCTTTTTAGTGTAGTATTACGCAGGACAATAGAAAGCATACAAATTCACTCTTGCCTCAAAAACAGCAAAAGAACGCTGGCTGAGCTGGGACGCTAGCGCGTCCCCATTGCAAGTGAATTGAAACGAACCTTCGTTCAGACTCTTCTAACCTGAATGAAACTTAAAATTCCATTGCCTCAAAAAAGCACCAAAACAGGTCTCCTCTTTTATTTTACTACTGTAACCTAATTTCACAACGAAACTGAAAAATAACAACTGGCATAGGAAGTAAACATCTGGTCCTACATGGTATTAATTGCGCTTAAAACTGCGTTACGTGGAAGTATATAAAAAAATTGCCTTTTCTGACTATTTCTAGTCTAGCGTTTGAAGTCATTGAATGGAGCGAACCATATTTTATTAAAAAGAGGACATTCTCCTGATTAAAATGATGCCCCACTTGTACCTTGAAACTTAAATAAGTCACGTACATTATATTTCTTTTTTTTCATCACTCACTTGTTGTGAGTTTAGGTGTTTACTTATGCGGATGAGTATTAATAAGTAAACCGGAAGTTCGTCACTACGCTGGTGCACTATTCCTGAACGGGGTGAATGTCGCATGTCACTACTTGTAAGGAGAGACATTTTTAAGAAGAAAAACATTAGGTCTTTTTTGCAGAAATGCCTTCTTGAAGATGTGAATTTGCATGACAAACTAGTATGGGAAGTGTAAATACAAATTTTAAACTAAAACCCCTGTTTAACCAGTGAATACAGTAAGTTTCCTTCCATTGGCTGAGATAATGAAGGGGCTGATTGGTCTATGAAGTAACTGGCTTTTGTCAACTACGTGAGTGCTTGGTCAGTAAATCATTGTGATCCCGGGATTTTCCAAAAATGGACAACCACGATCGCATTGCTACAGCTGTGAATTTCATCGCTGCCCTGAATTTTGCTGGTGTTATCAACAAATCTGAAGTTGTGAGATACTACTTTCTGGAGTAGAATGATGCCATGACTGAGAAGATGAATCGGAGGAAATCCCAGACATTGATACTGTTCAAAACTTTCTGGGAAAATGTAGGCATTTCATTGCAGTGCCAATGGTAGATAGAAAACGCTAGCTCCTCTTGTATAAAACAATTTTCCACGGATTACATTTACAATAAAAGGACAACCATGGCGAAAATGAAAGATGCATAGATTATTGGAGTATTGAACACCTTGAGTGTGAACGGTAGCGAAAAGACGCGTTGTAAACAAGGTCAATTGACTAAATGCAAACAACCAAGGACTTTGTATGCAATGAAGATATCATTTTCAGTGTGCCTCGAAACATTCCTACATATATACGGGTAAGTGTAATGTTTGCTAACTAGCTACAGATCATTTATTTTCAAAAAGTTGTCGAAGTTGTTGGTATTGCTAGTTATCTAGCTATAGCTACTGATATTACTGTTAACGTTAGCTAGCTAGGTAACAACATTACCTTACATGCTAGCTAACATTTCCTGGTTTCTAGCTTGTGTGTGATTATGATCACTTAGTATGTGTTTATTAGAGACCAACCAGACCAGTTTAGCACAAGGCTTAGTAAAATAGCTGAGTGGGGTTAAGGCTTAAGAGGGTGTGAACTACGCTGAATGGGCGTAAACAAAGACCAGCACCCTGGAAAGTGTGACTCTTTCAAGGCTTTTTCTCAGAACTAAGTAGAGCAGATTATCAATTATCCAGCAGCATATCTTTCCCATTATTTCATCAAACAGTGTTGTTTTATATACCATTACAAAGCTCTGAATCTGGACCTTTATAAAATGTAATAAAAGGCAACAATTTTGCAATAAGCCCCCGTTCAGGAATTCTGTCACAAATGGCGTTTGGCTCTGGTGGATACTGGGGGTCTGAAAGGCCTGGCGGTTGTATTGTTAACATTTTTGTATTTGGGGCCAAATTTGGCTCATGGGTCAGTCTATTGTATACTTCTCCCCAGGCCAGTCTGTACAAATGTCACCTGTTCTGATTATTTTGCCCTTTACCATGGGACAAGACAGTGTTGCCCTCTCCCCCTTTATTTGCCCTTGCTATTGAGTCCCTCTGAGTGAAAGTAACACTTTCTCAACCTGACCTTTTCTCAGTAAACTTTTCTCCCCTTCCTGTGCAAATGAAGTCTGACTTTCAGAGATGGGGTAGTTTACCTATATCACTTAAAGGGAGGATTAATGCTGTTAATATGAATAGTTTTCCCCAAATGCCTTTGTATATTTCATTATATCCAATCTGGGGAGGTAAGGTACCTAGAGTCAGTCGTTCTTTGCTTCAGAGATGCAAATTTAGTGGATGGCTGGTGCAACTTTGTGTACTACTACAGGGCTGCCAATTTTCAGAAATTGCCATTCTGGTTGCGTGCTCCGGATACCCCATTGTGCCACCTTTAGGCGCAGTCCTGTGTATCTACATCTCTTCCCACTTTGCTATACTGTTCTTTGCCGGCACACCCTCTCGCTATACTGGCAATCCTGTGGTACTTTCCACACTTAATATCTGGTATCAGTTTTGACGTAATTTAAATTGTTTCGCTGTATCGGCTATGGACCCTATTAAGAACAACCACTTCTTCCCTAATCCCTAATAGACATTGCATTCTGTCTCTGGGGAAAAGATGGATATTACAACATTCCAAGACTTACTTGTTTCCGTTACCTGCAAGTCAGACATTGTATCTCTTCACAGTTTTCTGTCTTCCCCGCCAAACTCTTGAATTAACCTCTCAGATCTATGTGGTTATCCTGTCATTGGAGAAGCACTGCACTAACAAATCTATATCTGCCTGGGAGTGGGAGATGGACATGGAATTAACACAGTGAGAGTGGTGGGATGAGGCGATTCACAGGGTACGCTCCACCTGATCTTGTGCTCGGCTTGGCCTTATGCAATTTAAGTTTGTACATAGAGCACATTTTTCCAAGTTGAGGAAAGCTGAAATCTATCCGAATGTGATCGATGAATGGGATAGATGTCTACCTCAGTCATATGTTTGCTCTGTATCCTGCCCTTAAGAACTATTAGGAATCAATTCTAACCTGCAACCATGCCCCAGGATAAAAATGTTTTTGGTATTCCAGAGGATAAATTTTTTTTTGGTATTCCAGAGGACCTGTCCTCATTAGCCCCCAGCCAAACAGACATTGTTGCTTTTACTTCCCTATTGGCTTGACGCAGGATTCTGCTGAACTGGAAATCGGTTCACCCCCCCTAAAAATTCTCAATTGTTATGTGACGTTATGTTTGTTTTAGGTCTTGAGAAAATAGTATTCCCTCAGGGAAAATAGTATACACAAATGGCATCATTTCATTGAATACTTTTGTATGTTACAGAAGCTTCCTCCTGATGTTCTGCTTTATATGAAAAAAAAGAGATAATTATTTCTATTTGTTATCTATAGCAGTGTTTCCACTGCAGGAACTATACCCAGGAACTAGAAACCTTTCCAGGAACTCACTGTGTTTCCACCGTAGGAACTAGGGCCTAGAATCAGGAACGGCATTTCAGCCCCAAAACAGTTCCTGCTTGGGAGGTAGGACTTTCCCAGAGTACCAGAACTTTTGGGGTGGTGATTTCGCTTCTGAACATTTCTGATTGGTCGAGTAGTAGTAGAGTTCACTTGCATAAGTTTTCAACTGCCATTTTTAAACGTCTGCAGCCGTCCTCAGCATAGTCCAGGCCTTATTGTGTTTATGCTGAGGACCAAATATAGCGGGAATTGGAAACGGCAATCCGTAATAATGTGTTTGCCAAAACATCTTGCAAGTTAAGTCAGCTGAACATTTATCACACCAGAAAACAGTCCAGCGAGAAGCTAACAAATATAAAAACAAGATTACATGAGGATCGAGGATCACAATAACAGACTCTGACCGGTAGAGCAAGTGGTTTGACCGCCTAGATGCGTTGCTGGGTCACCCCTTATAAAAATATAGGCTTACTATAATTTACAAAATATGGCATCCATTTTATTCTTGTCAAGCTGTGGTGCTGGCAGGACTCCTGCATTGTTATTTGAACTTCCACCAGTCAAAGAGTGGCTTGCCATCTAATGTTGTGAAAGTGCTTGGGACATCAAATCCTGCAGCATCTTTTGGGAAGTTTTTGTGGGTATTAATGGTGTTGGGCAGGATGTCATTGTTGATTGCGGGCAGGAAGCTGCCATTGGAATTAATACAGGTACTCTGTGGTGGTTGGTAAACAACAGATATCCCTTCACAATTCTGAATATAAGATATAATCATTATTAATATGTCTAAGGTAAAGTGTTGGGGATGGTAGTAATCATCAAGTGTTGGGGATGGTTGGGATGGTGTTTGGATGGTTGGGGATGGTTGGGATGGTGTTCTTGGGGTCATAGGCAGCATTCCTCCTCCTCCAAACACGGCGAGTTGAGTTGATGATTTTGGTCTGACCACAACACTTTCACCTAGTTCTCTTCTGAATCATTCAGATGTTCATTGGCAAACTTCAGACGGGCCTGTACATGTGCTTTCATAAGGAGGGGGACCTTGCGTATGTGTTACCAATTGTTTTCTTGGTGACTATGGTCTCAGCTGCCTTGAGATCATTGACAAGATCCCCCCGTGTAGTTCTGGACTGATTTCTCACCGTTTTCATGATCATTGCAACTCCACGAGGTGAGATCTTGCATGGGGCCCTAGACTGAGGGAGATTGACACTTCTTTTGTGTTTCTTCCATTTGCGAATAATCGCACCAAAAGTTATCACTTTCTCAACAAGCTGCTTGCCGATGGTCTTGTAGGCCATTCCAGCCTTGTGTAGGTCTATAATCTTGTCCCTGACGTCCTTGGTCAGCTCTTTGGTCTTGGCCATGGTGGAGAATTTGGAATCTGATTGATTGATTCTGTGGTCAGGTGTCTTTTACACAGGTAACAAGCTGAGATTAGGAGCACTCCGTTTAAGAGTGTGCTCCTAATCTCAGCTTGCAATCTTTCTGATATAGAGGCCATGAAATACTTTCACTCATTAAAATGCAAATAAATGTATAACATATTTTTCTGGATTTTGTTGTTGTTATTCTGTCTCTCACTGTTCAAATAAACCTACCATTAACATTATAGACATTTCTTTATCAGTGGGCAAACATACAAAGTCAGCAAGAGATGAAATACCTTTTTCCCTCACTGTATATGTTCCATTCTGAATGAATCACCTAGCTGTTGTTTAAGAACCATGGACAGTGCTGTTAGATCAGGGTTGGGCAACCTAGATGGTGGTGGGGGCCACGGAATTTATGTTCTGATCATCAGGGGGCTGCAGATTAACTTGGAAAAACATTAGATACATTTATTAACAAATATAGTAAAATGTATCTAGGTCTGATGCTTATTCATGTTTATCTGGGCAATTTAAAAATATTGAACAGCGTTCTGTTTTCCTGCTCTGCTAATCTCTCTTGGGTTTCAGTATGTTCGCTGCCATGTAATTATATGTTTGAACCCTTTAAATTTTTTTTGGCTGTTTTCACTACTTTGATATTTTGGGTTGTACAGAGACTTCTGTAATAGGTATCATCAAGTGTTTTTTGGCTCAAACATCAGCACACTCTCAGCTACACTTAGAAAGACAGCTTAAAATTACTGTATATATGTAAACATGCCAAAAATGATTTCATGTCTGTTTCATGTTTTCTTTCCAGCATAGATTTAGGTTCCATTACTAATTTAACAACAAATTTAAGGTTAAGCATGAAATATATATATATTTTTTTCAATTATTTATTTTTGTGTATACGGTATCTCACAGAAGTGAGTACACCCGTCAAATTTTGTAAATATTTGAGTATATCTTTTCATGTGATGACACTGAAGAAATGACACTTTGCTGCAATGTAAATTAGTGAGTGTACAGCTTGTATAACAGTGTACATTTGCTGTCACCTCAAAATAACACAACACACAGCCATTAATGTCTAAACCGCTGTCAACAAAAGTGAGTACACCCCTAAGTGAAAAATTTTCCAGGACTGCCTTAACCCTCTTGGGCATGGAGTTCACCAGAGCTTCACAGGTTGCCACTGGAGTCCTCTTCCATGACATCTTGGAGCTGGTGGATGTTAGAGACCTTGCGCTTCTCCACCTTCCGTTTAAGGATACCCCACAGATGCTCAATAGGGTTTAGGTCTGGAGACATGCTTGGCCAGTCCATCAACTTTACCCTCAGCTTCTTTAGCAAGGCAGTGGTTGTCTTGGAGGTGTGTTTGGGGTCATTATCATGTTGGAAAACTGGCCTACGGCCCAGTCTCCGAAGGGAGGGGATCATGCTCTGCTTCAGTATTTCACAGTACATGTTGGCATTCATGGTTCCCTCAAAGAGCTCCCCAGGGCCAGCAGCACTCATGCATCCCCAAACCATGACACTCCCACCACCATGCTTGACTGTAGGCAAGACACACTTGTACTCCTCACCTGGTTGTCCCCCCCCCCCCCCCCAATTTACACTGTAATACAAGCTGTACACTCACTACAAAGTGTCATTTCTTAAGTGTTGTCACATGAAAAGTATAAAATATATAATTGCCAAAATAGAAAACCACGTCAATCTGAAGATGACTTTAACTGTTGCCTGATTTGTAGGCATATTTTACATTGATGGCAGGTAGTTATGTATAATCAGACTTGGTTTTTCTAAAACAATATTTACTTCATTATTGACGCAATTACATAATACACACCTCATAAATTAGATATGCAAAACGTTAGAAAGAAGATTTACAATTATCTCCCATTCTGGCTCGGTTTTTTGCTTGCAGCTACAGTATAACTTGTTAAGTTTAGTGTATTTACTTTCACAAACTAGTTTTGTTATTGACCCATTGCTGTTCACAATTTTTTTTGTTCATTTAAACATTGTCATATATAGAGAAATAGCCACATATTTATTCAGAAATGGTGTAAGTGGGTAGGCATACTATTGTTAGAGCAGGCCAAATAGCTTCTGTCAAGCTAACTTAGCAAACGTCAAAGTGGTAGTTGTTAAGCACTGAAAATGGACTCCTTTTTAAATAATTTAATCTATCAAGTGACACCATAAGTAAAACACTGTAATAAGCAATTTTATGTCTTCCTTACCACAAATTATTGACTTAGTTTGCGCATCAAATCTGCGAAAGTAAGACTCCAGATCCATTCTTTTGACCATGGTCTAAAATTGCCACATCACATTTGGGGCTGAATAAAAAAACTTCCCTTTGACAATACAGTAATCAGTTAGATCAGTTTGCAGCTTATTTTGTCAAGTACCTACGGCAGTTTTCAGATAAGAAATATGTGATTGTACAGCATTAAGATTTAGGATTCGCTCTGGCTAACAAGAGAACTTTACCTGCAAAATAATCCAATTCACCTGTATCTCCGTAGAAGAGTCCTTATATTTCCTTATTTTCCTCATAGCCTTCAATTAATGTGGTTTTGCCTATCTTTACCTCTCCCACCTCAAAAAAATCTAAAACACAAAACAATTTGAAATTATTTGGTGGCTTGCAAGCTAATTAAAGCTGACCACTGTCCTTTTGTTTTCAGGGTTGTCTTTCCCTGGTACCCCTGGAAATCCTGGTCCCCCTGGTTTTGCTGGTAATAAAGGGGAAAGGGGGGAACCTGCCCCCACTATCACTGGGCCCCCTGGACTCATTGGACCATCTGGAGGAATGGGCCCTATAGGGGACTGTGGTCCCCCTGGAATCCCAGGTACCTGCTGTTTTCACCTGGACCCTTTAGGCCATCCTCAACAGTCTGGTACAATATAAAAAAATATTTTGGGGGAGTATTTTTTTAATGCATTATTGGACTGGAAAGTGGTGAAAAATGCATGTGAAAGCATTGGCTTGCATGCAAATGGCGGTAATTGAGTAATGGAGGCAGTGGCCAACCCTTGGCCCCAGTTTCATAGGTGTGCCTCAAAGCAACAAAAGAACCCCTTGTACTTAATTAACTTCTTAATGCTGTCTCCTACAAGGGCATTGCCTCATAGTATCAAAGATCCACTAACATATTGTACAATAGCTAAGTATGAAGTACTTTTCGACATATGCTTAAAATAATAATGCAAGTCATTGGAATGCTTTTTATTTACCCACAGTATCCCACAATTTCCAAGAGAAAAAATTGCTTTGAAAGTCAGAATTGTTTAAATTTGAATTAAAACCGTATAATACCCTATTTGGGTAAGCGAACACCCCCCTTTGAATTGCAATTGCAAACTTGATGTTTGCTGAAGTTTAACCAACCATCTTCCAGTTCAGAAATCAAACTAATTGGCTTCCATCTGTGATAAATTCTAGTGATTTAAATGATTCCTGAATAAAATCAGTTTTTTGTAAAAGTCTCCACTGCTTATTAGTGCAATTCAAAGCTAGAAGGACCTGGTTCACCGCCTATTTCATTCCAATACGATGTCTTTAGACCTTAGTAACAGAGTACCTGTTGGAAAAGTGTCCCACATTACCTTGGAAGATAATAAGCGACTAGGGTTGGGTAGGTTACTTTTTAAATGTAATCAGTTACAGTTACATGTCCACATTTGTAATCAGTAACATAACGTAATTTGATTACTTTGAATTACTTTTAGATTACTTTCATATTAATAGGCAGTGGAAAACAAATAGCAATAGCCTATAACCAACTGAACACCTTTTTGTGGGATCAATCAATGTTAGAGTTTACATAGGTGGCCAAAAACAGAATTCGCATTTTACCTAATGGGTTGTGTCGGCTACAGTGCCTTTGGAAATGGGTTTCTAAACTATTGCTTTTTACTTCAATATAATTGGGCTACATCTCTACATTACACGCTAAAGGTCTGTCAGATATTCAGTCATTCCAATGAATCCAATAAACCTCCAGAATAAACCTTCCAGAATCTGACTTTTTATCTGAAAAAAACCCAAAATATAAGGATGCGTAAGCCTATTCTGTTATTTGTGTTTTAACTAAATAAAATTGTATATGACTCTGCTAATGTTATCGAAGATGTACTCTGTTTTTACCGGCCATCCAACCAACCAAAACCGGAGGAATTTAAACTAGCGCTTCCTCCATCACTAAACTGATTATGCGCGTCCACCTTTGCACGCATGATGATCACACACACAACTGAGGTAGGCAATTCATATTTTGGTTCAAATAACAATGTTTTTACAACATTACATAATAAACTTAAACAAACAATGTGTCAATTATTTCGCACAACTATTCTTTTTCAATTGAAGTAATCCGAAAGTAATCATACATTTTTTCATACAAGTATCCGGAATTACAATATTTTTGTTGGTAACATAATGGATTACAGTTACTGTTTTTTTGTAATCTGTTACTCCCCAACTCTGTATGTGACCTGATAGTTTCCCCAATTTATACTAAAATGTATCTTGATACAAATTTGACAGAAAGCCTTCTTTTTCTAAATAAAACTATTGTAGGATAAAACGCTCTGAGACAATGAACTTGAGCCCCTTCTATGAACACGTGAGAACAGTTTGAATTCAAATCTGAAAGGTTGACCAATCAAGTTACATTCCAGAGATTTTTGACCTACTGAAAGAAATTTCAGATATCACTACTTCACAAACATGAGATTTGAGGATGTAAAGAATCCATGAATACATTGTTGATAAAAATCGTTGGGGTGGGGGGTTCTTCCCTCTAAACAAAAACTTTAGGTTCTTCGGGAGAGGAGATCACGATGAGTATCCCTAGTCCTTTTGTCGTCCTGTCAGCATAATCAATGAGAATACTTCCCAGTTGAGCAGGCAGCGTGAACCAGAATGTGCTTCATAAGGCATATATCGCAGCATTGACTGTATGGTGTGTGCTGGGAGTTGCTGCAATGAAGGACCTTAACTACAAATTGGATATCACAAATTGGGGAGAAAAATTGGGTAAGAATGTGGTGGTTGCAGTGACTAAACTGTTGGAAGTCACCCTAGATTGCAAAGTAACCTGGTCTAAACATTTACATGTATATTGCATTGGGTAAAAACATGGTAAGATAGACTACCGGTCAAAAGTTTTTAATTCATACAGTTTATTGTATTCATGTACTCTGAAATTAAAGCATAGAAAAAGTAAACATTTGGAGACAAGAAATCATCTACAGTGGATATAAAATGTCTACACACCCCTGTTAAAATGCCAGGTTCTTGTGATGTAAAAGAAAGAGACAGAGATATATCATGTCAGAACTTTTTCCACCTTTGATGTGACCTGTAACGTGAACAATTCAATTGGAAATCAAACTGAAATCATTGAGAACATTTTTTTAAATACTCCTGGTTGCATAAGTGTGCACACCCTTAAACTAGTACTTTTTTTAAGCACTTTAGATTTTATTAAAGCACTTCCTCTTAATCTTCAGCGTTCTAACAGACACCTGGAGGTTTTGTGCCAAAATTGCCTGGTATTTGGAACTGTTCATAATTCCCTCCACCCTGACTAAGGCCCCTGTTCCAGTTGAAGAAAACAGCCCCAAAGGATGATGCTGCCATGATGCTGCTTCACTGTGGGTATGGTATTCTTAGGGTGATGTGCAGTGTTGTTTTTGCACCAAACATACCTTTTGGAATTATGGCCAAAAAGTTCAACCTTGGTTTCATCAGACCATAACACATTTTCCCGCATGCTTTTGGGAGACTTGATGTTCATCATCATCATCATCCGCTTATCCGGGGCCGGGTCGCGGGTGAAGCAGTCTAAGCAGAGATGTCCAGACTTCGCTCTCCCTAGACACTTCCTCCAGCTCTTCCGTGGGGACACTGAGGCGTTCCCAGGCCAGCCGGGAGACATAGTCCCTCCAGCGTGTCCTAGGTCTTCCCCGGGGTCTCCTCCCGGTGGGACGGGACCTGAACACCTTCCTGGGAAGGAGTTCCGGAGGCATCTGTAACAGATGCCGAAGCCACCTCAGCTTACCCCTCTCGATGTGGAGGAGCAGTGGCTCTACTCTGAGCTCCTCCCGGGTGACCAAACTTCTCACCCTATCTCTAAGGGATCGCCCAGCCACCCTGAGGAGAAAGCTCATTTCGGCCGCCTGTATCCGGGATCTTGTCCTTTTGGTCATGACCCAAAGCTCATGACCATAGTTGAGAGTAGGAACGTAGATTGACTGGTAAATCGAGAGCTTCGCCTTGCGGCTCAGCTCATTCTTCACCACGACAGACCGATACATCGACCGCATTACTGCAGAAGCTGCACCGATCCGTCTGTCAATCTCCCGTTCCATCCTTCCCTCACTCGTGAACAAAACCCCTAGATACTTAAACTCCTCCACTTGAGGCAGGCACTCTCCACCAACCTGAAGTGGGCAAGCCACCCTTTTCCAATTGAGGACCATGGCCTCGGATTTGGAGGTACTGATTCTCATCCCCACTGCTTCACACTCGGCTGCAAACCGTCTCAGCGCATGCTGAAGGTCCTGGTTTGAAGGGGCCAACACGACAACATCATCCGCAAAGAGCAGAGACGAAATCGTGTGGTCCCCAAACCTGACACCCTGCGGCCCCTGGCTGCGCCTAGAAATTCTGTCCATAAAGATTACGAACAGAACCGGCGACAAAGGGCAGCCCTGCTGGAGTCCAACATGCACTGGGAACAAGTCTGACTTACTGCCGGCAATGCGGACCAAGCTCCTGCTTCGGTCGTACAGGGACCTGACAGCCCTTAGCAAAGGACCCAGGACCCCATATTCCCGAAGCACTCTCCACAGGATGCCGCGAGGGACAGAGACGAATGCCTTCTCCAAATCTACAAAATAAATGTGGATTGGTTGGGCAAACTCCCATGAACCCTCCAACACCCCGTAGACGGTATAGAGCTGGTCCAGTGTTCCACGGCCCGGACGAAAACCACACTGTTCCTCCTGAATCTGATGTTCTACTATCGGCCGTATTCTCCTCTCCATAACCCTGGAATAGACTTTCCCGGGGAGGCTGAGAAGTGTGATCCCCCTATAGTTGGAACACACCCTCTGGTCCCCCTTCTTAAAAAGAGGGACCACTACCCCGGTCTGCCATCCCAGAGGCACTGTCCCTGACTGCCACGCGATGTTGCACAGGCGTGTCAACCAAGACAGCCCCACAACATCCAGAGACTTGAGGTACTCAGGGCGGATCTCATCCACCCCCTGTGCCTTGCCACCGAGGAGTTTCTTGTCTACCTCTGTGACTTCAGCCCGGGTGATGGACGAGTCCACCTCTGAGCCCTCATCCTCTGCTTCCTCAATGGAAGACGTGACGGCGGGATTGAGGAGATCCTCGAAGTACTCCTTCCACTGCCCGACGACATCCCCAGTTGAGGTCAACAGCTGCCCACCTCTACTGTAAACAGTGTTGGTAGGGCACTGTTTCCCTCTCCTGAGGTGCCGGACGGTTTGCCAGAATCTCTTCGAGGCCAGCCGATAGTCCTTCTCCATGGCCTCACCGAACTCCTCCCAGGCCCGAGTTTTTGCCTCCACAACCACCCGGGCTGCAGTTCGCTTGGCCTGTCGGTACCCGTCAGCTGCCTCAGGAGTCCCACAAGCCAACCAGGCCTGATAGGACTCCTTCTTCAGCTTGACGGCATCCCTTACTTCCGGTGTCCACCACCGGGTTCGGGTATTGCTGCCTCGACAGGCACCGGAGACCTTAAGGCCACAGCTCCGAGCGGCCGCTTCGACAATGGCGGTGGAGAACATGATCCACTCGGACTCAATATCTCCAGCCTCCCTCTCTGACAGGAGACTCAGCCAGACGTTCCCAGCAGACCCTTACAGCACGCTTGGGCCTGCCGAGTCTGTCCAGCTTCCTCCCCCGCCATCGGATCCAACTCACCACCAGGTGGTGATCAGTTGACAGCTCCGTCCCTCTCTTCACCCGAGTGTCCAAGACATACGGCCGCAGGTCAGATGAAGCGACAACAAATTCGATCATCGACCTGCGGCCTAGGGTGTCCTGGTGCCACGTGCACTGATGGACACCCTTATGCTTGAACATGGTGTTCGTAATGGACAAACTGACTAGCACAGAAATCCAATAACTGAACACCGCTCGGGTTCAGATCAGGGTGGCCGTTCCTCCCAATCATGCCCCTCCAGGTGTCACTGTCACTGCCCAAGTGGGCGTTGAAGTCCCCCAGTAGAACGATAGAGTCCCCAGTCGGAGCACTTTCCAGCACCCCTCCCAGAGACTCCAAGAAGGTTGGGTACTCTGCACTGCCGTTCAGCCCGTAGGCACAAACAACAGTGAGAGACCTATCCCCGACCCATAGGCGCAGGGAAACGACCCTCTTGTTCACCGGGGTAAACTCCAACACATGGCGGCAGAGCAGTGTCCATTCTCTCTCAAGGAGTGTTGTTCCAGAGCCCAAGCCGTGTGTAGAGGTGATCCCGACTACCTCTAGTCGGAACCTCTCAACCTCTCAACCGGAACGATCTCAGGCTCCTTCCCCGCCAGCGAGGTGATGTTCCACGTCCCTAGAGCTAGTTTCCGTGTCCAGGGATCGGGTTGTCTAGGCCCCCGCCTTCGACTGCCGCCCGATCCTCTCCGCACCGGCCCCTTAGGGTGGTTAGCCCACAGGAAGGCGGCCCCACGTCCCTCCTTCGGGCTGAGCCTGGCCGGGCTCCATGGGGAAAGGCCCGGCCACTAGGCGCTCGCGTACGAGCCCCAACCCCGGGCTTGGCTCCAGGGTGGGTCCCCGGCTGCACCATACCGGGCGACGTCACGGACCTCAACATTTTTCTCATCATTAAGGGGTTTTGAACCGCTCTTAGTCGCCTAGGACCTGTTTTCCTTGGGAGACCCTACAAGGGGCATATAGCCCCAGACAACATAGCTCCTAGGGTCACTCGGGTACTCAAACCCCTCCACCACGTTAAGGTGGCAGTTCATGGAGGGGTGGAGGTGGCAGTTCATTCAAACTTGATGTTTGTTTTTGCAAACTTCAGCCTGGCTTGGATGTTTTTCTTTGTAAAGAAAGGCTTCCGTCTTGCCACCCTATGCCATAGCCCATTCATATGGGATACGGGAGATTGTTGTCACATGTAGCACACAGCCAGTACTTGCCAGAAATTCCTGCAAAAAAACGGATCTGGGAGGCCTCTTGGAACCCTCCCAGACCAGTTTTCTTCTTGTCTTTTCATACATTTTGGAGGGATGTCTAGTTCTTGGTAATGTCTCTGTTGTGCCATATTTTCAACAATGAGATCTCTCTGGTGCTTTGGAAGCTCTCTGCGGACCATGGCTTTAACTCTGAGATGCAACTAAGAAAATGTCAGGAAAATCCTACTAGAATACCTGAAAAACTTTATTTGTGATTAATCAGAGTCACTTTAAATGATGGCAGGTGTGAAATGACTTCTATTTAACATGAGTTTGAATGTGATTGGTTAATTCTGAACACAGCCACATCCCCAGTAATAAGACGGTGTGCACACTTATGCAACCAAGTTATTGTAAGGTTTTAATTTAAAAATTTTCCCCCTCGAAACTTTATATATCCACTGTAATTGTTTAACAAAATCTTTCTACAGTGAAAATCGAATATTGTTCAGAAAGTTCTTCCGAACACTGTTGCAAAAGTTCCCACGTTTTTCAAGAGCCTATAACTGTAACGTCCCCCTAGTTTTCAGATATGTTACACTCCATGGGGGTGATACGATGTGATTTATACAATCACACAAATACTGTAATTGTCCTTCTTACAGGATGTTTATTTTCCATTCAAATATTCTACAGTACAGTACTGCAATTGCTGGTTGAAGAATCATGCTTGTGGCTGTAGTGGTCCTGGTAATGTACTGTAAGTCACCAACGCAAATTCACCAAAATTGGATTTGCAGAAAAGAAAGAAGCTTAACAAAACAAGGAAAGTAACAGAGCATTTTCACCTAGGTAAGAGGGTTAGAGTACGCTACAGTACTGTAATAACAAAAACATTTCATTCTGGGTCAGCATCCTGTCTCTGACTGTAATGTATTCTATATTCTATATATGTAATACGTGATGATGTAAGCCGTACGTGGGAAGCACGGGGGAGACACACATGATAGTGAATAAAGACATCAGTTCAGTTGTCATCTGTTGCAGTCTTAAATTATTACAAAACAAACAATAATACATGGTGTCAGAAGTTGTAAATGCAAAGAAAGAAGAATGACACAGTTACAGCCACCATCGAACCTATGTCTACAAGGAAACCTAGCCGAAAACTGGAAGATTTGGATTCAAAAACTCGACCTGTTCATAACGGCTAGTGGAATCGCGGAAAAATCTCTAAAAGTGCAGTGCGCCACATTTCTGCATGTCGCGGGTGAGGAGGCAATTCAAGTTTTCAATACTTTTGAATTTGTTGATGATGAGAGAGACAAAATCAATGTTCTCAAACAAAAGTTCAAAGACTATTGTGAACCAAGAAAAAACCTACCTTACATCCGTCACATTTTCTTCACGAGGGCTCAAGGACCGTCGGAGAATATTGACTCCTACGTCACGGACCTAAAGAACAAAGCCAAAGATTGTGAGTTTGGAGAATTGCATGATTCATTAATCAGAGACAGAATTGTTTGTGGCATTAAAGATGACACAGTAAGAGCAAGATTAAGGGAAGCAGATCTCACATTAGCAAAAGCTGTGGACATCTGTCGAGCTAACGAAATCACATCCAGTCAAGTGAAAGCACTAAATGAAGAAGTAGACATGCACAAAATTAAAGCAGTAAATTTTAAACAGAAAATAAAGAGTATGCCAAGAGAAATGCAACATGACTCGAGTGACAACACAAAATGCAGCAGATGTGGGTACAAACATGAACCGAGAAAGTGTCCTGCCTATGGACAAACGTGCAAACTGTGCAACAAAAAGAACCATTTTGCAAAAATGTGTCGAATTGAGCATAAACAGCCAAGAAAAATGCACACGCTTGAACAGACAGAGGAAAATGACAAAAATATGTTCCTTGGCACGGTTGAAGTTCAGAAAAACTAATTGAAAAGCATTCAAGCTCTCAACACGGAAACGCAAGAAGATAAAGAAAAGTGGTCTGAAGTGCTCAAGATAAGTGACATGCAAGTGAAATTCAAATTGGACACTGGTGCAGAATGTAATGTGCTCTCGTTAAAAATCTACAATATGCTGGGCATAACTGAGAAGCTGAGTAAATCTACCTGCAAGTTACTTACGTACTCTGGACACCTGATGTCGCCATTGGGACAGACACAGCTAACATGTGAGTACAAATGTGAAAAACACAAGATTCAGTTCCAGATTGTTGAAAGAGATGCACCTGCAATCCTAGGAAGGTCCACATGTCAAGCACTAGGGATGATAAAAAGGATACATGACGTTTCTGTTGATGATGATGATGATGACATTCTGAAACAGTATGAAGGATGCATGCCAGGATATCACCACATTCAAGTTGATTCCGACGGTAAAGCCTGTTGTACATGCTCCACGAAAATTTCCTGTTGCACTGAAAGAAAAAATAATTGAAGAATTGCACAGGATGGAACAGATGAATGTCATTGCAAGACAGACAGATCCAAATGATTGGGTGATTAGCATGGTTAGAATTGTCAAGCCAGATAAAATTCGAATATGTCTCGACCCACAAGATTTGAACAAGGCAATCAAACGTGAACACTACCCACTGCTCACAGTAGAAGAAGTTGTATCTAACATGCCAAATGCTAAAGTGTTCTCTGTGGCAAATTAAATTGGATGATGACAGTTCCAAATTGTGCACATTCAACACTCCTATAGGAAGATATAGATTCCTGCGTTTGCCATTTGGAATATCGTCAGCATCTGAAGTTTTCCAGAGAGCTATAGTACAGATGATTGAAGATCTGGATGGTGTGATAAACATTGTGGATGATTTGCTGGTTTGGGGTGAAACAGTACAAGAGCATGATGCCAGACTGAGAAAACTGCTCCAGAGGGCAAGAAAGTACAACCTCAAACTAAACAAAAAGAAATGTCAAATCCGAACATCACAAATTGGTCATGTGCTGACAGCAGAAGGACTGAAACCAGACGAAGAGAAGGTGAGAGCTGTAGTTCAGTTACCTCCACCAAAAGATAAGCAAGCTCTTCAAAGATTTCTGGGTATGCTGCAGTATCTTGCCATGTTTATTCGTAACTTGTCTGAAGTAAGTGCTCCAGTCAGACAACTGCTGGAGAATGATGCTGAGTGGTTCTGGGGAAGTGAACAAGAGAAAAGTTTTCAGAAACTTAAAGCTCTAGCAACCAACGCACCAACATTGAAAAATTACAATGTCAACAAACCATTAACATTGTCAGTAGATGCCAGCTCTGAAGGCATGGGTGCAGTTTTGCTTCAAGACCAGAGACCTGTAGCATATGGATCAAGAGCGCTCACGGATTGCCAACGCCGATATGCACAAATAGAAAAGGAACTCCATTTTCTACTTGCCATTGTATATGGATGTGAAAAGTTCCACCAATATGTATATGGCAGAGAAGTTCAAGTAGAAAGTGACCACAAGCCGCTTGAGAGCATCTTCAAAAAACCACTGCATCAAACGGCATTAAGACTGCAAAGGATGTTGCTAAGACTTCAAAGGTACAATCTGAAAGTCATGTACAAGCCAGGCAAAGAAATGCACATAACAGACACATTGAGTCGCGCTTACCTTGATGAACACAACGAAGACCTGCTTGAAGAGGAGCTAGAGGTAAACTATGTCACACCTCAACTACCTGTGTCTGAAAAGAAACTGGAAGAGTTCAGGAAAACAACAGCTGAAGATCTTGAAATGCAGAAACTGAAAGACTACATACTGAACGTATGGCCTACAGAGAAAAGTTTAGTGCACAAAGACATTCAGAAGTATTGGACTTTTAAAGAGGAAATCAGTTATGCATCAGGTCTCGTGTTCAAAGCATCGAAACTCATCATTCCAAGTAGAATGAGAAAAGAAATGATGGACAAAATTCACGAGTCGCATCTGGGCATAGTAAAATCCAAGGAAAGAGCGAGAGACATCATTTATTGGCCTGGAATGTCAGCTGAAATTGAAAAAAAAATATCTCAATGTGCCACATGCAACACTCATTGAAACAGTAACGCAAAAGAACCACTAATACCTCATCCACTGCCAGAAAGACCATGGGCAAAAGTTGGCACTGACTTGTTTCAGCACAATGGTTCTGAATATTTGATGTGTGTGGACTACTACTCCAAATTTCCAGAGATCGCAAAGCTGAATGACACTACCAGCAAAAGTGTAATCCTAGCAATGAAATCACTGTTTTCAAGACATGGTATACCTGATGTGGTAATATCAGATAATGGTCCACAATATGCCAGTCAAGAATTCAAGCGTTTTGCAGAAAACTGGGAGTTCGAGCACAAGACGTCTAGTCCGAGATATGCTCAATCTAATGGACAAGCAGAAAGAATGATCCAAACCATTAAGAGAATGCTCACAAAGTCACTAAGTGAGAATGGAGATCCATATATTGCATTGCTGGAATACCGCAATACTCCACTAGATGGCATTGGCCTGTCACCGGCACAACTTCTAATGGGAAGAAGATTGAAAACCAAACTGCCAACTTCAAGCAAATTGTTGACTCCAAAAGGAAGTAAGAAAGTTCAAGAACAACTTAAACAGAGGCAGTTAAAGCAAACATTTTACTATGACAAAAACACCAAACAGTTGCCTGAGATATCACCAGGAGACAAAGTGAGAGTTCAGCAAGGACAAATCTGGAATCCTGCAACCGTTTTGAGGAAACATGACTTGCCAAGATCTTATGTTCTTCGCACATCAGATGGAAAGATCTACAGAAGAAACAGAAAGCATCTGTTAAAGACAAAAGAACAAGAATTTCCATCAACAAATGATCAAGATGACCTTGACACCGAGTCAAACGCAAGTGCAACACTGGAGAGAGAAATAAATCCAGACACACATCAAGATTTTTCCACTGAAGGACAAATCAAACCAAACATCATCACAAGATCAGGAAGGGAGGTTAAAATTCCTTCAGGATTTAGAGACTATAAAATGCACTAACTTGACTAAGGCAGCTGAGTAAATGTTTAATTACACATCGGAGTGATAATACTTGTTGGTGAATTCCTTAGTGAGTGTTGAGATAATTGTTAAAGTTGTAAAAAATTTAAAATAAAAATAAAAAAAAGAAAGGGGATGTAATGTATTCTATATGTAATACGTGATGATGTAAGCCGTACGTGGGAAGCACGGGGGAGACACACATGATAGTGAATAAAGACATCAGTTCAGTTGTCATCTGTTGCAGTCTGAAATTATTACAAGACAAACAATAATACACTGACCAGAGACAGGCCAGAGTTTCTCATCAATGTCACAGGCTATGTTTTCCCTAACCATCAGCGAGGGAAAAATGCCCTGGAATGTCTGAGCTATCCCTGACTGGACTCCACCGCAATGTACCCACAAGCTTCCTTCATGGCTTGGAGAAGGTTGTTCTGTACATAGGGATTTCTGTCATAGACCTTCCAACACCATGTTCGGAAGAATTCCTCTATCGTATTAAGGAAAGGGGAGTATGTTGGGAGGAACACATTTCTGAATCTTGGATCATTCATGAACCAGTTCCAGACCAGAACAGCAAGGTGGAAACGTACATTGTCCCAAAAAAGAATATAACAAGGCTGTAGTTCTCTCTGAGCATGTTGGAAAAGTGCTTCCCGTAGACCAATCAGAAAAGTCAGAAGATGTTCAGTGTTATATGGGCAAGAGTATCATGGTGGTGAAGCAGACCATGGTTGCTGCTGGCTGCACAAAGTGTACCATTAACCCCACACTGGCCTGGGATGTCCATGAGAGCATGTTGGCCAATAATGTTGTGCCCTCTTTATCTTTGCTTTGTGATGTTGAATCCTGCCTCATCCACAAAGATTAACTCTCACTGACATCAAGCTGGAGTATTGTCTGCATTATATTTCAATACATACAATCCAGTATTGTTACAGTAAGCCAAGAAAAACAACATCACAACATGTAAGTTATCTGTATCCTACACAGTACAATAGCTGATATTTACACACAAAGTATGGAATACATGTAAACACATACCTGGACAGATTGAAAATGCAGCCTTTTTACTTGCAATCAAACAACAGTGTTATTGTTATTATTGTTATTATTGATAATATGAATCCTCAACTTCATGTCATTTGCTTGTATTGCCTGCTTCTGCTACTGTAATGCATATAGTTTAATGGTACGTATAGTACAGAAAAGTACAATTTCAATAGTATGGGACCAGTTTTCACCCCTGAAGTTCCAGACAATCAATGCAACACTTACACAGCTCAGGTTTGGCTGTACTCTCAGCCAAAAAAACTGTAACAATGGCTGTCTTACTGCCACTTGTCCTGTTGATAAAGTCTTCTCTTTACGGGTGAAACTGAGACTTGTTTACTTGGATCAGTGTTAAGCTGTGCTTGAAGCTATTGTTCTGTGAGACGCCTATTACACAAGATGTGGACTTTCATAAAATTGTCTTTTGATTATGTTGTGGTTTTGGGCCTGCCTGACCTTTTCCTGTCAGAATTTCCTCCAGTGTACAGTGTACAGGTGAGTACAATTAGGAAATTGTACTCACAGACACCTTTGCTTTCTTTGCAATTTCTTTAAAGGCAAGACCTATTATTTTCAGGGTTATAATGGTCTGTCTGTTTTCCTTTGTTAATTGCCCTTTTCTCGCCATCATGATAGCATTATGCTATTTCCTGCAGTACAACACTGTACAAATAATGCTTAACACAGTCTGTTCCAACACTGCATTTATAGAGGCAGAGGTGATAAGATGGATATTTGGTAGATCAAGGAAACACAAGGTTTAAAAAGGAATGACAAAGTCTTGATTAAATGGCTAATACAAACATTTATTAGTTAATATCTGGGTCATTCTAGCAGTGCCAGTGAATGCAGAGTGCTCATGAAAAAGGAACGACAGGGATCATTTTAAATTTATAGAGTATGTGACAGGATGACCAAATCTGGCATAAATGAAGAGAAGGTAGAAGAAACGTCTATTAATTCACTTAGGCCCCCCAGAGAATATTACATACAGTTATGTTTGCATGCCCTGGCAGAAATTGTGAACATTTTGCATTGATTTTGAAAATATGACTGATCATACCAAAAAATTATAGTGATCATATGAAGCCATTTATTATCACATAGTTGTTTGGTTCAGTTTAAATTATCATGATAACAGAAATCACCCAAATGGCCCCGATCAAAAGTTTACATACCCTTGAATGTTTGGCCTTGATACAGACACACAAGGTGACACACACAGGTGAAAATGGAAATTAAAGGTGAATTTCCCACACCTGTGGCTTTTAAAATTACAATCAATGTCTGTGTATAAATAGTCAATGAGTTTGTTAGGTCTGACGTGGATACATTGAGCAGGCTAGATACTGAGCCATAGGGAGCAGAAAAGAACTGTCAAAAGACCTGCGTAACAAGGTACTGGAACCTTATAAAGATGGAAAAGGATATAAGAAGATATCAAACTCCTTGCAAATTCCAGTCAGCACTGTTCAATCACTTATTAAGAAGTGGAAAATGTTGGGAACTCTTGATACCAAGCCAAAGTCAGGCAGACCAAGAAAGATTACAGCCAAAACTGCCAGAAGAATTGTTCGGGATACAAAGAAAATCCCACAGGTAACCTCAGGAGAACTACAGGCACCTCTGGAAAAAGATGGTGTGGTTGTTTCAAGGAGCACAATACGACAATACCTGAACAAAATGAGCTGTATGTTCAAGTTGCCAGATAGAGAGCCTTTACTGCACCAATGCCACATAAAAGTTTGGTTACAATATGCTCGACAACACTTTGACACGCTTCACAGCTTCTGGCACACTATTATTTGGAGTGACGCTAACATAAGCGCTGTTTGGAGAGTGGTCAACAAGGCCTATAGTGATCAGAATACCATCCCCACTGAGAAGCATTGTGGTGGCTCACTGATGTTTTGGGTTGTGTGTGCTCTATAGGCACGGAAATCTTGTGAAAAGTTATGGCAATATGACTGCAGCATTTTATCAGAAAATACTGGCAGACAATTTTCATTCTTCTGCACAAAAGCTGCACATGGGACACTCACCAGCAAGACAATGACCCTAAGCATAAGGCCAAGTTGACCATCCAGTGGTTACAGCAGACAAAGGTGAAGGTTCTGGAGTGGCCATCACAGTCTCCTGACCTTAATATCATCGAGTCACTCTGGGAAAATCTCAAACATGCGGTTCAAGACGACCAAAGACTATGCATGACATGGAGGCATTTTGCCAAGACAAATGGGCAGCAATACCACCTGCAAGAATTACAAAAAGACTGCAAGCTGTCATTGATGCTAAAGGGAGCAATACATAGTATTAAGAACTAAGGGTACTGTACGCAGACATTTGAACAGGGGTCAGTTCATATTTTTGTTATTCGATTATGCTATTCTGTTGTGACCTAGAGCTGAATGTGAATTCCATAAGAAATAAGATATGTGTTTTGCCTGCTCACACATGTTTTCTTTACATATGGAACATATACTACCAATTCTCCAAGGGTATGCACATACCTTTTGAGCACAACTGTATGAACCATATTCCTATATGATTGCTAGGCACAATTGGGCCTTAATGCACATGATGTCCTGTGAATGGGTACATTGTGCGATTCCCTACAGAAAATGCTTCATATCAGAGGGTTTATATACACTCACCTAAATGATTATTAGGAACATCATACTAATACTGTGTTTGACCCCCTTTCTACTTCAGAACTGCCTTAATTCTATATGGCATTGATTCAACAAGGTGCTGAAAGCATTCTTTAGAAATGTTGGCCCATATTGATAGGATAGCATCTTGCAGTTGATGGAGATTTGTGGGATGCACATCCAGGGCACGAAGCTCCCGTTCCACCACATCCCAAAGATGCTCTATTGGGTTGAGATCTGGTGACTGTGGGGGCCATTTCAGTACAGTGAACTCATTCTCATGTTCAAGGAACCAATTTGAAATTATTCGAGCTTTGTGACATGGTGCATTATCCTGCTGGAAGTAGCCATCAGAGGATGGGTACATGGTGGTCATAAAGGGATGGACATGGTCAGAAACAATGCTCAGGTAGGCCGTGGCATTTAAACAATGCCAATTGGCACTAAGGGGCCTAAAGTGTGCCAAGAAAACATCCCCCACACCATTACACCACCACCACCAGCCTGCAATTTTGGTGAGCTTGTGCAAATTGTAGCCTCTTTTTTCTATTTGTAGTGGAGATGAGTGGTACCCGGTGGGGTCTTCTGCTGTTGTAGCCCATCCGCCTCAAGGTTGTGCGTGTTGTGGCTTCACAAATGCTTTGCTGCATACCTTAGATGTAACGAGTGGTTATTTCAGTCAAAGTTACTCTTCTATCAGCTTGAATCAGTCGGCCCATTCTCCTCTGACCTCTAGCATCAACAAGGCATTTTCGCCCACAGGACTGCCGCATACTGAATGTTTTTCCCTTTTCACACCATTCTTTGTAAACCCTAGAAATGGTTGTGTGTGAAAATCCCAGTAACTGAGCAGATTGTGAAATACTCAGCCCGGGCCGTCTGGCACCAACAACCATGCCACGCTCAAAATTGCTTAAATCACCTTTCCCATTCTGACATTCAGTTTGGAGTTCAGGATATTGTCTTGACCAGGACCACACCCCTAAATGCATTGAAGCAACTGCCTTGTGATTGGTTGATTAGATAATTGCATTAATGAGAAATTCAACAGGTGTTCCTAATAATCCTTTAGGTGTATATAAACCGCATTTGCCGGGAGAATTGACCTTTCGTAAAACCCCTCCCCCAAACGGTCCTTGTCCAGTCCTACCTTAGCAACCGGTCACTACTTGAAAAAAGCTTCAGTTTTTAAGGCTCAAAATGGTGAAACGGTGTGCCTTCGCTGTGGCACCTGCTGCAAATCCTACAGCAGGTACCAGAAAAGTGTGGAAGGGGTAGTCATTCACAGTGACTTCACTTAGGATGTGGAATGCTTTAGTCAACATTTATACATAACTATTAATTAGACAAAGCTGCGTTATTTAACACTGACGTTATAGTTATTGGTGCTAACATGACCATTACTGTGACTTACTTGGTACTAGTACATTAGTTAGATAGCTAGCTATCTCTAATATAAGCTTGTTATGTCAGGGCACTCGTCGGCATACATTTTAGAGGTGACATTCTGCTGAAGTTGATAGCAATTATTGAACTCTTATCAGTCAACATAATCTTATCTAAACAGAACTTACCTGGCATTGCAAAAGCATGACTGGTCCAGAAGGCTGTGCTGGTCGCAGCCTTGAGTTCATGGGGTTTCTCATGTGATTGAGATCTGTATGCTTGTTTCAATTATTGTGTCCCCTTCCTTGTTTATCTGAAAATTGTGACAATAATCTTCCACTGCATATTGCAATTCCTCAAATGCATATTGCAAAGCCTCGAACTGGTGGATATCGTGGAAGTATTACTCCAAAAAAGAATAATTTTCTTTTCCACTTTTCCCCTCCGTGCTTGGCTGTTTACCGTAGTTGCCACTTGCAGAGAAGGGCAGTTTGACTGACGTACCAACAATAACTAAGATAGACAGGGCTATTGCAAAAGCATACACTGTACATTAAAGGGATAGTTCATCCAAATATCATATTTTGGTGACAGTCCCTTACCCCCATTTGGTCCTTCAGGCACATAGTCATGTTTTAAAATGATCCATTATACCCCTATCGCAAAGCTGCATTGCAAGCGGAAAACTACTTTTAAACACTCCAAACTAAGACAGGTGGTGTTGTTTACCTCAAAGAACATGATGATGGTGAATTCTCATTTCAAATAAACAGGTACTTTCTGTGTTTACTGGTCAATTGTATCAATCCATGTATTTGTTAGGGAAGAGAGTGTATACACATTAAACGAAAGTTAGTATGTGCTAGCTAGAAAGCAAGTTACCCATTTCATCTTTTTATAAATGAAATTTATCTCAGTCTGTAACTTTTTTTGCTTGAGAGAGAAAGGAAAATACATATACATTATGTCTGACCCTGAATATGTTTCGGGAGATATAGCCTTACTTGTTCTAATCATAACACAGATTATGAATTGACCAAATAGAATCTTAGAGAGCAGCAAAAGGGGGGCGATGGTGAACACATTAATCCCCAACCCAGAATATCCGGAGGCAATGTGTAATTTGTTTATTATAACATAGCAATTCAAAGTATTACTTACAATCTTTCTTCACTCCATGGGTTGAACTGGGTAACTTAATGCAATTGCATACGCCTTTAGTCCTCTTCCAAGGGAACGAGGAGCACGATCCTCTGTTACAATAATTTTCTAGCAAAAATGTAGTATCTCGTGATCCGTTCTCCCACAATATGACCAGGGAGAGGCAGAGGTATTGTCTCAATTGCAGAGTGGGTAGAATTTAATTTACTCAAGCAGGTGGAAGTCAACATCGATACAAACAAAGGAACACCAGAAGTTCAAAGTTAATTAATCAAATGTACCGAATAACAGTGTCATCCTGCACAATGACATTCTTGTGACATGGCACATGACATCTACATAGTAAGAATTAAGAAATATATAATGTAATATAACAAAAATATAGCAAAAAACATAGCATAAGTATAAACTAGTAGCAATTTTTAAAAGCTTGGCAAAGCAAACTATCTTTACATATCTTGTTGGGCTTTAAAGCTCATGCTCACCTTGATGACATCACTGCCGAAGAACAGAAGCTGTGGCTACTGGAAATAGTTTGCTAGTGCCAGTTTGAATTCAGCCAATTCCGCCGGCTGTTTCATCGGTGCACAGTTAAAAAAATATATGCTACCGCGACAGATTACTGAATGTAGTTTAAAGTATTTTGGAGTATTTTTCAGCTAGCAATGCTGCTTTGCGAAAGCGGTACGAACCGTTTCCATTAATGAACTTGGACGATGCTAATAACACTAATTACAGGCTGGGACAGAGCAGAATAATGGATTGTTTGAAATAATGACTCCATGGGCCTTCTGGACTATCTTTTGGTAAGTGAACTTTGAAAAATATGAATAGAATGAATTATTATTCTTATTAAAAATGAATTTTGCGCAAACTATCCCTTTGAATAGGGTCCCCGATTAGAGGCAACGTGGAGCACCTGCCTCTAATTGGGGCCAACCAAAAAAGCAGTGCAGAGATACTCTGCCAATCTATGGGCCTTCTGGAATATCTTCTGGTATGTAAACTTTGAGAAAAATATGAATTTGTGATGAACTATCCCTCTAATATGATACATCTATCATAGGGCACCACCCAAATTCATTTTTTTGAAGAATAAAACATGTTTTTGAAAACCCTGTGATGCCAACGGTATAGTATTTGCTACATTAGTTTCTAAGACCTTTATGTCGTCAAGCAATTATCTGCAAAAAAGTTTCTTGGTGGAAATGGTTTTAAAAATGTAAACGTGTGTATTAGCGGCACCCATGTATTAATTAACTGTGGTTGAAAATGTTTTCAAAATCTGTATATTTACGCCACTGTTTATAAATTGGAAATTATGGAAATGTTAATCTATCTTTTGTTTTCCCTGATGGGCTTGCTGTCTGTACAGGTCTGTTGAGAGGTAACCCTGGACCACCTGGTCCTAAAGGTATTAAAGGTATCCAAGGACAACGAGGATCAAAAGGCGGATTTGGAGAAACAGGTATATTCCATGACAAATATGTTGTTCTTTAAGGACACAGCAGAAATAAGTATATGGGTATTAAGCTGCCATTTCCATCTGTCATTTTTAGTAAAGGTTTTGCCCCAACATACTGGTCATTATTATTTTTTTGCATGCTTCATGTGACTTAAATTTCCACTTTAGCAAGACTTTAGCAAGTGTTTTTGTTCAAAGTTTTAATAAAGTTTATTTGGATGACTCTTGCATGACCAAACACATAGCAGTGTACTTAAAAACTGTCCTTCAAAATATTAAATATCAGGTTTTTGGAGTCCATATGAAAACTGCATGTTTGTTTTTTCTTTTAATCTTTGCAATTCTAATAATGTGTGTATGAATGTTGTTCATGTCATTCTGCTCAGGTGAGCAACAAGGTTGATGTCTTTCGTGCGTTTAACTACATACAACAGTGCGTTTAACTACATATGATATGGACAACATAAAATAGTAGTATTTAGCTATACACTATAACACATTATATTATAATGATCCTTTAACAAAAGGTAATTTTTAGGAAGGTTCAGAGTCTAGTTGTCCAGTGGAGTTTTCTCCTGTAGTTCTCCTAAAAAAACTGCATACACAGGTTGCTTAGGATTCAAAACATCTCAAGTGCCTCATTCATACTTAAAACCAGGTGGTCGCCCACTTCCTGTAACATCTACATTTACACATAGTAATACAGCTCTGGAAAAAATTAAGAGACCCCTGCAAAATTATCAGTTTCTCTGGTTTTACTATTCATAGATATGTGTTTGAGTAAAAATTAACATTTAATTTATTCTATAAACTACTGACAACATAAAATATGCATTGTTTTCAGACCTCAAATAATGCAAAGAAAAATTCATTTTTCAGCAACAAAATACTATTATTTTAACTTTAAAATATGGAATTTTAATCACAGCTTTCATGCGTCTTTTCATGCTCTCCACCAGTCTGTCACATTGCTGTTGGGTGACTTTATGCCACTCCTGGTACAAAAATTAAGGTAGCTTGGCTTTGTTTGATGGCTTGTGACCATCAATCTTCCTTTTGATCAAATTCCAGAGGTTTTTAATGGGGTTCAGGTCTGCAGATTAGGCTGGTTTTGACGGGGTCTTGATCTGGTGGTCCTTCATCCACACATTGATTGACCTGGCTGTGTGGCATGGAGCATTATCCTGGAAAAAACAATTCTCAGAGTTGGGGTACACTTTCAGAGCAGAAAGAAGCAGGTGTTCTTCCAGGATAACCTTGTACTTGGCTTGATTCATGCATCCTTCACAAAGACAAATTCCAGCCTTGCTGAAGCATCCCCAGATCATCACCGATCCTCCACCAAAATTCACAGTGGGTGCGAGACATTGTGGCTTGTAGGTGTGATGGCAATTCAATCAATCAGAACTCTTAAAGAAGGAAGTACAGAGACAAAAATTATCTTGGCACAATTTAACAGTTTATTAATTATTTGCAAATGAGACACGTCAAACACTTCCAAACATAATCATCTGAGGAGTCTCTAATTTGATAAATACGAACTGTTCATGTATTAAGGCAAAAAGGGGTGTGGTAAGTTGATAGCCATGTGTCTTGTGTCACATAAGTTATACCCAAAGGGCGGGCTGTCCCCCCCACCTTATCCTTCCTGCCATAATGTTTACTGTTGTGTTTACCTAAAGGGGCCAACTGACCTTACTTCCCCCCAAGGACCACATTCCTAAGGAACAAAAGGACTGACACCCTTCTTTGTCTAGGCAGGAGAACATGGTCAAAGTACCTAATAATCCTCTGATATTATACAGACGTGTGTCACAATCAAAGTAAAGATATACATACCAGCCAATAGAAAGACAGACATTTCCCAAATGTACCTTAGTTCAAAATGTCCATAACATAGGCCTCTCCAGGTCTCCGTCTAACCATTAGATGACGAGGTGTTGGGCAAAGCTGAAAATTTGACTTGTCAGATAAGATGACCTTATTCCTCTACTGTCCAATCCTTATGGTCTTTTGCAAACTTCTGCCTGGCTCTTCTTTGCTTCTCATTGATGAAGGGCTTTTTTCTAGCTTTGCATGACTTCATCCCTGCCCCTAGGAGCCTGTTTTCGGATAGTCCTCGCCATGCACTTCACCCCAGCTGCTGTTTGCCATTCTTTTTGTAGGTCACTTGATGTCATCCTACGGTTGTTGAGTGGCATTCGAATGAGTTGAATGTCATCTCAGTCAGTGGACAGTCGTCTTTGCACTCTGCCAGTCTAGCTATGGGGTCCCCAATGTCTGTTGCTTGACCTTGTTCTTATGAACCACCGTCTTAGAAATGTTCAGGATGGAAGCAACCTGACGCTCACTTGTATCCCTCTGCCAGTAAAGCCAGAATTTAACCCTTCTTTTCCTCACTCCAAGCTTTTCTTTTCAACTATTTTGTCATGCTGAATAGTTGTTTAATTCAAATTACCTTTGATGTACTACTTGCACTGTTTTTCCCTATTACAAGAGGATAGTGATGACCACAGGAGTGGTTTTTGTACTTTTCCTTGTTAAATTAGATTTGGTTCAGGTAATCACCTAATCCGTACCTCCGTAAATGAGCTGTGCCTGTGTAGGAATTTAACAGACATTGGAATGGAATGGCTGCCATACATGTAGAGATACTGATTAATGAAAAATTTGGAGAGGTCTCTTAATTTTTTCCAGAGCTGGAAAAATAGCTTATTTTTGCGATTACAATTTCTTTCTGCCTTTGTTCGAGTCATCTTTTCTCAAAACCAAGTTTTGAGCCTCTATTGGCCTGGAGGTGTGGCTTTTTCTGGGCATTGAATTCTCGATTTTTGCATTTCCAAGCAATTCCTTCTCCGATGCAACCTGTGGAGAGAAGTTTAAGAATTCTGTAAGCTAGGCTAAATGTGTACCGATAGTAATTAAATAGTTAAGGGCAGCAAACCGAAACTGTTGCAGCAAACAGCAAACAATGAAACAAGCAACTTAAATAGGGTCCCCAATCAGAGACAACAAGGTGCAGCTGCCGCTGATTGGGGAGAAAAGAAGATAGTAGCTCTGAGATGCTTAGAGGCACCCCAGCCAGGACCGGACAGGTATATGTTGTTTTCAATTACCTCCAGTAAAATTTCTAATTTAGAAAAATACAGAATACAGCAGAGACTTAAAATACAACTATTTTACATATATTAGGAAGAAAATAAACACAAAACCATTAATTACAAAGAAATGACATTATTTATTAATAACATTTGATTGTTTGAGGAAAGATTATTCAGTGTTTTAGCTCCCCATGTTGATGCAATCTACCTCATCTTACTGTGGTAAGAAAACACTGTAATTAGATGACCGACATCTGTACGTAGTAATAAGTGTCAACTTAAGGGAAGTTTGACCCTGATTTTTGAAAACATTAGCATATGCAGGTATGTGTTGTATTGACATGATCCCAAAACTAAAATTGGGCACTAAAAGAAAATTCATATTGATAGCAGCATTTTAAAGCAAAGACAGCTAATGTAGTTGCTTTATTGCTGCACTGCCAATAACCCCTGAAAACCCTTGTCCGGTCTGTATGTCTGTCTCACTTAGGTGAGAAGGGTGATCTATGTCAACTCTGCCTGCTTACTGACACAACTCCTGGACCCCCAGGACCTCCTGGAAAGCCAGGCATGCCGGGAGAAACAGGTACCTCCTACACTCTACACAATAGCATCTCTTTGATGCAGTGTTATATCCTATATAATGACTAATGCTACGGGTTATCCGAAGGTGTGACTTTACAAAGAAAAAAGTATATTGCTATGTCTCTAAGCTTTTCCAGGCTAGTTTGTTTGGTCAGGAAAACTCAGGGCAGACAAATATTGGAAATATACCGTATGTGGTACAAAGATACAGATACAAGTAGAGTTCCCTGTTATACGTGCATATGTGCATGTTTTGTCAGTAAGTACCACCGCTAGGGGCAGTAGTAGTTAGCTTTAAATAGAGTATAGTTTTACTAGGGAGCTGAGATCGGGGATGGTGGCCGAGCACATTCGCCACTGATGCAGTGCTTTCGAGTTTGAATCACATGAGATAAACAATATTTTTCTAAACTTCATCTTAACCTTAACCACACTAGAGTAATGGAAAACTGTGTTTTGCTCCTTGTAGTGCAGTATTTCCCTTTTTTGTACCTCCGCACTGTCATCTGTCATCAACACCAACAGACTCTTGATACATAACTTATATACGTGAACCAGAACACGTAATTGTCAGTCCCTACTATTTTGCATAGGTACCTGTTTATATTCAGGAAACAGTATTGTAAAAACTCCTTACCCTGGACATTGTCAACTTACAGTATCATGCATCTCAATGCTATGACTGCTTATGTAGCATTGATGGCAGCAAGAATCCAAAGTGGCAGCAAGTATGTGTTTTGTGTCTAATTACTGTTTGGACCGAAAAGCAGTTTCCATTGTTTTATACACTGCTCAAGAATATTAAGCGAACACTTAAATCACACATTGGGTCTCGATGAAAGAAATATGTTATAGATCAAAATCTTTACGGTTCATTGTGTAATTCCTTGAGAACAAAATGATGTAACAACGATCAATGGAAATCAAAATTCACAGGCTGTTCCAACTTGCGTGAATTACATGCTCCTGATGATACGGCGGATGATGTCCAGGAGAATCTCTTTGTTTACCTTGCTTTCGTGTTGTTTTTTAACCTTATGCAGTTAACTAATGGTCATGGGTGTGCATTGGCCAATGACAGTTGAAATATCTGCGTTCTTGCCAGTGTCTGGTGCTTCGGATCACAGTAATTGGATAGAGCAGTGTCAATTTCCCTGGCAGCCAACTCTGACAAATATATTTTTTCTAGCCCAACAAGGACACAATAGCAACTTTGGCTGCAATCATTTTTTGGGTAAGGAGGGCATTACAGCCACTCCAAGAAGAGCCGCTGGTCATGGCAGTCTTGGCTGCTGTGAAATGTAAGTCTTGGTGACAAGAACACTTGCAAAATGCAACACTAGTGAAGAATCATTCAGGAAGGATAATCTCAGAGCAATTGTCTGTGGTCACCACCTGCAAAACCATTCTCCTTTTGGGGGCTGTCTGTCTCTTTCCTCTCCAGTGCTCCTTTTGTCACTTTCATTTGCACTAAAAACAGGAAACATTGATACACAATCGCTTATGTTTCCTAATTGAACAGTTTGATATCCCTGAGGTTTAATTGACTTGGTGTTATACTGTGATGATTATGTTCCCTTAATGTTTTTGAGCAGTTTAGTTGCTTTTACAGTCTTAGTCATCTTAAACGTTTAGCACTGACTACATTTCCTTTGACAAGCAGCAAGCTGGCAATGTGATCACCATCTGTTTGTTCACCTAGCTAACTATTACTTGTGCCAATCCAGCCTTCCACAAATGATCAAGTAGCCAATCGAAGTGAGAGAGTTAAAACTTTTTTCATTTTTCATTGGTTGTACAGTACCATCATGAAACATAGGAGTTCAATCACAAAACTGCTGGGAAATTTCATTTTTATTCTAGTTCAATTTATGAATTCAATTCAATATGCATTATATATTCTGTTTCGTCTATTTCAATTTCAATATCTGAATTCAAATTCAATGGTTACACTAATAATGTTCCATATACTATGGCAATGGATGTTATATATTCCCAAAATCAACAATTATTAATTATATTCAAGTTCATCTTCCTCTCTTCACTTTCCTTTTCTCTGCACACCTTTGCTGCAGACCGTTCTCAGGTGTTAGCAAATCATCATCTTGACCATTGCATCTCAGAGGTTTCCCTCCGTGACTGTGACTGCTGCAATCTGAAATTACATTAAAATTAGAATACACAAATAGCCTACTTAAAGACAATGAGGAATTCCAAACATGGTTTAGGCATTTTTAGGCAATTTTACCATTATCACTAACAATAAACTGATACAGTGATACAAATAAACTTGATCAAATGTATTAGGCCAACTGTTTTTATTGTATTTAATTTTTCATATAATTATAAAAAACATAAGTACACGCTGAACTGTGCAAGGCAAGCTGATAATAGTGACTATTTAATTAGGGCTATTATAATATATATTCTGGTGTGTAGGCAATATTTAGAATGTAATGTTGCCCAACAACCTTTATCACCTCAAACAGGTCTTAACTTCTGAGAAAACAAAACAAATGGTATTCATAAATGAAATTGAGTAATCATACTTGAGTTTTGAGTTTGATCCTGCTCTTTCTTTTGGGCATCATATTCAACAGTTTACCAAAAAGCTTAAATTTAAGCTGGGCTTCATAAATCTTGTTTTTCATTTCAAGCCTGAAAAGTCCTTGCTGCAGCATTTTAGCCTTCATTTGGACTGTGGTGATATTATGTACATGAATGCGACGGGATATTGTTTGCAGACAGTAGACAGTGCTCTATGATTTTGAACAAACAAGAGTTTTTCTATAATATCCCCAAAATAAGAACAGTCTGATAAGAGTATGTTTAGCTTTACTGCTCCATCATCCTGGAGCACTCTACAGAAGTTTGAACCTGAAACTTCATTATTTCATTCTAATAGTTTACTTTAAATCACAGATAGCTTTGCTACCTACACTGAAATGTTTAATGTTTTAATCCAGCTCATTTAAGCTCATTTAAAATGCACATATGTTTCAACAAACCCTGCATCTCAAGAACTGGCCACTCCATAATCAACATACGTTAATTAGTCAACTTAGGTGGAGTCTTTGGCTCTCATTTATCATTCTTGCGTAGAAACGGGCGTATATGTTGGCGTAAGATTTTGCTTACACTCCTCTCACCGCCTGATTTATGAAGCTGTGCATACCTTTAAAATCCAGGTGTATGCAATACCTGCCCTTGATAAATGCCGCGGATGAAAACGATCGTCCTTAGAATAACACGCCCCTATATATTCAAGTCTCCGCTTCCCCCACGCCCTCATTTTACGCCATGGACACACGGAAGACCGCAAAAAAGAGAAACTTCTCTGACGTGGAGATTGAGACGATCACCAGGGAGGTAGAAAGAAATAAAATTGTTTCATTTGGCAGTTTAAAAAGCGGAATAAAAGATGATGATGTGATGTGGAGTACCATTCATTCACATTAATAATTGCATGACAATTTGTAATATCCGTCTTATTATTTCATGATATTTATTATTAATGACGTTTGTTATTTAGAAGAAGAATGTCGTTATTATTATTATTTCTATTATTAGTAGTATTATTTAAAAGAAGAAGAATGTAATTTTTATTATTTTGTCAGTCTGAATTTTATTTTGGTCATTAAAAGCCTTTTATTACTGAACCCAGTCCGTGCGCAACTGCCGGGCCTAACCCTGAAACGTCATGTAAAGCGCACAGGCTCGCATCTGAAGGAATACATATAAATCAAATGCTTTGGCAAAGTCACACAAATTAAACATTGAAGTCCATGTTGCACAAAAATAAACACTGAAGTTTGTAATTATTATGTTGTTGTTTTTTTTACAGTGGGTCATAATATATCATATCTTTTAGTTTGTCAGTGCGTTAGGATTTTTTTTTCTGCGCATTTCCGCACTAACTCAAAACGTGCGTACACCACCTCCTGAGCTGGCGTAGGATTTGAGAGTGCCGTACGCCAACGTCCATATTGATAAATCTCAAAGTTACCGTGGTTTTGGGTGCACGCCAGGTGTACGCTGGAAATTTGGTGTACGCACTTTTGATAAATGAGGGCCTTTGTGATTTTGAATGTCGTACTTTGAACACTGGGAGTTCCAAAGTAATTTCAACAAAGTCTCCTTTAGCTTCCTTTGCTTATTCTGCTTTTTAACTGTAGTAACTGTATCTAACTTCCAGATCTGATTATGGCATTCTATGCAGAGTTGCAAAGAAAAGCCATATATCAGACTAAAAAGAAAAGATTAAAATGGGTAAAAGAACACAGACACTGGACATGGAAGAACACTGCCTGGAAGTCCAGCATCCCGGAGTCGCCTCACTGTTGACGTTGTGATGGGTTTTTTGCGAGTAATATTTAATGAAGCTGTCTGTTACTTAAACTCAACAGACTAATGTATTTATCCTCTTCCTCAGTTGACCTCAGAAGAAGGTTCTTTGTTTCTGGCCATTTTAAGCCTGTAATTAAACCCACAAACGCTCCAGATACTGAACTATTATAAAGAAGGATGGTTTTATTGCCTCTTTAATCAGCAGAACAGAGTTAAAATAATCACAAAGGGGTTTTCTAATGACCAGTTAGCCTTCTAAACTGATAAACTTGGATTAGCAAACATAACGTGCCATAAGAATACACAGGAGTGATTAAGATATTCCATTGAAAATCAGCCATTTCCAGCTACAAATAGTCATTTACAACATGAACAATGTAAAAAAAAAATATCTGGGGCCATATTCACAAAACATCTAAAGGCAAAATGTAGCTCCTAACTTGCTGATTTAGGAGTAACTCTTTAAAAAATTGCTGTGTCAGTCCTGTAGGACTGTAGGACTCTTACATTTTTGGTCTAAGAGTATTTTTCATCACGTTTTAGTGCTAAAACCAACTCCTAAATCTAGGAAAAGTTAGGAGTAGTCAAGAGCAAGTCACAAACAATCCTGAAATGGCTGTTGTCGGCAATCTACCTCGTAATCAGGTCAATGTTTTAGAAACATTTATAGATAATGACCTTTTACAAGGTATTGCATAAATTGCGAGGGTATTATGATAATAGTGGAGCTAGTCAGGGATACTGTCACTTCACCAAAAAACTGAAACAACAGAAAAAAAACAGAAACAATGACAACGGACATCAAGGTTGTGACAACTCTATGCTACTTGGCCACAGGGAAAATGCAGCTATGCATCGCAGACGAACAATGTATATCAGTCGTCTGTCAGTAGAATTTTACATCAAACAATAAATGCCCTCCCAAGACCCCATATTGTGCAACAAATAATTGTTTCCTCATGATGTTCGCCAACTACAAAGAAACAAAGCCGACTTCATGGCCATAGCTCAACCACTCAGTGTAGTTGGTGCTGGGACACCATTGCACAAATGATTGCACCATGTAATGGCTATTCCATTGAAAAATCGAATAAAAAAATTGAGACAGAAAGACACTTCAGTGAGAGTCTGTCTGAAGAACAGTTCAGAAAACCTCCTTTTTGTATAGGTAAGAAAGTGTTACAACATCTCACAAAATTACTGATATTTCATCAATACATGTTAATCTGGTATAAACCAGTTAGGTTTATTCCCCTTATCAGTTTCTCTCTCCACCCAAGGTTCACCCAAATGCATTTTGCCCACCTGCATTTTAAAAATACTTGAGTTCAATTGTCCACCCGTGTCTTTTCGGGTTTCACTACTTTTATATTTGAGCTTATAAACAATTTGTAATGTAAATGGATCATTGTGTATTTGGCATCAAATTATTCCAAAGTACCTCAGCTAATATAAGCATGCATGTTAATGTTCTTATAAGGTAGTATTTCAGGGAAAAATGCACAATAAAGTAAATTATTTGAATTTTGCCAAATTTAAGCCAAATCATTGAATTTTGACCATAATACAATCATATGGAGTGATACTCCCAATACAAATGTTTTGGGCAAACACAATGCACATTTGTGTAAGAAAAGGCATCACAATTAATGTGAATCGAAAAATGTAATAATTAGCCTTTTAACCAACACGTTTTTAACAATATTTTTCATTTAAATCAGACCACAGAACCATGTGGAACAGTTCTGCCATTCCAAAAACAAAAACCCTTTTTCTTACACAAATATGCATTGTTTCACAATAAACGTGAACAGAACAATGAAATAATTCACCTTTTGTCCAAACAGTCCAATATGTTTATGACACCCATTATTAGTTTACTATTTATCAGTGAAATGAAGACACAAACATCCTTGTGGAACAGTTCTCCCATTCCAAATAAGCAAAGCAGACAATATCTATAAGGATCACATTTGTATTACATTATTTCATGATAAAAAGGTTATTTGATGTTACTTACCAGCTATATTTGGAATCCTATTGTGCTCCATGTTGTTAGCATGTTGTTAGCATTTGTTTTTTGTGTTCTGGTAACTCAGCTATGTGAAAACCGAAAAGGACTATGGCTACTTTGAGTAAAAGAGTTCTTACGTTTTGCCATTTTATACTTAATGTAATACTTATAAAACTGTTGAAAACCTATATCCTTTCTTTGTCCATCGTGCCGCACAGACGCAATGCTAAAATGTTAGCAAATGCTTAGTTAGCATGCCTCCACCTCTGTGTTCTTGTCAGTGAGCACATACAGAAAACGAAACTCATTATGTCCCACCCCACAACCTTTTGATTTGCTCAAATACATAACAGATACCTTCCCCTGATTGTGTAAAAACTATTTTGCCTAGCAACAGCCTTCCATTGGTCGATTCTGCACTGGATGCTGTCACCCAACAGCCCATCCATTGGTCAGGTGCACAAGGGTTTGGTTGTATTTGGACAGGATGACGACAACCAGGAAATGCCTCACGTAAACAAAACACATATGAATCATTTCCACGGAATCTCAAGAAAACAGCAAAGAAAATCTATCACAAACCATTTTGAAAATATGTAATACTATGTAATTGTTATGCAAATATGCCTTATGTGTGGGCAGTAGCACCTAGTTCGTCCTCAGGGTTTTTTAATTACGACACCAAGAATATATCTCGCATTCTTCCTATAAAAAAATACAGGTTTAGTACCTTTATAATTAGCCCAATACTATATCAATAATATTTACTCCTCTATACAGTGGGGGGAACAAGTATTTGATAAACCCACTTACAAAGCATGTAGAAGTTTTTATCATAGGTACTCTTCAACTGTGAGTGACGGAATCTAAAACAAAAATCCAGAAAATCACATTGTATGATTAATTTGCATTAAGTAAGTTAAGTAATTAATTTGCATTTTATTGCATGACATAAGTATTTGATACATCAGAAAAGCAGAACTTAATATTTGGTACAGAAACCTTTGTTTGCAATTACAGAGATCAGTTTCATGCAGTTCTTGACCAGGTTTGCACACACTGCAGCAGAGATTTTGGCCCATTCCTACATACAGACCGTCTCCAGATCCTTCAGGTTTCAGGGCTGTTGCTGGGCAATACAGACTTTCAGCTCACTCCAAAGATTTTCTATTAGGTTAAGGTCTGGAGACTGGCTAGTCCACTACAGGTCCTTTGAGATGCTTCTTACGGAGCCACTCCTTAGTTGCCCTGGCTGTGTGTTTCGGGTCATTTTCATGCTGGAAGACCCAGCCACAACCCATCTTCAATGCTCTTACTGAGGGAAGGAGGTTGTTGGCCAAGATATCGCGAAACATGGCCCCATCCATCCTCCCCTCAATACGGTGCAATCGTCCTGTCCCCTTTGCAGAAAAGCATCCCCAAAGAATTATGTTTCCACCTCCATGCTTCAAGGTAGGGATGGTGTTCTTGGGGTTGTACTCATCGCATCGCATCATCTTCCGCTTAATCCGGGGCCGGGTCGCGGGGGCAGCAGTCTAAGCAGGGATGCCCAGACTTCCCTCTCCCCAGACACTTCCTCCAGCTCTTCCGGGGGGACACCGAGGCGTTCCCAGGCCAGCCGGGAGACATAGTCCCTCCAGCGTGTCCTAGGTCTTCCCCGGGGTCTCTTCCCGGTGGGACGGGACCGGAACACCTTCCCAGGAAGGCGTTCCGGAGGCATCCGAAACAGATGCCCAAGCCACCTCAGCTGACCCCTCTCGATGTGGAGGAGCAGCGGCTCTACTCTGAGCTCCTCCCGGGTGACCGAGCTTCTCACCCTATCTCTAAGGGATCGCCCAGCCACCCTGCGGAGAAAGCTCATTTCGGCCGCCTGTATCCGGGATCTTGTCCTTTCGGTCATGACCCAAAGCTCATGACCATAGGTGAGAGTAGGAACGTAGATTGACCGGTAAATCGAGAGCTTCGCCTTACGGCTCAGCTCTTTCTTCACCACGACAGACCGATACATCGACCGCATTACTGCAGAAGCTGCACCGATCCGTCTGTCAATCTCCCGTTCCATCCTTCCCTCACTCGTGAACAGGACCCCTAGATACTTAAACTCCTCCACTTGAGGCAGGCACTCTCCACCAACCTGAAGTGGGCAAGCCACCCTTTTCCGACTGATGACCATGGCCTCGGATTTGGAGGTACTGATTTTCATCCCCACCGCTTCACACTCGGCTGCAAACCGTCCAAGTGCATGCTGAAGGTCCTGGCTTGAAGGGGCCAACACGACAACATCATCCGCAAAGAGCAGAGACGAAATCGTGTGGTCCCCAAACCTGACACCCTCCGGCCCCTGGCTGCGCCTAGAAATTCTGTCCATAAAAATTACGAACAGAACCGGTGACAAAGGGCAGCCCTGCCGGAGTCCAACATGCACAGGGAACAAGTCTGACTTACTGCCGGCAATGCGGACCAAGCTCCTGCTTCGGTCGTACAGGGACCTGACAGCCCTTAGCAAAGGACCCAGGACCCCATATTCCCGAAGCACCCTCCACAGGATGCCACGAGGGACACAGTCGAATGCCTTCTCCAAATCCACAAAACACATGTGGACTGGTTGGGCAAACTCCCATGAACCCTCCATCACCCTGTAGAGGGTATAGAGCTGGTCCAGTGTTCCGCGGCCTGGACGAAAACCACACTGTTCCTCCTGAATCCGAGGTTCTACTATCGGCCGTATTCTCCTCTCCAGAACCCTGGCATAGACTTTCCCGGGGAGGCTGAGAAGTGTGATCCCCCTATAGTTGGAACACACCCTCCGGTCCCCCTTCTTATAAAGAGGGACCACCACCCCGGTCTGCCATCCCAGAGGCACTGTCCCCGACTGCCACGCGATGTTGCACAGGCGTGTCAGCCAAGACAGCCCCACAACATCCAGAGACTTGAGGTACTCAGGGCGGATCTCATCCACCCCCGGTGCCTTGCCACCGAGGAGTTTCTTAACCACCTCGGTGACTTCAGCCCGGGTGATGGACGAGTCCACCTCTGAGCCCTCATCCTCTGCTTCCTCAATGGAAGACGTGATGGCGGGATTGAGGAGATCCTCGAAGTATTCCTTCCACCGCCCGACGACATCCTCAGTTGAGGTCAACAGCTGCCCACCTCTACTGTAAACAGCGTTGGTAGGGCACTGTTTCCCTCTCCTGAGGCGCCGGATGGTTTGCCAGAATCTCTTCGAGGCCAGCCGATAGTCCTTCTCCATGGCCTCACCGAACTCCTCCCAGGCCCGAGTTTTTGCCTCCACAACCACCCGGGCTGCAGCCCGCTTGGCCTGTCGGTACCCGTCAGCTGCGTCAGGAGTCCCACAAGCCAACCAGGCCTGATAGGATTCCTTCTTCAGCTTGACGGCATCCCTTACTTCCGGTGTCCACCACCGGGTTCGGGGATTGCCGCCTCGACAGGCACCGGAGACCTTACAGCCACAGCTCCGAGCGGCCGCTTCGACAATGGCGGTGGAGAACATGGTCCACTCGGACTCAATATCTCCAACCTCCCTCGGGATCCAGTCGAAGCTCTGCCGGAGGTGGGAGTTAAAGATCTCTCTGACAGGAGACTCGGCCAGATGTTCCCAGCAGACCCTTACAGTACGCTTGGGCCTGCCGAGTCTGTCCAGCTTTCTCCCCCGCCATCGGATCCAACTCACCACCAGGTGGTGATCAGTTGACAGCTCCGCCCCTCTCTTCACCCGAGTGTCCAAGACATACGGCCGCAGGTCAGATGAGACGACAACAAAGTCGATCATCGACCTGCGGCCTAGGGTGTCCTGTTGCCACGTGCACTGATGGACACCCTTATGCTTGAACATGGTGTTCGTTATGGACAAACTGTGACTAGCACAGAAGTCCAATAACTGAACACCACTCGGGTTCAGATCAGGGGGGCCGTTCCTCCCAATCACGCCCCTCCAGGTGTCACTGTCGTTGCCCACGTGGGCGTTGAAGTCCCCCAGTAGAACAATAGAGTCCCCAGTCGGAGCACTTTCCAGCACCCCTCCCAGAGACTCCAAGAAGGTTGGGTACTCTGCACTGCCGTTCGGCCCGTAGGCACAAACAACAGTGAGAGACCTATCCCCGACCCGTAGGCGCAGGGAAACGACCCTCTCGTTCACCGGGGTAAACTCCAACACATGGCGGCAGAGCTGGGGAGCTATAAGCAAACCCACACCAGCCCGCCGCCTCTCACCATGGGCAACTCCAGAGTGGTGAAGAGTCCATCCTCTCTCAAGGAGTGTGGTTCCAGAGCCCAAGCCGTGCGTAGAGGTGATCCCGACTACCTCTAATCGGAACCTCTCAACTTCACGCACTAGCTCAGGCTCCTTCCCCGCCAGCGAGGTGACATTCCACGTCCCTAGAGCTAGTTTCCGTGTCCAGAGATCGGGTTGTCTAGGCCCCTGCCTTCGACTGTCGCCCGATCCTCTTCGCACCGGCCCCTTATGGTCCCTCCTGTGGGTGGTGAGCCATCTCATCCTTCTTATTCCTCCAAACACGGCGAGTGGAGTTGAGACCAAAAAGCTCAATATTTGTCTCATCAGACAACAGGACCGTCTCCAATTCCTCCTCTGGATCATCCAGATGTTCATTGGCAAACTTCAGACGAGCCTGGACATGCGCTGGCTTGAGCAGGAGGACCTTGTGTGCGCTGCAGGATTTTAATCCATGAAGGGGTAATGTGTTACTAATGGTTTTCTTTGAGACTCTGGTCCCAGCTCTCTTCAAGTCATTGACCAGGTCCTGCGGTGTAGTCCTGGGAAGATCCCTCACCTTCCTCCTGATCATTGAATGGAGCCCCAGACCGAGGGAGATTGACCGTCATCTTGAACTTCTTCCATTTTCTAATAATTGCGCCAACAGTTGCCTTCTCACCAAGCTGCTTGCCTATTGTCCTGTAGCCCATCCCAGCCTTGTGCAGGTCTACAATTTTATCCCTGATGTCCTTACACAGCTCTCTGGTCTTGGCCATTGTGGAGAGGTTGGAGTCTGTTTGATTGAGTGTGTGGACAGGTAACAAGTTCAAACAGGAGCAGTTAATACAGGTAATGAGTGGAGAACAGGAAGGCTCTAACAGCTCTGTGAGAGCCGGAATACTTACTGGATGGTAGGTGATCAAATACATATGTCATGCAATATAATGCAAATTAATTATTTAAAAATCATACAATGTGATTTTCTGGATTCCGTCTCTCACAGTTGACGTGTACCAATGATAAAAATTACAGACCTCTACATGCTTTGTAAGTAGGAATACCTGCAAAATCGGCAGTGTATCAAATACTTGTTCCCACTGTACATCTGTAAAAGGCACTAACACATTAGTTCAACACATTTCTATAACAATCCTCCCCATAGACAGACAAGCATCAACTTAATGGACCTCAGGCCGCTATTACTATCAATACTCTATACATCGTGGTCATCTATGATATCATCATTCCAATAATTAGGGAATGGAAACAGATATGGAATAGCTGGTTCTGTGTCATTATTAGCATGTGCCTGGACCAGTACCTATGCTGTAACCCTAGAAGCACACGCTTTTATTAAACATGATAATAACATACAACAAACAAGTTAAAAGGCAAAAACATCAAATACAGTGCTCCGACTGGGGACTCTATCGTTGTACCAGGGGACTTCAACGCCCACTTGGGCAACGACAGTGACACCTGGAGGGGCGTGATTGGGAGGAACGGCCCCCCTGATCTGAACCCAAGCGGTGTTCAGTTATTGGACTTCTGTGCTAGTCACAGTTTGTCCATAACGAACACCATGTTCAAGCATAAGGGTGTCCATCAGTGCACATGGCACCAGGACACCCTAGGCCGCAGGTCGATGATCGACTTTGTTGTCGTTTCATCTGACCTGCGGCCGTATGTCTTGGACACTCGGGTGAAGAGAGGGGCGGAGCTGTCAACTGATCACCACCTGGTGGTGAGTTGGATCCGATGGCGGGGGAGGAAGCTGGACAGACTCGGCAGGCCCAAGCGTACTGTAAGGGTCTGCTGGGAATGTCTGGCCGAGTCTCCTGTCAGAGAGATCTTTAACTCCCACCTCCGGCAGAGCTTCGACTGGATCCCGAGGGAGGCTGGAGATATTGAGTCCGAGTGGACCATGTTCTCCACCGCCATTGTCGAAGCGGCCGCTCAGAGCTGTGGCCGTAAGGTCTCCGGTGCCTGTCGAGGCGGCAATCCCCGAACCCGGTGGTGGACACCGGAAGTAAGGGATGCCGTCAAGCTGAAGAAGGAGTCCTATCAGGCCTGGTTGGCTTGTTGGACTCCTGAGGCAGCTGACGGGTACCGGCAGGCCAAGCGGACTGCAGCCCGGGTGGTTGTGGAGGCAAAAACTCAGGCCTGGGAAGAGTTCGGTGAGGCCTTGGAGAAGGACTATCGGCTGGCCTCGAAGAGATTCTGGCAAACCGTCCGGCGCCTCAGGAGAGGGAAACAGTGCCCTACCAACGCTGTTTACAGTAGAGGTGGGCAGCTGTTGACCTCAACTGGGGATGTCGTCGGGCGGTGGAAGGAGTACTTCGAGGATCTCTTCAATCCCGCCGTCACATCTTCCATTGAGGAAGCAGAGGATGACGGCTCAGAGGTGGACTCGTCCATCACCCGGGCTGAAGTCACTGAGGTGGTCAAGAAACTCCTCGTTGGCAAGGCACCGGGGGTGGAAGAGATCCGCCCTGAGTACCTCAAGTCTCTGAATGTTGTGGGGCTGTCTTGGTTGACACGCCTGTGCAACATCGCGTGGAGGTCAGGGACAGTGTCTTTGGGATGGCAGACCGGGGTGGTGGTCCCTCTTTTTAAGAAGGGGGACCGGAGGGTGTGTTCCAACTATAGGGGGATCACACTTCTCAGCCTCCCCGGGAAAGTCTATGCCAGGGTTCTGGAGAGGAGAATACGGCCAATAGTAGAACCTCGGATTCAGGAGGAACAGTGTGGTTTTCGTCCGGCCCGTGGAACACTGGACCAGCTCTATACCCACTACAGGGTGTTGGAGGGTTCATGGGAATTTGCCCAACCAGTCCACATGTGTTTTGTGGATTTGCAATCGACCGTGTCCCTCGCAGCGTCCTGTGGAGGGTGCTTTGGGAATATGGGGTCCTGGGTCCTTTGCTAAGGGCTGTCAGGTCCCTATACGACCGAAGCAGGAGCTTGGTCCGCATTGCCGGCATTAAGTCAGACTTGTTCCCAGTGCATGTTGGACTCCAGCAGGGCTGCCCTTTGTCGCCGGTTCTGTTCATAATTTTTATGGACAGAATTTCTAGGCGCAGCCAGGGGCCGGAGGGTGTCAGGTTTGGGGACCACACGATTTCGTCTTTGCTTATTGCGGATGATGTTGTCATGTTGGCCCCTTCAAACCAGGACCTTCAGCATGCACTGGGACGGTTTGCAGCCGAGTGTGAAGCGGTGGGGATGAGAATCAGTACCCCCAAATCCGAGGCCATGGTCCTCAGTCGGAAAAGGGTGGCTTGTCCACATCAGGTTGGTGGAGAGTGCTTGCCTCAAGTGGAGGAGTTTAAGTATCTAGGGGTCTTGTTCACGAGTGAGGGAAGGATGGAACGGGAGATTGACAGACGGATCGGTGCAGCTTCTGCAGTAATGCGGTCGATGTATCGGTCTGTCGTGGTGAAGAAAGAGCTGAGCCGCAAGGCGAAGCTCTCGATTTACCGGTCAATCTACGTTCCTACTCTCACCTATGGTCATGAGCTTTGGGTCATGACCGAAAGGACAAGATCCCGGATACAGGCGGCCGAAATGAGCTTTCTCCGCAGGGTGGCTGGGCGATCCCTTAGAGATAGGGTGAGAAGCTCGGTCACCCGGGAGGAGCTCAGAGTAGAGCCGCTGCTCCTCCACATCGAGATGGGTCAGCTGAGGTGGCTTGGGCATCTGTTTCAGGTTCCTCCGGAACGCCTTCCTGGGAAGGTGTTCCGGTCCCGTCCCACCGGGAGGAGACCCGGGGAAGACCTAGGACACGCTGGAGGTACTATGTCTCCCGGCTGGCCTGGGAACGCCTCGGTGTCCCCCCGGAAGAGCTGGAGGAAATGTCTGGGGAGAGGGAAGTCTGGGCGTCTCTGCTTAGACTGCTGCCCCCGCGACCTGGCCCCGGATGAAGCGGATGAAAATGAATGAATGAACGGAACAAGTTTCTCTGAGATCTTTGCCTATTACAGTCCTTATACACTCACCTAAAGGATTATTAGGAACACCTGTTCAATTTCTCATTAATGCAATTATCAAATCAACCAATCACATGGAAGTTGCTTCAATACATTTAGGGGTGTTTTCCTGGTCAAGACAATCTCCTGAACTCCAAACTGAATGTCAGAATGGGAAAGAAAGGTGATTTAAGCAATTTTGAGCGTGGCATGGTTGTTGGTGCCGGACGGGCCAGTCTGAGTATTTCACAATCTGCTCAGTAACTGGGATTTTCACGCACAACCATTTCTAAGGTTTACAAAGAATGGTGTGAAAAGGTAAAAACATCCAGTATGCGGCAGTCCTGTGGGCGAAAATGCCTTGTTGATGCTAGAGGTCAGAGGAGAATGGGCCGACTGATTCAAGCTGATAGAAGAGCAACGTTGACTGAAATAACCACTTGTTACAACCGAGGTATGCAGCAAAGCATTTGTGAAGCCACAACTCGCACAACCTTGAGGCAGATGGGCTACAACAGCAGAAGACCAAATAGGAAAAAGAGGCTACAATTTGCACGAGCTCACCAAAATTGGACAGTTGAAGACTGGAAGAATGTTGCCTGGTCTGACTAGTCTCGATTTCTGTTGAGACATTCAGATAGTAGAGTCAGAATTTGGCGTAAACAGAATGAGAACATGGATCCATCATGCCTTGTTACCACTGTGCAGACTGGTGGTGGTGGTGTAATGGTGTGGGGGATGTTTTCTTGGCACACTTTAGGCCCCTTAGTGCCAATTGGGCATCGTTTAAATGCCACGGCCTACCTGAGCATTGTTTCTGACCATGTCCATCCCTTTATGACCACCATATACCCATCCTCTGATGGCTACTTCCAGCAGGATAATGCACCATGTCACAAGGCTCGAATCATTTCAAATTGGTTTCTTGAACATGACAAATGAGTTCACTGTACTGAAATGGCCCCCACAGTCACCAGATCTCAACCCAATAGAGCGTCTTTGGGATGTGGTGGAACGGGAGCTTCGTGCCCTGGATGTGCATCCCACAAATCTCCATCAACTGCAAGATGCTATCCTATCATTTCTAAAGAATGCTTTCAGCACCTTGTTGAATCAATGCCACGTAGAATTAAGGCAGTTCTGAAGGCGAAAGAGGGTCAAACACAGTATTAGTATGATGTTCCTAATAATCCTTTAGGTGAGTGTATGTGTGGTCATTTGTGCCGTCACTATTGTCCAACCATATGCCTGCCAGTCTGCTATTGTAAATGGGACAGTGGTTAACATAGGGGAATTGTGACGACTGCGTCCTCTGCTCCCTCTCCTCCCCCTGCAGCAGGCGGGCTCCAGCGTTCGTCGTCACCGGCCTTCTGACACCACCGTCCATCACATTTATGCATTTCACCTGTGTCTTGTTTAGCGTACCTTGTTCTCATCCTCATCATACCCCCCAGTATATATGTTCCCTCTGCTTCCCCTGTCTTTGTGTGTTATTGTCTCTCTTTGTAAAATAATACTGTTGTGCTTCGCCGCTGTCTCGCTTAAAAGAGTATTGTTAAGCTTCGCCGCTGTCTCTTGAATTTAAAGAACACAGCAAATACGCATCGCCTCGTTCTCCTGCTTCTCCTTCACTCGAATTCTTACTTGAATGTTTAGATGTTGGTATGTGTTGACATATCCAACATTTAGTCAGGTTCCTGTACTTTGCATAATCAACCATTATCCTAAGGGCTATGTTGTCTGGCTCTAACAGTGCCCTCCATACTCTACCTGGCCAGCGATGTTACATTTGTTGACATTCTAAAATTATTACTTTAAAAAAATTATGACTTAACTGAAAACAGACGTGACCACCATATTCACCAACTTTGTACTTCAAAACACAATGTTGTTTTAGTTGTAATAGAAATACTGGAAACAAACAAATTAACCCCAATATAAAGTGAAACTAATTCTACTGTGGGGGATAAACTCGCTATTGGCTATTGTCCTCTATGTGATTTATCGGACACTGCGCATTTTCCTAAACTTTTAAAGATTATTACCGAGGCATAGCCATTCACTCAACCACCCATCCAGCATTTAGGGAAAACAATATTTTAACCTTTTGTACCAAACATGAGATTATATGAAACCAGATTAAGAGAAGTAATACTGAATCCCATTACAAAGTCTAATATTTCATTCAGTTTAGATCCCCACGTGTGACAGCTAACATCTCTGCATATGGTCACCTATGGTGGGGCTGCATTGAATAAAGTAAAATGTTCTATGCAAGACATGCTTCAAGCCCTGGTTCACAGGAATAACAAAACAAAACAGGTTATCTCCACTGATGCCTAATACCAAGAAACCAGGCAAGCCTAGTTTCGCTGGTCCGCATTAGAAAGTGTTGCCATCTCGAGATTAAAACCCGGGTCGCCCACATGAAAGGTTGTCGTTAACCACTACACCACGGAGCAGTACCTTTGCTGGGTGTGAGTATAGCCTCTTGTCTCTATCCTGAACAAATCCTCTTTTGCCACTGGCTGTTTTAATAGTTAATTGGCCATTCGTGAATGACATTGATACAGTTAAACTGACTAACGTTTCTTACTTAGTTTACCTCCACCAAAAATAGCGCCTATGTATGGCGTTTGCCACTGGCCGTTTTAACAGTGTATTAGCCAGTAATAAGCTTTACCGGTATCTACTAACTTACTGGAATAGTCATAAGAATTGAGCAATTGCTAGCGAGTCTGCCAAAGCCATTTCATTTCATGGCATAAGACCGTATTTTTTTCTTTCATGGAAAAACAACATACTTTTTTCTTTCAATTACAGTAACTATCAATAAAGGCCATAATGACTAACTTTTTCATCAAGTGAAAAGACGAGAGAATCATGGAATCTACCAGAAATAATTAATAAATGTCATTGCTCTCAATAGATTTGAACTTGGGTCTTCCACATGAGAGGCACTGTCTTTAACCACTAAGCCACAGCATTACACATTTCAGCAGTCGCTAAACTCCATTGAGGATTGTGTTAAACTGACTAACGTTTCATATTAAGTATATCTCCACCATAGCGTCTCTGAACTGTATTGCTTATGCCACTGGACGTTTTAATAGCTCATTAGCCAGTAATAGGCTTAATAGTATCTACTAACCGCTTCACACTCAGTACCTCCAAATCCGAGGCCATGGTCCTCAGTCGGAAAAGGGTGGCTTGCCCACTTCAGGTTGGTGGAGAGTGCCTGCCTCAAGTAGAGGAGTTTACGTATCTAGGGGTCTTGTTCACGAGTGAGGGAAGGATGGAACGGGAGATTGAAAGACGGATCGGTGCAGTTTCTGCATTAATGCGGTCGATGTATCGGTCTGTCGTGGTGAAGAAAGAGCTGAGCCTCAAGGCGAAGCTCTCGATTTACCGGTCAATCTACGTTCCTACTCTCACCTATGGTCATGAGCTTTGGGTCATGACCGAAAGGACAAGATCCCGGATACAGGCGGCCGAAATGAGCTTTCTCCGCAGGGTGGCTGGGCGATCCCTTAGAGATAGGGTGAGAAGCTCGGTCACCCGGGAGGAGCTCAGAGTAGAGCCGCTGCTCCTCCACATCGAGATGGGTCAGCTGAGGTGGCTTGGGCATCTGTTTCAGGTTCCTCCGGAACGCCTTCCTGGGAAGGTGTTCCGGTCCCGTCCCACCGGGAGGAGACCCCGGGGAAGACCTAGGACACGCTGGAGGGACTATGTCTCCCGGCTGGCCTGGGAACGCCTCGGTGTCCCCCCGGAAGAGCTGGAGGAAGTGTCTGGGGAGAGGGAAGTCTGGGCATCCCTGCTTAGACTGCTGCCCCCGCGACCTGGCCCCGGATAACCGGAAGAAGATGATGATGATGATGATGAGTATCTACTAACTTCCTAGGAATAATCATAAGAATTGAGCAATTGCTAGCGAGACTGAAGATGAACTTCTCCATGCCAGAAACAGTCGCAATGTAAGTGTATACAGTTTCATTAAAGGCTTACTGTAATGTAACTACTGTATGTTTAGTAATACCATCAAATGTGTTTGTCTATCCTGACCCAAACGCCTGCACGGATGCATTCTTCAAAAATCCACCAGAAACAGTCGCAATATAACCGTAAACTGTTTTATTTCAGTCTTACTATAATGTAGATACTTACAATTTTATCATAAGAATTCATAATGCGTACTTCGCTTTGCCTGTGAGGAGACCTATAGTTCACAAGTCCGCTTCTCTAACCACTACGCTATTTAACAAGGGGTAGTCAGTCACTCACTCACTCACTCACTCAGTAAGAGATATTCACTGTTCTTGGACGGCTCCACTCACGTAATCTTGATAAACACATCCAAGTATATATTGGACAAGAAAAGAAAAACGTAAATCAATATTCAGACTCCTTGTGCACAGGACGATAAAAAGCATACAAAAAACAACATAGGCCAAATGAAACATCAGCACAAAACCAGACTATTTGCCCGGGGCTTGGGGAAAACATAGGTATGTGCACAAACTCCTTCTCAACAACCTAATTCCTGTTATGGGCTGTCGCAATCATTTGTATGACAACAATATTTTGCATGATACCTAGATCCCAAAATCTTATGCTTCATACCTGAATAAGGGAGTTTTATGTGGATGTTTAAAAAAGTCTCAACCCCTTTGCGAATTGTGCGGCAACGCAACATGGAATGTCGCAATTATTCATGAATTGTCAACTAGAATCGTGACAGCTCTAGATCCTGCATGAATCGCCACGCCGCGGGTAAATCGACATGGACTATTTGGATATGGAACAGTTTTTCTAACTGCAGAAGGGTAGTAAATCACTCAGTGGTCTGTCCTCCACTAGCCCCTACTGTGAATATGGTTTTACCACTCAATTTTGGGAGCATGTTGTTATGGACATTTTGAACTGAGGTACATTTGAGAAATGTCTGTCTTTCCATTGGCTAGTATGTAAATCTTTGATTATGACACACGTCTGTATAATATCAGAGCATCACTAGGTACTTTGATCATGTTCTCCTGCCTACACAAAGAAGGGTGTCAGTCATTTTGTTCCTTAGGAATGAGGTCATTGGGGGAAAATAGGAACAGTTAACATTAAGGATAAGGTGGGGGGGACAGCCCTCCTTTTAGGTAAAACCTTTGTGACACAAGACCGATGACCAGCAACTTCCCACACCCCTTTCTCCTCTATAAATATGAACTGTTCATGTATTAAGTTAGAGACTCCTCAGATGATTATGTTTGTAAGCGTTTGACGTGTCTCTCTATTTGCAAATAAATTGTTAAATTGTGCCAAGAGAATTTTGTCTCTGTACTTCCTCCTTAAAGAGTTCTAATCGATGAAATTGCCATCACAGCGTCCCATTCATATGTTCTAATGACAGAATACCATGCTTCAGAATCTACAAAAATTCAACTTTCTTGCCATTAATCATAAGAGACAGTTTGGGTTTGATCTGATAATCTTCATTTTCTCTAAATGCTTTTATATTAGGTGTGTGCATTAAATCAGCATATATGGGATTGTGTAATGGATTGATCTCACCGGTTGATGTTACCTGGTCCGTCTCCTCTGACCGTTACCCAGCAAGCAACACGCCAGTGGCCCACCGGGCGGCCTACTAGCTTTTTGCTGCTGCGGCCGCCGAGCGTTTACGTTACTGGCGGACTTTTTTTTATAGCGCGGGTCGCAGTCAGGCCACCGGTGAGTCGCTTTCAAGACAATGCCTTCTAACAATACCCTAATCAGTGGCTCACCAGCGGCTGCTAGCCACTTTTATGCACTAAACCCAGCGGGATGCCTCACGCCCCAATATTAGGTTTTTATTTATAATAATTTGGCATATCACAAATGACAATGAACTGAATAAAATTAATAAAAAAAAAACATGCATTATACAGCAAGCATACAAAATAAACATGTGCAAATTAATTGAAATCAAATCTTTACAAAATCTAAAAGTGCAAGAAAACATGTCCAGCAACAGATATAGTAGAATTACAGTATTTGAATGTGAAAGTACAAAATAAACATAATACAATACAAAATAAACAAGGGCTAGAATGGCAGTAATATTCATAAGTATGACCTAGCATCAATTGATAGTTATTGAATCATAGATACATCAGTGCAATAAGCTTATGAATGGTGGCATAACACTACAACTACAGTCAGAATTAAGAACATTCACACAGAGCTATAAATATATTAAGAGGATAATGCAATCATATATATATATATATATATATATAACACTACATAGCATAAGTAAAAAAATAAATAAGAAATACAGTACTGCAGCTTAGCAGCAATATTGATTGTGCTGGAGATGTCATTCATATTCATGGCAGGTCCCTTGTACAGCCGTGACATCTTCTCCCACCTGCATGGTCAGCTGCCCCTTTCTGGTACCTGGGGACCTGGTTCTGGACAGCCTCTTCAGTGGCATCCCGGTTGGAAGGATTCTTCCTTATGGCTCCTGTAATTCAGTAATCAGATATTGTACTTAAATGGTCTGACATGATTTTGAGAATTGCATGATATTCAAGACAAATGAAATGTTTCATGAAGACAACATGCTAGCGCAACTATAGACTTGTTTTTACCTGATTGTAGAGCCAGCTGTGCCCAAAGCTCGAACTTCTCTTCAGTCAGCCGCTTGATCTTCTCCAAATGTTCTGAAAGTAAAGACAGACAGTTAATTATTCAGTCCTAAATATCTGGTTATTTTACAATCAGAACTCAAATCGCAATGTCCTCCAAAATGTTCATTCTTACCTTCATGTGCAGTGCTAAAACTTCACCCTACCTCTGCCTTCTTGCCCTTAAAAATAAATTGAAATTTACAAATAAAATTGGAAGCAACATGCTTTAATAACAAGTTAAGCACCAGGGTTAAGTGAATGAACAGTCCTCTACATGGTGGTGTGGAGTATCTGTCTGGTGCCTTGGAATACTGTGCTTGCTCCATCCTAAAAATAGACATAAAAGTTAGTGAACAGGTAAATATGGTGAAACCAAGTAAAGCATTGCAGCAATAACAAGATCTACATGTAATTCACATACCTCCAGGGCTGCAATCCACAAGGTGTTGTGGTGTAGATGTGTGTCCTTGGGGTGGTAGGAACTGAAGGACTTCCTGCTGGTGATGCTGTTTGGTGGCCAGTAGCAAAGTCCTTCTATGACCCACATGCATGGAACTACTGCCACACAGTCATCCTCCTCCGGGAACAAAACTACAGAAAATGTCATCACCCAAAAGCAATTTAGAAAAGAGGTTTCAAAAACGGCAGCATAAGACACACACAGTCTAGCTAAGAGAGAATGTGGATACAAAAAGACACCTTAGTAATGGAATTGTAACAAGTGCAGGTTTAGCTAGTCTATCTAAATTTACTGCCAAGAGTAACGTTATCCACATGATGTGGATAACATTACACAAAGAAACACAATTTAGCTAATGTTACGTATCAGTTGATAAAGCTACAAGGAGTAAGCACATATTATAACATTCTAACTTGTTGATATCCTAAGAAACAAGATTTAGACAAGTTAGCTAACGATGTTACCATACCTGTTCAACTGTTGATATCCGAACTTGAGGATAAACGAAGAACAAAAATAAAGAAACAAAAAATAGTGAGCAACCAAACTTGTGGGCACACAAATAAACAAGGGTTACTGTAGGTATTTCATGTCAGGCCACCGCTGTTTTTTTTCAAGCTCAGTTTTGATAACTTGTTTTCCCGCCAATGGTTTAGAACTTGCATTCAGCTACCAGTAACTTGACTGAAGAATTTGAATGTTAATAGAATTTATGGTCTGATGTCCAAAAAATGTGATAATCAACATGTTACATTGTCCAATTCAAAGCATATAGCTTATACCATACACACTTTGAACAAGAGTTGACGAAAGAACCAAGTTGCTAAAATGAATGATCCTTCTAGTTTTCACGGTACTACAGCGTTTCACATTCGCTATAGCACCATCCACGGCGGTGTTTAAACACAGTAAAGAACTGTCCCCCATGAAGCATTAAAGTCGAGGCTATAGACGAATAGTTGAGCCGGTACCATGCAGTGAATAATGGCCATTAGTTCAGGAAAATGTTATAGTAAGCAATGGCGAGAGACGGCTGTTTTATGTGTTTACTGTACATTAGGGATGTGCATCTACATAACTGAGGCCGATGCGATACCCATCTCGATGCATAGCCAACGATGCGATACATTAAAGATACATATAAGCAGCTACCGATGCGATTCACTATTGTTACGATGCTGTGTGAATAGATTTCGATTCAACACGATGCGATTCAGTGTAATAGGATGCAATGGAGAAAAATATGATGCTATGCAATTCAATATGTAGAAATTTTACTTTTATTTATTTTGTTCAGACATAGTCTACTTTAAGATTTGCTATAGGCTATCTTACGTGCCACCTGACTATATATGGCTCTTTCACAAACAAAAGATTTGTTTTTTACAAAACCGAATGATTAAATAAAAACAGACATTCTTTTCCTGTCTTGTCTCTAGTTACTTTTAACAGCTCACACATTTAACAGGTGAAACAAATTAAGGATGCTGCTCATAGATAAACAATGAAGACATTTTCTGTAACTTGCCAGCAGGCTAATGTGATTTCAGCAGGTAGGCTAACTCAGTGAGCAGAAAGCAGGTGCTGTTTTAACATCAACAATAAAAATAAAAACCTTTCACAAACGGGTAAACAAAAATGTGTGTATATATATATATATATATATATATATATATATATATATATATATATATATATATATATATATATATATATATATATATAAGAAACTATTATTGGCAGTCAAAGGCTGCTGTAAACAAGATTAGCTTAAATGTCCTACTTTAAGGTTTTTCTTCAGAAAAATGATCAGGATGAAGCAAACTGCGCTGTGCAGTAACTATCAATCAATCAAATTTATTTATAAAGCTCTTTTTACAACAGCAGTTGTCACAAAGTGCTTTACAGAGACACCCGGCCTAAAACCCCAAGGAGCAAACAACAGTAGTGTTGAATTTCAGTGGCTAGGAAAAACTCCCTAAGAAGGTCAAATTTTAGGAAGAAACCTAGAGAGGACCCAGGCTCAGAGGGGTGACCAGACCTCTTCTGGCTGTGCCGGGTGAGATATTAAGAGTCCAATTGGAATAATAAATACATTTCTCTGGGCTAAATCCAGAGTCTATTTGATATGTCTCCAGCTATGCTAAACACTCTTTCAGAGGGTACACTTGAAGTTGGGATGGAGAGGTATCTCTTTGCCAATGCTGAAAGCAGAGGAAGATCCACTTGTTTTTTCCACCACTGCAGCAAGTCACCACTCAGACCTAAAGAATCTCTCTCTCTGTACTTTAAAATGTCCTCCTTAGCTCTCTCCCTTGTGTTCTTTGTCGTCTGTGGTCTCTGAGTGTGGAAATCGCCAAACATCTGGTCCAAGGCTGTTTTCTTCTTGGGAGGAACATCATCTAGGAGCAGAAGAGAAGAGGGGATTTTCAGAAACATTATTTCAGTCAATATTATACTACAAAAACATGTGACATACAATACTAGACCACATGAATCTTCAAATCAACATAAAGTATATAACTTTTGCAACAGTTCCTAAACTTCCTATCAGAACATAGCAAACCTGTCTCTTCCTCTCTGTGGGGGCTCCTGTTACCACCTGTTTCAGCTGTCTGGTCCTCATTCATTGTGTTCCCTGCCTGACAATAATTATTACAATCCAGAGACTGTTAGATATCCTTAAACTAGACATAATTTAAGACACAAATAAATAAAAGTAACAAATGGGTATGAGAGAGAGAGAGATAATATACTGAGTATATTCTTCTTACCTTTTCATCCATTTTTACCACCTCTCCTATTAGCTTCGTGAATATTATGTCCTTGGTGTCATTGTCATCCAGGAAAGCCAGGTCTTTGAAGCGTGGATCAAGGGCTGAGGCATAATGGAGGAGGTCTTGGAGGTATGTGAATCGCTCCTTCATCTGAGAAATTACTGGTTGATCAATATCATCTGGCTGGAAATGTCTCTTTAATTTGGCCTGAATTGGGGAGATCATTGAGATGGTGGGGTTTTTTTCCTCACTGAGGAGCGTGGTTGACACTTTCAGGGGAGACATCAATTTGATGACATCTTGTTGCTCCCAAAAACGCTCCAACATGTCAAGTGAACCGCTCCATCTTGTGGAAACATCATGGTTAAGCTTGTGGTTTGGCAGGTGTAACTGGGCCTGCATTTCACACAGAACTTTAGTTGCTTTCAGGCTTCTGTGAAAAAACGTTACCACCTTCCTCACTTTCGCCAAAAGCTCAGATATCCTGTCCAGTTTGAGGGATTTTTGCGAGGCCAGATTAAGTGTGTGCGCGATGCATCGCACATGGGGGTCCATCTCTGCACCAACTCCGGCCAGCATCATGTTTTTTGCATTATCTGTGACCAACGCTGTGTCCTTGATGTTGATGTTCCACTCGTGGCAAACGTTCTGCAGTAAAACTGATAGATTATTCCCTGTGTGAGCCTCATTGAACACTCTAGTCTGAAGAATGTGGTTTTGCAAAACCCACTCATCGTCAATATAGTGTGCTGTGACAGTTACGTATGAGTCCGTGGCACAAGACGTCCAGCCATCAACCGTAATTGCAACTCGTTGGGCATTGCTTAATGACTCGGTTATCACTCCTTTAACTTTGTCATACAAAGCAGGGATTTGTTTCTCTGTGAATAGCTTTCTATTTGGTATGTGGTACCTCGGCTCTAAGACGTGGAGGAGGTACTGGAATCCCTCGTTCTCTATAACGCTGTAAGGCTGAATGTCTTTACAAATAAAAAAGGCGATTGCGTCGGTTATTGCTTTGGAACAAGCAGAGCTGACAGCCAGCGGGGTGTGAAAAAAAGCAGTAATTGTTTGGTCACCCTGCGTCCTGCTAGCGGTACCACAGCGGCTAGTACTAGCAACCGCTGATTCCGAGGGGGAGGGAGTCTCTGCTGCACTCACACTGGGCCTCATTTATCATTTTTGCGTAGAAACGGGCGTATTAGTTGGCGTAAGATTTTGCTTACACTCCATTCACCGCCTGATTTATGAAGCTGTGCGTACCTTTAAAATCCAGGTGTACGCAATACCTGCCCTTGATAAATGCCGCGGCTGAAAACGATCGTCATTAGAATAACACGCCCCTATATATTCAAGTCTCCGCTTCCCCCATGCCCTCATTTTACGCCATGGACACACGGAAGACGGCAAAAAAGAGAAACTTCTCTGACGTGACGATTGAGAAATAAAATTGTACGGTGGAAATCCAGTTTATAAAGCTGTTTGGGTGAGCAAATGACCTATCACAATGCATTTTACAGCACGCGTTTGAAACAATTAGCATTTCATTTCGTATCGCGTCACATGTATTGAGGTGTTTAATAGAGATGATGATGATGTGATGTGGAGTACCATTCATTCACATTAATAATTGCATGACAATTTGTAATATTCGTCTTATTATTTTATGATTTTTATTATTAATGACGTTTATTGTTATTTAGAAGAAGAATGTCGTTATTATTATTATTTAAAAGAAGAAGAATGTCATTTTTATTATTTTGTCAGTCTGAATTATATTTTGGTCATTAAAAGCCTTTTATAACTGAACCCAGTCGGTGCGCAACTGCCGGGCCCAACCCTGAAACGTCATGTAAAGCGCACAGGCTCGCATCTGAAGGAATACATATAAATCAAATGCTTTGGTAAAGTCACACAAATTAAACATTGAAGTCCATGTTGTACAAAAATAAACACTGAACTTTGTAATTATTATGTTGTTGTTTTTTTTACAGTGGGTCATAATATATCATATCTTTTAGTTTGTCAGTGCGTTAGGATTTTTTTTCTGTGCATTTCCGCACTAACTCAAAACGTGCGTACACCACCTCCTGAGCTGGCGTAGGATTTAAGAGTGCCGTACGCCAACGTCCATATTTATAAATCTCAAAGTCACCGTGGTTTTAGGTGTACGCCAGGTGTACGCTGGAAATTTGGTGTACGCACTTTTGATAAATGAGGCCCAATGTGTCGGCGCTTCAAGTATGTTGTTAAATTAGTCGTACTGCCTGTATATTTTATAGCGGTGCAACATATTTTACAAGTTGCATGCGTTTTGTCAATATTTCCATCTCGCTTATAAAACCCAAAGTGTTTCCAAACACCATACCATACCATACCATCTTCTTCCGCTTATCCGGGGCCGGGTCGCGGGGGCAGCAGTCTAAGCAGGGATGCCCAGACTTCCCTCTCCCCAGACACTTCCTCTAGCTCTTCCGGGGGGACACCGAGGCGTTCCCAGGCCAGCCGGGAGACACAGTCCCTCCAGCGTGTCCTAGGTCTTCCCCGGGGTCTCCTCCCGGTGGGACGGAACCGGAACACCTTCCCAGGATAATTTTATTCATCATTAAGGGGGGTTTGAACCGCTCTTAGTCTGACCCGTCGCCTAAGACCTGTTTGCCTTGGGAGACCCTACCAGGGGCATATAGCCCCTGACAACATAGCTCCTAGGGTCACTCGGGTACTCAAACCCCTCCACCACGTTAAGGTGGCCGTTCTTGGAGGGGGTTTCCAAACACTGGATTTAAAATGACTTGGTGGAAGAAAGAGTTCCGACTCAGAGTCTGCCATGTTAATCTGTTCTAGGTAACTTTTTACGGAGGACACCTCTCGGTCTCCGTAGTGTTGTGATATATCATATTCACTCAGCAGCTGCAGCTGCTGCAGTGGTGATGAGAGAACACGCTTTAGCAACATTTCAGAAAGGAGAAATAATTCTAAAAGTTACATAATAAAATATTAGTCGCTTTATAAATAATAAAATAATAGCGCATCTACTAATAATTATATATGAATAAATTGGGTTTTACCGATGCAGATATGTTAGGAACAGTGCATCGCGATACAAATGCCAACTGTATCCGATGCACGCTTATTTAAATCGATGCATCGGTTCAAAAACCCCTTAATGAAGAAAAAAATCATGTGTTCTGTGACGTCGCCCGGCATGGCGCAGCCGGGGCCCCACCCTGGAGCCAGGCCCGGGGTTGGGGCTCGTTCGCGAGCGCCTGGTGGCCGGGCCTTTCCCCATGGGGCCCGGCCAGGCCCAGCCCGAACGAGCGACATGGGGCCGCCCTCCCGTGGGCTCACCACCCACAGGAGGGACCATAAGGGGCCGGTGCAGAGAGGATCGGGCGGCAGTCGAAGGCGGGGGCCTAGACAACCCGATCCCCGGACACGGAAACTAGCTCTAGGGACGTGGAATGTCACCTCGCTGGCGGGGAAGGAGCCTGAGATGGTGCGTGAGGTTGAGAGGTTCCGACTAGAGGTAGTCGGGATCACCTCTACGCACGGATTGGGCTCTGGAACCACACTCCTTGAGAGAGGATGGACTCTTCACCACTCTGGAGTTGCCCATGGTGAGAGGCGGCGGGCTGGTGTGGGTTTGCTTATAGCTCCCCAGCTCTGCCGACATGTGTTGGAGTTTACCCCGGTGAACGAGAGGGTCGTTTCCCTGCGCCTACGGGTCGGGGATAGGTCTCTCACTGTTGTTTGTGCCTACGGGCCGAACGGCAGTGCAGAGTACCCGACCTTCTTGGAGTCTCTGGGAGGGGTGCTGGAAAGTGCTCCGACTGGGGACTCTATCGTTCTACTGGGGGACTTCAACGCTCACGTGGGCAACGACAGTGACACCTGGAGGGGCGTGATTGGGAGGAACGGCCCCCCTGATCTGAACCCGAGTGGTGTTCAGTTATTGGACTTCTGTGCTAGTCACAGTTTGTCCATAACGAACACCATGTTCAAGCATAAGGGTGTCCATCAGTGCACGTGGTACCAGGACACCCTAGGCCGCAGGTCGATGATCGACTTTGTTGTCGTTTCATCTGACCTGCGGCCACATGTCTTGGACACTCGGGTGAAGAGAGGGGCGGAGCTGTCAACTGATCACCACCTGGTTGTGAGTTGGATCCGATGGCGGGGGAGGAAGCTGGACAGACTCGGCAGGCCCAAGCGTACTGTAAGGGTCTGCTGGGAACGTCTGGACGAGTCTAATGTCAGAGAGATCTTTAAATCCCACCTCCGGCAGAGCTTTGACTGGATCCCGAGGGAGGCTGGAGATATTGAGTCCGAGTGGACCATGTTCTCCACCGCCCTTGTCGAAGCGGCCGCTCAGAGCTGTGGCCGTAAGGTCTCCGGTGCCTGTCGAGGCGGCAATCCCCGAACCCGGTGGTGGACACCGGAAGTAAGGGATGCTGTCAAGCTGAAGAAGGAGTCCTATCAGGCCTGGTTGGCTTGTGGGACTCCAGAGGCAGCTGACGGGTACCGACAGGCCAAGCGGACTGCAGCCCGGGTGGTTGTGGAGGCAAAAACTCGGGCCTGGGAGGAGTTCGGTGAGGCCATGGAGAAGGACTATCGGCTGGCCTCGAAGAGATTCTGGCAAACCATCCGGCGCCTCAGGAGAGGGAAACAGTGCCCTACCAACGCTGTTTACAGTAGAGGTGGGCAGCTGTTGACCTCAACTGGGGATGTCGTCGGGCGGTGGAAGGAGTACTTCGAGGATCTCCTCAATCCCGCTGTCACGTCTTCCATTGAGGAAGCAGAGGATGAGGGCTCAGAGATGGACTCGTCCATCACCCGGGCTGAAGTCATCTCTGGATGTTGTGGGGCTGTCTTGGCTGACACGCCTGGGCAACATCGCGTGGCAGTCAGGGACAGTGCCTCTGGGATGGCAGACCGGGGTGGTGGTCCCTCTTTATAAGAAGGGGGACCGGAGGGTGTGTTCCAACTATAGGGGGATCACACTTCTCAGCCTCCCCGGGAAAGTCTATGCCAGGGTTCTGGAGAGGAGAATACGGCCGATAGTAGAACCTCGGATTCAGGAGGAACAGTGTGGTTTTTGTCCAGGCCGTGGAACACTGGACCAGCTCTATACCCTCTACAGGGTGATGGAGGGTTCATGGGAGTTTGCCCAACCAGTCCACATGTGTTTTGTGGATTTGGAGAAGGCATTCGACTGTGTCCCTCGTGGCATCCTGTGGAGAGTGCTTTGGGAATATGGGGTCCTGGGTCCTTTGCTAAGGGCTGTCAGGTCCCTGTACGACCGAAGCAGGAGCTTGGTCCGCATTGCCGGCAGTAAGTCAGACTTGTTCCCTGTGCACTCCGGCAGGGCTGCCCTTTGTCACCGGTTCTGTTCGTAATTTTTATGGACAGAATTTCTAGGCGCAGCCAGGGGCCGGAGGGTGTCAGGTTTGGGGACCACACGATTTCGTCTCTGCTCTTTGCGGATGATATTGTCGTGTTGGCCTCTTCAAGCCAGGACCTTCAGCATGCACTTGGACGGTTTGCAGCCGAGTGTGAAGCGGTGGGGATGAAAATCAGTACCTCCAAATCCGAGGCCATGGTCCTCAGTCAGAAAAGGGTGGCTTGCCCACTTCAGGTTGGTGGAGAGTGTCTGCCTCAAGTGGAGGAGTTTAAGTATCTAGGGGTCCTGTTCACGAGTGAGGGAAGGATGGAACGGGAGATTGACAGATGGATCGGTGCAGCTTCTGCAGTAATGCGGTCGATGTATCGGTCTGTCGTGGTGAAGAAAGAGCTGAGCCGCAAGGCGAAGCTCTCGATTTACCGGTCAATCTACGTTCCTACTCTCACCTATGGTCATGAGCTTTGGGTCATGACCGAAAGGACAAGATCCCGGATACAGGCGGCCGAAATGAGCTTTCTCCGCAGGGTGGCTGGGCGATCCCTTAGAGATAGGGTGAGAAGCTCGGTCACCCGGGAGGAGCTCAGAGTAGAGCCGCTGCTCCTCCACATCGAGAGGGGTCAGCTGAGGTGGCTTGGGCATCTGTTTCGGATGCCTCCGGAACGCCTTCCTGGGAAGGTGTTCCGGTCCCGTCCCACCGGGAAGAGACCCCGGGGAAGACCTAGGACACGCTGGAGGGACTATGTCTCCCGGCTGGCCTGGGAACGCCTCGGTGTCCCCCCGGAAGAGCTGGAGGAAGTGTCTGGGGAGAGGGAAGTCTGGGCATCCCTGCTTAGACTGCTGCCCCCGCGACCCGGCCCCGGATAAGCGGATGATGATGCTATGCTATGCTATGCATCGCATCGTAAGCTTAAAATAGTAAGTCTATTTTATTATAAACTGCCAATGTTGACCAAAATTCTGTACACTAAGATTTAACAATATAAAAAAAAAATATATTAAAATAAATCAAATAATCAGTACAAGAATAAAAGGAGTACAATAATGTCTCTGCTTGAAGAAAATGGCAACACAAGCAGATACAGCAGAACACAGCGCATGCCCTCTCTTCGTCAGCTAGCCGCCAGCATAACGCAGTCGGGCCGCTGGTGGAAAGCCACCTGAGATGCAAATTAGCTTATGCAAATTAAGATCAGGTGAAAAGCAGCAAAAGCTTGTGGCCTGCTGGCTGTACGGCATTATAGCCGCCGCTGGCGGGAAGCAAAACAAACTCCAGATGGCCTTTAGCATCACCATGGCCACAGCAAGAGGTCGGACGATAGAGTAAAACAAGTGGGGTTGGCTACGTCGATGGTAGGGAAATGTTCTCCACTGATTCCGTGTCGCTGGACGGTTTGGGACGATACAAGTCTCCCAGCAATCGGCCTGTCGGAACACCGCGGCATGGTGGGGTCGGTCAGAGAGAAGGTCCAGGACAGCAAACAACCTTGGCGGAAATAACAACAACACAGAGATCAGTACCCCCAACACAATTTTCCACATACCATACGCCTTCCAATCAACTTGCATGTGAAATATGTCTCAAGAGTTGCTTATTTTCATCTTTGAAACATTGCAAAAAATTGAAACTTTCTATCCAAAACTGATGCAGAAAAATTTATCCAGGTAAGAAAAATGTATCCAGGTTATCCTGACAAATTAATAAATAAACTTCAATTAGTGCTGCACACGGCTGCTAGAATCTTAACTAGAACAACATTTTTTTAACACATTACTCCTGTCCTAGCGTCCTTACACTGGCTGCCTGTTAGGGTTAGGGCTGATTTTACTCTTCACCTATAAATCAATGCATGGACTTGCTCCTACTTACCTTGCTGAAATGATCCAGCCAAACAAACCTACACGTAACCTACGATCGCAAGATGCAGGCCTTTTAATTGAACCTAGAATTTCTAAACAAACAGCTGGCGGCAGGGCCTTTTCTCATAGAGCTCCAATACTGTGGAATGATCTGCCAATTAAGGTTAGAAGTGCAAACTTTCAAGTGTCTACTAAAAACTCATCTCTACAGCACGATTTATAATTAGATGTAGCCTGGCCCGGGAGCTTGAAGGTGACCAGTAGGCTTGATACTGTCCACCCTTGCTGTCTTCCCAGGTGGGCTCTTGTCGCCACTGGGATGCCCTCCCTCCAATGCCTTTCGGGGAAAGAGTCACTGGCTTGTTGTTGACTATCTGTTGCGCACTTGTGCAATTGGGCTGTACGCTGCTGGCAATACTCGGCCCTCTTTCAGGGGGGTTGCAGTTGGTGGGTGTCCCTTTGGTTGATGCCTGGCAATGTGGGTGGATTGATTTCCTGTCTGTTGGGCCCTGTCCGGGGCCTCCCCCGGGTAGGGCCACAGTGTCGCCGGACCCTCCCGTCTCAGTTCCAAGGTGTTACGCTGCTATATTATTGTGCAGGGAGATATGAGGAATGCACTTCTAACTTTTCTCAGTCTCCTCCAGTTTAACATTTTAGGAGGAGATTGCAAACAGAGGTTTCTGTACCAAATATTAAGTTCTGCTTTTCTAATGTATCAAATACCTATGTCATGTAGTGATAAGAATTCCTCATAGTTAAGTAATCAGCCTTCTACATTAATAAATTGACACACCAGTAGAATGTTATTTCAATCAATATTCTAAAAATAAAGATTTGTTTCTCTACAATATGTCCCAGTTATTCCAAATATAAAACCTGTTCAAAAGATTGCATTCCCTTAGTTCTTAATCCTGTGTATTGCCCCCTTTAGCATCAATGACAGCGTGCCGTCTTTTGTAATCAACTAGATCTCACACACCCCCAAAACTTCTGGGAGCCACCACCATGCTTCACAATGGGGATGTTTTTCTGTTCACTATAGGCTTTGTTGACTCCTCTCCTAACATAGCGCTTATGATTGTGTCCATAAAGCTCTATTTTGGTCTTGTCACTCCAAATTACAGTGTGCCAGAAGCTGTGAGGCATATCAAGGTGTTGTCAGACACATTGTAACCAGGCTTTTTTGTGGCACTGGCGCAGTTCAAGTATCATCATATTGTGCTCCTTGAAACAACCACAACGTCTTTTTCCAGAGCAGCCTGTATTTCTCCGGAGGTTACCTGTGGGTTTTTCTTTGTATCCTGAACAATTCTTCTGGCAGTTTTGGCTGAAATCTTTCTTGTTCCACCTGACCTTGGCATGGTATCAAGAGATCCCTGAATTTTCCACTTAATCATTTAATAAGTGATTGAACAGTACTGACTGGCATTTGCAAGGCTTTGGATATATTTGTATATCCTTTTCCATTTTGATAAAGCTCCATTACCTTGTTACGCAGGTCTTTTGACAGTTCTTTTATGCTCCCGTGACTCAGTATCTAGCCTGCTCAGTGCATCCAAGTGAGAGCTAACAAACTCATTGACTATTTATACACAGACACTAATTGCAATTTACAAGCAAAACTGTATGTTAGTCTAGAGATTCCCTCAGCCTTGATAATCAGGACTCTACCTTTTCAAGTCTCGCTTTAGCCATTGATTTAACTGCTTCTGTTGTTTTTTTTTATAACAGGATTAAAATTCTGAAAAGCCCAGTTTTTTTAATCTTTGATTATGTTAATGCCTAAATATAAAATGTTATCTTTCACAGGAATATTATGATATTAGCGTGTTACACAATCTTTAACACCCATGAGCTCACATTTATTGATGTTTAGATAAAGACCAGACGCTTTGGAAAAGGATTTTATGACATTGATTGAAATAGAAATCTTTTTAGCATCTTTTAGGAAAAGAGTAGTATCATCAGCCAGTTGGCTTATAACAATTTATTTACCTGCTTCGGAAATACCTTGTATAGGACTATTCTTAGTTGAACATGTAAGGCAGTTTTTCCCAATCCTGGTCCTGGGGACCCAAAGGTGCATGTTTTTGTTTTTGCCCTAGCACTCACACACCTGATTTAAATGTTGCTCTACCACTTACACACTTGATTGACGTAATCAGCCTACCATCAAGTCTTTAATTTCAGTCTGGTGTATGAGTGCTAGGGCAAAAACAAAAACGTGCACCCCTTTGGGTCCTGGGGACCAGGATTGGGAAACACTGATTTAAGGAGTTGGGTGACTAGCATAAATGAGTAAGGTGAAAGCAGACATCCTTGACAAATTCATCTTTTAAATCAAATTTTGTTTGTGGAACACGGCATCATCCATAGCAATGGGGTCAACAACGCCTTTTAAGACACCTTAAAAGATCTTAGCCGTAGTAAAAGTTGGTTTTAGCAGCTTTGTGAATAGGTTTTAAGAGGAAACTTTTAGTGCTGTATAGGAGTCCTCCTTGTGGTAAGATTTAAAAAAAATTGTGAATACTGCCCCTGATCAATTTGATGTTATTTTAATTGACAAATAATTGCTTTTCTTTCAAAAACAAGGAATGGTCTAAGTGACGCAAAACTTTTAAACTGTGGTGTAATTCAATATAGCTGAACATCATTCCTGAAATGAGGGGTTGCAACCTGCACATTTTTTACTTGTTTCATTATGTGTTTTATGTTGTTTTATTCTGTATGCTGTTATCTTGAACTGGTCACACTTGTACAAGAGATTAAAATTGAAATGTGAAATATGTATATCTCTTCTGTTAAATTAAGGATGAAAATAAGTATTTACATTTTCTGTATGTCTCCAGGTCATGATGGTTCTCCTGGTCCCAAAGGAATTTGGGGAGTGAAAGGACTTGAAGGTTCACCAGGTCTACAGGTGACTTGACCTGGAATTGTACACATTATGATGTCACTCTAGATATAGATAAACACTCCTTCTGTGTCTTTATATGTAACATTTTATTTAGGGGGTTCTATGTTGCATTTACTATATACATTTCTTCCAAACATGTTACATTGTGGAGGTAGATATTACTCGTCAGATCTTCCAGTAATGTTGTCTTCTTCATAACTATAGGGCCTGTATGGTTTATCAGGATTTCCAGGCCCTTCAGGGCCCAAGGGAGAGAAAGGTGTCATGGACATGAAAGGAGATAAAGGGCTTGTGGGCTCAACTGGGGCTCCAGGACCTCCAGGTCGTGATGGGACTGATGGGGTCCCTGGATACCCTGGAATTAAAGGACAGCCTGGGCTGAAGGGCAACCTGGTGAGTGATCCTCCGCACTACCTCTGACTTTACATACTGAACAATCAATAAAAAAATTGAGGCTGGTAACCCATAAAAAACTCATTCACCATAGCTGCTAAAAGATGTTTTGAGATTTCTCCCTACATTATCTTTTCCGTTCACAATGTCTCACCTATACATCACACAGGCTGCACACCAGATCTCCCATTAGATGTACATAAATGACTGCCAATAAAACATTTCTAACCAAAGGGATACAAAACAAATGTGGACAAGTTAAATTCCTTGCTATAAATTCAAATCTCTTTATAACCAATTACAAATGACTCATAAGAAAATAAACACTCAGTCGCCATTGAATAAGGTATCCTTAGCTAGTATCAGGTCAGACCCCTTTTCCTCAAGAACATCTTTTTTGGCAGTATTTAACAAGGATTTGTTAAATAGGATTTGTTCCACAGGGTTGATGGTTCATGCTAACTTGACGGAATTATACAGTGCCTGCAGATGGATGGCACTAGATTACTGCTGTAAGCAGACCCCTTTACATCTCATCCCAAATATTCTCTATTAGCTTGAGGGGGTCAGCTGAGACATCTTTTATACAACTGAACTCTGCATTTAATAAATAACAAGAAAAGGAACCAGACAAGCTAGTTCGGCTGGCCCACAATTATAAGGGATAAATGTTGTTGCCACCATTGGATTTGAACCTGAGACACCCAAGTGAGAGACTCTGTCTTTAACCACTGCTCCACAAAGCTAGACATATGAGTGTCGGTATAGCGTCTCATTGAATCAGTTTGTCACGCATTAACATCACACCAAGTTTGAATATTTTGCTAGACACCATTAACACTAGACGCGCCGTCAGGGGTCATTTTGACCCATGCGTGTTTTGAATGGGAGGGTGTTGCTGACACACAGTGATCGGTAGATGGCGCATCTTGTGTATATATCCAATGCCTATGGCACTATTAGCGCCGGAAGAAGGACATTTGACCAAGAGGCGGTTAAAAAGAAATGGTGTGGGTGTGTACAGGCATGTTTGTACAGGCCAGGTTAGGGACCAAATCTCAGTTGAAAATCTCGAAGCAGATAATAGCCTTGCAAATACATGGCCTAAAAGATTAAATAACATGGTCACACCATTGTGCATTTATCAACAAAAATATGCCATAAAATAAATTATGCCAATAATTAGCAAATAAGTAAATTGATTAAATAGCCTAATATTGTGTAACCTATATTTTTCCAAGAAAACAATGAGCCTCTGCTCGCTCATTGTAATTACTGAGTGTTTGGTCATGTGACTAAGCTAAACGTGTTTTAACGTTTAATATGCAATTGGACAACATATATTTATATCCATACATTTTAATGGCCAATATTAAATTAGGAAATATGGTTGGAAACGGCATCCAAGGCCCATCGATGCACGTGGGGAGCAAGGCTGTTCCGATCCAACAGACGAGCTGCTGGAGCTCAAGTTTCTGAAAAGGTTAATGCTGGTACAGATAGAAAGGTGTCAGAACAAACAGTACATCGCAGTTTGTTAAATACAGTGAGGGAAAAAAGTATTTGATCCCCTGCTGATTTTGTACGTTTGCCCACTGACAAAGAAATTATCAGTCTATAATTTTAATGAGAGATAGAATAACAACAACAAAAACAAGAAAAACGCATGTCAAAAATTGAAATATAAATTGATTTGCATTTGAATGAGTAAAATAAGTGTTCGACTCTGCAAAACATGACTTAGTACTTTGTGGCGAAACCCTTGTTGCACATCTTCTCCAAGTCATTAAGGTTTTGAGGCTGACGTTTGGCAACTGGAACCTTCAGCTCCCTCCACAGATTTTCAATGGGATTAAGGTTTGGAGACTGGCTAGGCCACTCCAGGACCTTAATGTGCTTCTTCTTGAGCCACTGCTTTGTTGCCTTGGCCGTGTTTTGGGTCATTGTCATGCTGGAGTACCCATCCACGACCCATTTTCAGTACCCTGGCTGAAGGAAGGAGGTTCTCACCCAAGATTTGATGCTACATGGCCCCATCCATCATCCCTTTGATGCGGTGAAGTTGTCCTGTCTCCTTAGCAGAAAAACATCCCTAAAGCATAATGTTTCCACCTTCATGTTTGACGTGGGGATGGTGTTCTTGGGGTCACATGCAGCATTCCTCCTCCTGCAAACATGGTGAGTTGAGTTGATGCCAAAGAGCTCGATTTTGGTTTCATCTGACCACAACACTTTTACCCAGTTTTCCTCAGAATCATTCAGATGTTCATTGGCAAACTTCAGATGGGCCTGTACATGTGCTTTCTTGAGGAGGGGGACCTTGCGGGCGCCGCTTCACGGCGTAGTGCGTTACCAATTGTTTTCTTGGTGAATATGGTCCCAGCTGCCTTGAGATCATTGACAAGATCCTCCTGTGTAGTTCTGGGCTGATTTCTCACTGTTCTCATGATCATTGCAACTCCACGAGGTGAGATCTTGCATGGAGCCCCAGACCAAGGGAGTTTGACTGTTCTTTTGTGTTTTTTCCATTTTGCGAATAATCGCACCAACTGTTGTCACCTTCTCACAAAGCTGCTTGGCGATGGTCTTGTAGGCCATTCCAGCCTTGTGTAGGTCTACAATCTTGTCCCTGACATCCTTGGACAAGATTGCAGTCTTGGCCATGGTGGTGAGTTTGGAATCTGATTGATTGCTTCTGTGGAGAGGAATCTTTTATACAGGTAACAAGCTGAGATTAGGAGCACTCCCTTTAACAGTGTGCTCCCAATTTCAGCTCTCATACTTATTTCACTCATTAAAATGCAAATTAATTTATAACATATTTGAATGCGTTTATCCGTGGGGGCGGGGGGGTTCAAATAAACCTAACATTAAATTTATAGACTGATCATTCCTTTGTCAGTGGGCAAACATACAAAATCAGCAGGGGATCAAATACTTTTTTCCCTCAATGTATGGGGCTGCATTGTCGCAGACAAGTCAGGGTGCCCATGCTGACCCCTGTCCACTGCCAAAGTGCCTACAATGGGAATGTGAGAATCAGAACTGGACCACGGAGCAATGGAAGGTGGCAATGAATCACATTTTCTTTTAAATCACGTGGATGCCCAGGTGCATATGCATTGCTTACCTGGAGAACACATGGCACAAGGATACACTATGGGAAGAAGGCAAGCTGGCGGAGACCTTAGGTCCTGCCATTCATGTGGATGTTACTTTGACAGGTACCACCTACCTGAGCATTGTCGCAGACCATGTGCACCCTTTCATAGCAACGGTATTCCCTGATGGAGTTGGCCTATTTCGTCAGGTTCAAGATGTTGACTTTGCCTCTAAATTCTCCAGATCTCAACCTAATCCAGCATCTGTGGCATGTGTTGGACAAACAAGTCCGGTCCATGGAGGCCCCACCTCGCAACTTGCAGGACTTAAAGGAACTGCTACAAAAGTCTTAGTGCCAGATACCACAGCACACCTTCAGAGGTCAAGTGGAGTCCATGCCTCGACGGGTCAGGGCTGTTTTGGCGGCAACAGGGTGTCACGGTACGGTGAGCAGCAGCGCCACCGTTCCGTGCACTTACACTTCCCATCACATATGAACACATCCCGGACTTGTTTTGTCACGTCTTTATCATGCACACCAGGTCCCTATCTACTCATTAGTATGTGTTTAAATGTTTCCCCTCTGCTCCCCACATCGTGGATCATTGGATGTTGGTGTGTGTGCTGCCGTTACATGTAAGGCTTTAGAACCTTATGTACAGTAGTTTTTGCTGCTGAAGTCAGCCATTTACTTCTGTTGTTTGGTCATGCGTGGTATTTGTTTTATTAAAAACCAAAACCAACCGCATTCCGCCTGCACCTGGTTCCTTACTCCCGCAACACCGTACCTTACTGACAGAGGGGGACCTACACAGTATTAGGTAGGTGGACATAATGTTATGGCTGATTGGTGTATATATGTTGAATGCACTTCCCTATCTTGGAAAAATCAATAGCAGGCCAGCTGGGCAGCGTTTATGTGTCAATGTTGTTAAACAGTGCATAACTTTTGACGGAAACTCCTTCCCCATCAAAAAAAAGGAAACCTTGTCAGGAGCACACATTTTATGATATCTGACAAACGTGTAAGCAACTTGTTTGTGGTAAATGCACTCAAACGGCCATTATATTTTGCATTCTATGTGGGCATTGATAATGAAACACTCAGACCACATTTGTCTTTCGATCATGTAAGGCACACATGTATGGCGTCACATCATCTCAAAACTCACGCGCACGCACTAGCCACTTCGAGAAGAATAAATTAAATCGAGAGAGCAGAAACACGAAGTCTGAGAGAACACAGACTTCGTGGCGTAGAATTTCTCTGCGACTTCTCAAAATTCACCTGCCCCTTCCCGATCCAGACCCAACACAAGTCACCTTGATCCTTATACTGTAGGTTCAAGAATGCCTGCTCAGTTAGGTATCTTACCTTGTCCTCCAACATTGACCACTGGCCAACAGTAGCAACCGATCAAAAGATGATAACGATATTTCAGTTGCATAACTCAATTGTTTCGGCAACCCTGTGAGCTTGTTTTGCCTGCATAAATGACGACTAAAATGCAGTAATCCCGTAGCCCAACTCGCGGAGAATAGAAGGGGAAAAAGCGATTTCAGTAGGCTATCTCGTCAGCGGCTGCTCTGGATACAGCATATCAGATTGCGTATGCCAATGTCTACTTGTAGTCTGCCTGCTACATTAAGGCCTATTTCATTTTTTGGAGGGGGTGTCAGCGTGTCAATGTGTTATTATGAATGTTAAATCCGATTATAATGGGAAGTGAAGAATGTGACTTGAGTGATGTGTGTTTTGTCCAGCCTGTGCGACCTGGCCCAACTCCTTATGTTTAACACCTTGCGTCTGTATTTTATCGGTAACTAAAAAACATTGCTACGTTGAAATCTTTATGGACGTTTACAAATGACTTGCCATGATGAAACTAACTGAAAACAGGCCACATGCAAACGAAAAAAATTCTCTGGTTAAAGAATTATCAAAGTGACCCAAATGTGTATCCATAATGGGCAAGGAAACAACTGAACTTGTTCGTGTGCTACTTGATAGACAGCGCTCATCGGATAGTTTGCACTCAAGTGTCCAATCACCGTGTACCAAGCATAAAACACTGAAATCCGATGAGGAAACTTCTATCAAATGGGTTAGGTCCCGCCCCATTGCATTTGGATGATGCACATCTTCACATCATCCAGATGAAATGTCTAATTCATTTGGAAGATGCATAAATGTATCCAATGCAAATTCAAAGTGTATTTATTCATACATTTAAGTATTTAATTATTTATATATTTAATTATGTATATATTTATTTATATGTAAATTTATTCATATATTTATTTATTTCATATTATGGCACATTTAATCCTCCATAGATAAAAGGTTTGATTGCAATTGAACATATATTAAACATATTATTATAAACATATATTATTATATGGACTGTGAAATTATGGGAGTTGAGATTGTTTAGAAGTTAATGTGAAAGGGACATATTTATTGAAGGAAACGGCACAACAGGTGTCAATGTAATCCCAAAATGTACATACCCTTGAATGTTTCACAAGGTGTGTGTCACACAAGGTGACACACACAGGTGAAAATGGAAATTAAAGGTTAATTTCCCACACCTGTGGCTTTTCAAATTGCAATTAGTCTGAGTATAAATAGTAAATTAGTTTGTTTGCTTTCACGTGGATGCACTGAGCAGGCTAGATACTGAGCCATGAGGAGCAGAAAATAACTGTCAAAAGACCAGCGTAACAAGGTAATGGAACTTTATAAAGATGGAAAAGGATACAAAAAGATATCCAAAGCCTTTCAAGGCCTACAGTGTGGAGAACAAGTATTTGATACACTGCCGATTTTGCAGGTTTTCCCACTTACAAAGCATTTAGAAGTCTGTAATTGTTATCATAGGTACTCTTCAACTCTGAGCGATGGAATCTAAAACAAAAATCCAGAAAATCACATTGTATGATTTTTAAGTAATAAATTAGCATTTTATTGCATGACAAATATTTGAGAATAGCAGAGCTTAATATTTGGTACAGAAACCTTTGTTTGCAATTAGAGACCATAAGTTTCCTGTAGTTCTTGACCAGGTTTGCACACACTGCCGCAGGGATTTTGGCCCACTCCTCCCTACAGACCTCCAGATCCATCCTCCCATCAATACGGTGCAATCGTCCTGTCCCCATTGCAGAAAAGCTTCCCCAAAGAAGTATGTTTCCACCTCCATGCTTCACGGTAGGGATGGTGTTCTTGGGGTTGTACTCATCCTTCTTATTCCTCCAAACACGGCGAGTGGAGTTTAGACCAAAAAGCTCAATTTTTGTCTCATCAGACAACATGACCGTCTCCCATTCCTCCTCTGGATCATCCAGATGTTCATTGGCAAACTTCAGACGGGCCTGGACATGCGCTGGCTAGAGCAGGGGGATCTTGCGTGCGCTGCAGGATTTTAATCCATGACGGCGTAGTGTGTTACTAATGGTTTTCTTTGAGACTGTGTTCCCAGCTCTCTTCATCTTGAACTTGTTCCATTTTCTAATAATTGCGCCAACAGTTGTTGCCTTCTCACCAAGCTGCTTGCCTACTGTCCTGTAGCCCATCCCAGCCTTGTGCAGGTCCCTGATGTCCTTACACAGCTCTCTGGTCTTGGCCATTGTGGAGAGGTTGGAGTCTGTTTGAGTGTATGGACAGGTGTCTTTTATACAGGTAACGAGTTCAAACAGGTGCAGTTAATACAGGTAATGAGTGGAGAACAGGATGGCTTCTTAAAGAAATCTAACAGGTCTGTGAGAGCCGGAATTCTTACTGGTTGGTAGGTGATAAAATACTTATGTCATGCAATAAAATGCAAATTAATTATAAAAAAATCATACAATGTGATTTTCTGGATTTTTGTTTTAGATTCTGTCTCTCACAGTTGAAGTGTACCTATGATAAAAATTACAGACCTTTACATGCTTTGTAAGAAGGAAAACCTGCAAAATCGGCAGTGTATCAAATACTTATTCTCTCCACTGTATAGTGAACAGAATACCGCTTTTTTTCTTGTGAAAATTATGGCAAGATGAATGCACCATGTTATCAGAAAATACAGCCTACAATTTGCATTCTTCTGCACGAAAGCTGCGCATGGAACACTCTTCGTCTTTCCAACACAACAATAACCTTAAGCATAAAGCCAAGCTGACCCTCCAGTGGTTACAGCAAAAAAAGGTGAAGGTTCTGGAATGGCCATCACAGTCTCCTGACATTAATATCATTGATCCGCTCTGGGGAGATCTCAAACATGCAGTTCATGCAAGACGACCAAAGACTTTGCATGACCTGAAGGCATTTTGTATTTCTTTTCTTTGTTGCCATGTTTAGTTTTATAATTGTGCCATTCTGCTGTAACCTACAGTTGAGTATGAATCCCATAAGTAATAAAAAAAAAGTTATGTCTGGTCACAAAGAATGGGCGGCTATACTACCTGCAACTATTACAAAAGACTATGCTGTCATTGATGCAATTCTAAATATTAAGCAATACAAATAATAAGAACTAAGGGTATGCAGACTTTTGAACAGGGGTCTGTTCATTTTTTTTTTTCTGTTGCCATGTTTCGTTTTCTAATTGTGTTGAATGTGAATCCCATAAGATATAAGATGTTTTCTTTAGAAATGGTACATATATTACCAATTCTCCAAGGGTATGCAAACTTTTGAGCACAGCTCTACAATTATAGTGTATGTACAGTGTACATGATAGTTAGATTAGATTCAAGTATATAGTTTATCATTGAATATATTTGATAGAATAACAGTGTAGGTGATGATAACTGACTTTTTCATCAAATGAAAAGACGAGAGAATCGTGGAAGCCCCTCTTTTACTGCTCAAGGGGTTGTGATCTAGCCTATATTACCCCAAAAAGCATGCGTGGATGCTGTGATGGTAATTCCATTCCTGAGGAATCTCTGAGGAAAATACGTGAACAGTCTGTAGTTATTACAATTAAAAGGGGTGTGGTAAGTTACTGCCCAGCTGTCCTATGTCAATAATACACTTTCCTTTTTTCTGTCAGTACCTAGGTTTTAACCAAGGGGCAGGCTGTCCTCCCCCACATTAAACCAAGGAGCTTGTGGGTAACCTTTTCAACTCTAAGGGACACACAGATAAACTGATGGTTTAAACTGATAGACAATTAATGGATTACCCAATGATGACCATAAAAAAATACCAGTTCCCCCTCTCCTACATTCCTTTTCTTATCTAAACATGGGGACTCAGTACTAGTAACCCATTTATACATGTACAGGACTAAGTATACATCATTTCAAGAATTTCCATAACAATGCGTATTTCGAAAAACCAACAGAAATAGTCAGAATATAACTGCAAGCAATTTAATTTTAGGCTTACTATGACATAGCTACTGAAGGTTGTAGCCAGCAAAGTTTTTGTCTATCCAGATGCATAGTTTGTTTTGACTGTGACAAGGCTTGAACATGGGTTCTTTTGTTTGGAAGGCCTTTTCTCTAACCTCTGGTCTCTAGAACTCTGGTCAGAACTCACATCTGGTCTACTCTTCCTGGCACCTTGGACCTCTACCAATTTACATACCACCCCAATAGATCTATGGATGATGCCATCACCCTGACGAAACACTGCCCTCTTCCTCTTGGAAAAAGGCAATACATCCTCAAATTTACGGACGACTACCATCCTGGGTCTCATCTCCAACAATGATGAGACCGCTTACAGAGAGGAGGTAAGGAACCTGGCTACATGGTGCCAGGACAAAAATCTCTCTCTTAATGTCTGTAAGACTAAAGAGATGATTGTGGACTTCAGGAAGCGACAGAGGTCGGGGGGGGGGGGTGTTATGGTCCCATACATAACGATGGAGCTGAAGTGGAGAGAGTCTTTCCAAATTCATATAACTTGGTATATTCACCAAAGTTGACCTCACTTCGTCCAGAAAAGCGAACTCAGCAATGAAAACTGCCACAAAAATGACTATACTTCCTGAGGAGACTCAGGAAGTATAGTCTGTAAAAACTCTCACCAACTTCTACAGGCGCACCATTGAAAACATCCTCTCATTACTGCCTGGTACGGCAGCTGCTCCACTGCAGACCACAAATCTGTCCTGAGGGTCTTAAAGTCTGCAGTGTGCATCATTGGCTGCCATCTCTACTATACACGATGCCTGAGGAAAGCGCGAAACATCATCAAAGATCACAACCAAAAAAAATGAATTTCAGGAATAAGATTGCAATACTACGTTTAGAGGTAAAACGGATTTTGTCGCACTACATTTGATCAACTATGTCATCAACATTACACATCATTCTCATTGTTAAGTTAGTTCACAGGGAGCGTCATCCTTTCAAAATAATTTCAAAATCATGTTTCCAATCTGAATAACAGATTTAATATTTACTCTTCACCTGAATTAATTAATACATGTGGCAAAACAATTTTTCACATGTTTCTAATAGTTCATTTTAGTTATAGTGTCCCACTTTTCCTAACAAAATTTCCCACTCAAAAAAAGAATAGCCTACTTAGAAGGATTATTTCTAAGAACACAGGCCATAATATTTTCATTCGTTTATTAGGCCCTACAAATGTACTACATGAAAATTACACAACACTTAAATTATTCAAAATAATTCCATTAGAATTTAGTTTCCATTTCCATCTCATTTTGATGATGTACAAGGTAAAATAATACACAATCTCGACCAGTTTGCTACGTTCAAAGGATATCAGCTTGAATAGCCTTACAAAGGCCTAAAGCACAGCTGCTTGATAAACACAATTAATTTGATAAATACCTAAAGGAAAGAATGATTTACAGTAGCCTACACTGTCACGGTGCCACCCGTGATCAAGCCAGCCTCTGGCTGCTTTCACTGTGTCGCAATCACGGTCTCCACTATTAAGCACTATTAAGCACACCTGTTCCTGATCACATTTCCCAGGAGTTCCCATCATTATGCACATCAAATCCTCATTACTAGGCCTACAGCTAAGGAAAACTGTGCACCAGGGTTTACGTTAGCCGGCAAAGGCTTTTCGCCAGTATCAGTTGTATTCTGCAAGATAAAAATATCAACCTCCAAATGTCAGATGGGAAATATGCCAAATGAATAAGTAAATTGATTAATAGCATATTAAATAACCTAATATTGTGTGACGTGTATGATCTGTTGCCAAGAAAACAGCGAGCATCCGCTCACTCTCAACTGGTGCAACTGAGGCCAGCAAATGAGGTTCAGTAAATTATCTGAGCCAATAGTTTAACGTTCTACAGAGCCTGTCAAAGTTTTTTTTGCATGCGTGGGATAGACATACTATGGAAACATCATTCGCATGGTAGCTGATTTTTTGAGACGTTTCAAACATTGACCTTAAAATCTCTTAGTCAGATTGGAAACATCAAAATATTGTGCAAAAAGTTTCTTGTCTATAAACAATTGCGATCTGGATCAAATTATTTAGGTAAGGCAATTATGTGGCTAACAATTGCAACAGCCCTCCAGTTGGTATACAGTATTTAAACTGAGTATATGCTCAGGTCACAGATTGTGAAGAGCTCATTCTGCTGACTAAATTCAATAAAAAACATTTGTTGGATCACAGAGTTTGTCTTATTGCTGTTTAAGTGTAGGCTATTATACTGTAAGGCTATTTAAAACATGTCTGGTAGCTCTTCTTTATGGCTGGAACTCTGGAATTTTAATTGGACATTTTTATAAGACAAATAAGAGACTGCATTTGTCTATTAAATAATAATAATGCGAAATAAGGCTACAACGTGGCATTGCAAAACTATTCTAAACTTGATTTAAACATACTGAAAGTTAGACGCAACTTTTATTTATTTGTCAGTGCAATTGATTTGGAACATACCATTTTGCACACCCACCTTAGATGACTTTCCTAAATAGGTGTTGAATATATTAAATTGTCCCGTTTCTATACTCATAAACGGAAAACAATTTACAGACTAATTACAGTTTGTTTTACATTGTATTCTGACTTAATAACTGATTAGGCATGTGAGAATACATGTATTGTAACAGGCGCTTTGTCTCACCCGTCTCTCTCTTTGGGTTAATGTGGAGTAACAGTAATTGGTTGACTTTAGGTCACTGTACAGTAAATAAACTAATTACATGTTATGTTCAAATGCCATTTTATTAGAAACTTTTTTTACCTCTGAAAATATTTATAAAACATTGATGGGTTTAACATGTAGCCTATTGCCTGTTTAACAAATTAAACGTCTTATGTAAAACACTTGAATTATATTTTCGCTTGGGTCTCCTGTGCCATATTGTACTTTATCAAAGAAATCTGGTGGGAATTTTTATTTTTTATTTTAATACTTTTTTATTGATAAAAACAGATGCAGTCTTCAGGAAATATTTGTGCAGAAAAGTGGCAATAAGTAATGTCCTTGGTAAAAGTCTACAATTAGCTTCCACAAATGTTAACTTCATCGTTGTAATCAACAGCTACACTGAACAAAATTATAAACGCAATACTTTTGTTTTTGCCCCCATTTATCATGAGCTGAACTCAAAGATATAAGACTTCCTCTATGTACACAAAAAGCATATTTCTCTAAAATATTGTTCACAATATTTCTGTCTAAATCTGTGTTAGTGAGCACTTCTCCTTTGCTGAGATAATCTGTCCACCTCACAGGTTTGGTATATGAAGATGCTGATTAGACAGCATGATTATTGCACAGGTGTGCCTTAGGCTGACCACAATAAAAGGCCACTCTAAAATGTGCAGTTTCACTGTGTTGGGTGGGTCCGGGGGGGTCATAAAACCAGTCAGTATTTGACCACCATTTGCCTCATGCAGTGCAACACATCTTTGCATAGAGTTGATCAGGTTGTTGATTGTGGCCTGTGGAATATTGGTCCACTCCTCTTCAATTGCTGTGCGAAGTTGCTGGATATTGGAAGGACCAGGAACACGCTGTCGTATACGCCGATCCAGAGCATCCCAAACATGCTCAATGGGTGACATGTCCAGTGAGTATGCTGGCCATGCAAGAACTGGGATGTTTTCAGCTTCCAGGAATTGTGTACAGATCCTTGCAACATGGGGCCGTTATTATCAGGCTGCAACATGAGGTGATGGTCGTGGATGAATGGCACCACAATGGGCCTCAAGATCTCGTCACGGTATCTCTGTGCATTCAAAATGCCATCAATAAAATGTACCTGTGTTTGTTGTCCATAACACACACCTGCCCATACCATAACCCCACTGCCACCATGAGCCACACGATCCACAACGTTGACATCAGCAAACCACTCACCCATACAACGCCATACACGCTGCCTGCCATCTGCCCTACACAGTGAAAACTGGGATTCATCCGTGAAAAGAACACCTCTCCAAAGTGCCAGATGCCATCGAATGTGAGCATTTGCCCACTCAAGTCGGTTACGACGACGATTTGCAGTCCGGTCGAGACCCCGATGAGGACGACGAGCATGCAGATGAGCTTCCCTGAGACGGTTTCTGACAGTTTGTGCAGAAATTCGTTGGTTATGCAAACCGATTGCTGCAGCAGCTATCCAGGTGGTTGGTCTCAGATGATCTTGGAAGTGAAGATGCTGGATGTGGAGGTCCTGGGCTAGTGTGGTTACAAGTTGTTTTGAGGCAGGTTGGATGTACTGCCAAATTCTCTGAAACACTTTTGGAGATGGCTTATGGTAAAGAAATGAACATTCAATTCACGGGCAACAGCTCTGGTGGACATTCCCTCAAAACCTCCGACATGGCATTGCGGCGTGTGATGGAACTGCACATTTTAGAATGGCCTTTTATTGTGGCCAGCCTAAGGCACACCTGTGCAATAATCATGATGTCTAATCAGCATTTTGATATGCCACACCTGTGAGGTGGATGGATTGTCTCAGCAAAGGAAAAGTGCTCACTAATACAGATTTAGACAGATTTGTGAAAAATATTTGAGAGCAATAGGCCTTTTGTATAGAGCAAGTCTTAGATCTTTGAGTTCAGCTCGTGATAAATGTGGGCAAAAATAAATGTGTTGCGCTTATAATTTTGTTCAGTGTATATTTCCAGTCAAATAATTGTATTTCGGTTTAAATAATTACAGTTAATGAACAGTAAGAGATTCACGTGTGTAGACCTATAACATGGAATCAAACACAGCAACATAGCAATCCATGAATAGGATTATCCATCATCTTCCGCTTATCCGGGCCCGGGTCGCGGGGGCAGCAGTCTAAGCAGAGATGCCCAGACTTCCCTCTCCCCAGACACTTCCTCCAGCTCTTCCGGGGACACACCGAGGCATTCCCAGGCCAGCCGGGAGACATAGTCCCTCCAGCATGTCCTAGGTCTTCCCCGGGGTCTCCTCCCGGTGGGACGGGACCGGAACACCTTCCCAGGAAGGCGTTCAGGAGGCATTCGAAACAGATGCCCAAGCCACCTCAGCTGACCCCTCTCGATGTGGAGGAGCAGCGGCTCTACTCTGAGCTCCTCCCGGGTGACCGAGCTTCTCACCCTATCTCTAAGGGACCGCCCAGCCACCCTGCGGAGAAAGCTCATTTTGGCCGCCTGTATCCGGGATCTTGTCCTTTCGGTCATGACCCAAAGCTCATGACCATAGGTGAGAGTAGGAAAGTAGATTGACCGGTAAATTGAATAGGATTATAGTAAACAATATTCCTCGGGTTTTAATGTTTTATTCCGGCCAGATAAGTACAGACACAGGCTTGAATAACAGCAGTTTCAGATGGGTGTCGACGTTCTCACAGATGCCTCCTGGTGCCTATTCTTATTTTTTTATGTTTTTGTCCATGCCGCACTGCACTGCAACTTGCCGCGGTATACCACGCCATGCCTCGTCGCAGACCGCCCCCTTGGCACTGGAATTAAACTAGCAACATTTGTATACCTGCTAAATCTTAGCAAAGTAGTTATTGCAGCTTTCTTTGGATGTAAATCCAGCAAATATGTCGAAAGAATGAAAGATGACTAAAGTTTTTCTCTTTCTTTGCATGGTTTTAACAAAGTTGTTCAAGCAAATACCGACAGGGTGGGCATTTTGATCAGTCGATGTCATGAAGTTGTTAATTGAATCATGGTGGCGTAACATTGATCATGTGTCAGTGATGTAGGCTTCAGTAACATTATTGACATGCCAGAGAGAACGTAACATTTGCAGCTTAGGAACACAAGTGTGAATCCTTAGCCTAGAGTTAAGCCTTAGCCCAGGGTTGACAAACTGTGAACACAGGCTAAGCTAACCCAGGGCCAGGGACAATGCAGTGTGTAAAGGCCTTATATTTTGTATTGTACAAAATACTCGGGAGAGTTTGCAAATAAAATTGCAAATATAATGTGAAATCATGGGGCACTCTGCTACATCCAACAAAACTATAAAAACTATATATTTTCCCTCTTTAACCCCCAATGCAACACACTATACTGTACATGGAATTCATTTTGTCTCATTATTTAGCAGCCAGTGGCTTTTATAAAGAGTCGGGCTGGTTACTCCATAAAAAAAAATGGTGATGTCATGAACATTATAACAGAGAATTTAGCTATTTTTAGCTAATAATTGTAGCTAATAATTTGCCTTTTACAGTTTTTCTCAGTCGCTTTGGTGCATTTTTCACATCATCCCTAACATGTGCATTTCTCAAAACAATTTGTACAAACTGCAATATACAATAGATATGTTTCTAAAGCTAGTCAGTCACAAAAAATCCTTAGTACATCTCTCAAAAGTAAATATTCATGCCAAAGATCATGTCACTGTCATCAGAATGATAAGTCATTGAGTCATTCTTCACGAACAAGGTCGTCAAAATGTTTAGGCATGTTGTTAATCTAACTGTGTACATTGACAGTATTACCTGATGTAAACTTAGGCTACAGTTTGGATGACAGTTACTGTTTTGAAAATGCACAAGGCTGCACTTCTATGGCATATATCAATTTCAACAGTACTATTTACATATTACTCTCATCTCATCTTCATCCGCTTATCCGGTATCGGGTCGCGGGGGCAGCAGCTCCAGCAGGGGACCCCAAACTTCCCTTTCCCGATTCACATTTGCCAGCTCTGACTGGGGGATCCCGAGGCGTTCCCAGGCCAGTGTCGCAATATAATCTCTCCACCTAGTCCTGGGCCTACCCCGAGGTCTCCTCCCAGCTGGACGTGCCTGGAACACCTCCCTAGGGAGACGTCCTGGGGGCATCCTTACCAGATGACTGAACCACCTCAACTGGCTCCTCACGACGCAAAGGAGCAGCGGCTCTACTACGAGTTCCTCACGGATCAGGACGAGGACGGAATCCGCATTGTTCCTCTTCAATCTGAGGTTCGCCTATCTGCCGAACCCTCCTTTCCAGTACCTTTGAGTAGACTTTCCCAGGGAGGCTGAGAAGTGTGATACCCCTGTAATTGGCACACACCCTCTGGTCCCCGTTTTTGAACAGGGGAACCACCACCCCGGTCCGCTACTCCTTAGGCACTTTCCCCGACTCCCACGCAATGTTGAAGAGGTGTGTCATCCAAGACATCCCCTCCACACCCAAAGCTTTCAACATTTCTGGACGGATCTCGTCAATCCCCAGAGCTTTTCCACTGTGGAGTTGTTTGACTACCTCAGTGACTTCTGCCATGGAGATTGACGATGCTTCCCCATCAGCCTCCAGCTCTGCCTCCACTATAGAGGGCGTTTTAGTGGGATTTAGGAGTTCCTCAAAATTTTCCTTCCATCGCCCAATTACCTTCTGAGTTGAGGTCAACAGTGTCCCATCCTTACTGTACACAGCTTGTATAGTTCCCCGTTTTCCCCTCCTGATGGGGCGGACGGTTTTCCAGAAACACCTTGGTGCCGACCAAAAGTCATTCACCATGGCTTCCCCAAACTCCTCCCACACCCGCTGTTTTGCCTCTTTCACAGCAGAGGTCGCAGCCCTTCGGGACTGTCGGTACACTGCAACCGTCTCCGGAGTCCTCCGGGATAACATATCCCGGAAGGCCTCCTTCTTTAGTCGGACAGCTTCCCTGACCACCGGTGTCCACCAGGGTCTTCGAGGGTTACCGCCCGCTGCAGCTTTGGCAACGGAGGCTTTGAACATCGACCACTCAGGTTCAATGTCCCCAACCTCCACAGGGATGCCACAAAAGCTCCACCGGAGGTGTGAGTTGAAGATCTTTCAGACGGTGGCCTCCTCCAGACGTTCCCAGTTCACCCGCACTATCCGTATGGGTTTTCCCAGTCTGTCCAGACTCTTCCCCCACCCCCTGACCCAACTCACCACCAGATGCTCATCGGTTGACAGCTCCGCCCCTCTCTTTACCCGAGTGTCCAAAACATGCAGCCTCAGGTCCGATGACACGATCACAAAATCAATCATCGACCTTCGGCCTAGGGTGCTCTGGTATCACGTACACTTATGAGCATCCTTATGTTCGAACATGGTTTTTGTTATAGATAATCCATGACTAGCACAGAACTCTAACAACAAACGACCACTCGAGTTCAGATCAGGGAGGCCGTTCCTCCCTATCATGCCTCTCTGGTACCACGTACACTTATGAGCATCCTTATGTTCGAACATGGTGTTTGTTATAGATAATCCATGACTAGCACAGAACTCTAACAACAAACGACCACTCGAGTTCAGATCAGGGAGGCCGTTCCTCCCTATCATGCCTCTCCAGGTGTCTCCATCATTGCCCACGTGTGCGTTGAAGTCCCCAAGCAGAATTATGGAGTCCCCTACTGGAGCCCCATACAGGACTCCATTCAGGGTCTCCAAGAAGACCAAATACTTCGAACTGCTGTTCGGGGCATATTCACAAACAACAGTCAGAGATTCCCCCCCACTACCCGTAGGCGTAGGGAGGCGACCCTCTCATCCACTGGGGTAAACTCCAACATTGCGGCACTCAGCCGGGGGCTTGTGAGTATCCCAACCCCCACCCGGCACCTCACACCCTGGGCAACTCCAGAGAAGAATAAAGTCCATCCCCTATCCAGGAGTACGGTTCCAGAACCGAGACTGTGAGTAGATGTAAGCCCCACCAAATCTAACTGATAGCGCTCCACCTCCCTCACAAGTTCCAGCTCCTTCCCCCACAGAGAGGTGACGTTCCACGTCCCCAGAGCCAGGCCCTGCCGCCTGGGTCTGGTCCGTCGAGGCCCCTAGCCTTCACTGCCACCCATATGGCAGCGCACCAGACCCCAGCAGTTCCTCCCATGAGTGGTGGGCCCATAGGATGGAGAGGGGGGTGCCTCGTTGCTTTTTCGGGCTAAAAAAAATAACTACCTAGACAAGGTCAAAAAAGGGCTACTGTTAGCGATAAATGCTATCAACGTTAGCTAGCTGGTAATGTTAGCTAACGGAAATATATTTAACCTCAGTTTAAGCTAGCATTATTCCATCTAAAATCATTTTGGTGCCATGAACATTATAACATATGGATTTGCTAATAATAATTTGACCATTTATAGATGGTGTCATGCTTTCAAGCCTCTGTAGCTAATCTATGCTCATGTAGCTAAGTTATTTCTCTGTTTTCAGTTGTACAATGACTTGGTAATGTAAGCAAATGTTTACTGGAATGCAACATTGACATGATTATTTCGTCAAAAATAATTGCTTGAAGAGCTTCAGTCTAAGCTAGCGTTAGTTCACCTTTAATTATTTCAAATTTTGCTTGTTGTAAGATAATGGTGGGGTCAGCACAGATAATCATTATCATTTTTAAAGGTATGTTTACTTAAGAATGCATATTAAAATCAATGAGAAATGTATTTAATTTTTTTATTTAACTGTTTAGTTTTGATGATCAAGACTATTACAGATGGCAACAATAAAACCAATAATTGTCCAGATTTAAATTATTGAAAATTCCCTCCCTATTCTTATTATAAAATATATTGAATTTGGAAGGCACGGGCATAAAGCCTGTGTGCCCATGTGTTATTTTTTAATTACAGCTCAGATTTCATTTTAATATAACTGCCATGTCTACAATTAAAAAGTTGCAATTGATAAGTTTAGCCCCCAGAAGTGCAATTGTAGAAACAAATGAAAACAGAAATTACTTAACTACTGAGAATGGATTATCTACCGAGGCTTGAACACAACATCCTCTCTACCAAGAGCACATTTTTAATAGCTAAAGCATTTGTTATAATGTTATGTCACCAGAATGATTAATATGCTCTGCACTGGGGAAGACTGACACACTTCCATTCATTTAGATTTGTCATCCAATTAGGCTACATTTATTACATTCTGAACATGTCAAACATCTTCCTAGTTACATTGTTCAAGGTGTTGTACTGCTCTGATAGTGTCAGACTTTTAAAGTATATATTGTTCAAATGCAGAAAATGTTATTATAATACCAATTGAGGTAAATGTAACCAACTATTGCAATGTAACATGCAAGTAAATTCAGTTTGGCCAAACAGTGGCGGCATAATAGCCAAAACACTATCTGTTGTTCTTTTTCACATTGGCCCTCATTTATCATTCTTGCGTAGAAACGGGCGTATATGTTGGCGTAAGATTTTGCTTACACTCCTCTCATCGCCTGATTTATGAAACTGTGCGTACCTTTAAAATGCAGGTGTACGCAATACCTTCCCTTGATAAATGCCGCGGATGAAAACGATCGTCATTAGAATAACACGCCCCTATATATTCAAGTCTTCGCTTCCCCCACGCCCTCATTTTACGCCATGGACACACGGAAGACGGCAAAAAAATAAAACTTCTCTGACGTGGAGATTGAGACGATCACCAGGGAGGTAGAAAGAAAGAAAATTGTTTCATTTGGCAGTTTAAAAAGCGGAATAAAAGATGATGATGTGATGTGGAGTACCATTCATTCACATTAATAACTGAATGACAATTTGTAATATTCGTCTTATTATTTCATGATATTTATCAATGACGTTTATTGTTATTTAGAAGAAGAATGTCGTTATTATTATTATTTCTATTATTGTCTAAAAGAAGAAGAATGTCATTTTTATTATTTTGTCAGTCTGAATACATATAAGTCAAATGCTTTGGTAAAGTCACACAAATGAAACCTTGAAGTCCATGTTGCACAAAAATAAACACTGAAGTTTGTAATTATATATATATTTTTTTTACAGTAGGTCATAATACATCACATCTTTTAGATTGTCAGTGCGTTAGGATTTTCTTTTCTGCGCTGTTAAGGTTTCATTTCTCTCCGCCATGTCCATGTGCAATATTTTGTTGTCATCCATCCACCAAAGATCACTCCAAATATAACTATTAATACTGTTTTATTTTCAGTTTACATCTCTGCACTGGCATAACATCAGTGCACGAGGGAATTCCAGCAGGGGCTGAGTATACGGCTACACATTTTTTACTTGAGACAGGTCAAAATAAAAGTCCCGTCTCTTCACACATGCGCACAATTAACTCTTGCACAATTTTGGGTATACAACAGTCAGTATCATAATTAAACAACATAATATAACATAAATGATGAGAACATATAACATGCGCATTTCCGCACTTGGTGTGCGCACTTTTGATAAATGAGGGCCATTGAGATTACATTTGGGACACATGATCAAGGTTGTAATATAACTTTGTGTGAATGAGGTTTAAAGTTGGCCACATGGGGGCACTAGAGGAAAGGAACAACCATATATATCATATTGTTTGCAACTATGGATATAAACTGAAAAGAAATGTTCCATCTGACTAGTAGTTGCTTCAATTCTGAAACCCGCTAAATGCTGCTTGTAGCTGTAATTATTATTATTCCTGCAAAAAAGGGTGTTTTTTGCAAATTCCTGTGAGATAAAATGTCTTGAAGGTGCCCACATTTTTATGGTAGTTAAGGGCCAAGGGCCGCAAGTTCTGGTGAAGTGGCATGCATGTCGGCCTCATGGTGATGCTGTCATAAGCCTACAAAGTCACACTTTTGCAAACTCACCACACCCGCCCCTTGTGACCTAGAGTCTTGAAAATTGGTATATAGATGCACCATGCTGCCATTTTAGATTTTTTGAAAAACACTAAAAACTTTTATCTTCTGGCAGCAAAGTTCAATCTTCATGTACTTTGATATTTGGCATCTAGGGACCAAGGTCCTCAAAAGTTATAGCAGCCAGGCCAGTATGTCAAAAAATTACGGCAAAGATATGTTTATCAACCACATGGTGGCGCTATTGAGGTTTTTCACATTAGCAAGGTCACCACACTCACCCAGTTTGAGATACTGCCTTGAAAAGAGGTAGATAAGTCTACCTCCTAATAAGAAACATATTTGCCATTGGGACTCATAAACTTCACTTTCAGTGTTTGGCTGCCATTTTATCTCCTCTGGCACCAAATGTCCAATCTTCACATACTTTGATATTTGGCATCTATGGACATTGAAAAACATGGCCGCCATTGACAGATGAACATGTGCACGGGCGTGGTTTTGCACATATATAGACATCTCCTATAAGGATAATGATATTAAGATTCTACTTGGTGCATATGTTAACAAAGATTATACAACCATAATGAGTGCAAATAATTTTTTAGCATCCACATGGTGGTGCTATTGAGGTTTCCTATATTTGCAAGCTCACCACGCTAAACCTGTTTAAATAAAATTTTGAGAACAGGTGTACAAATCCATGTTCTCCCAAGGATTATATTTGCAATTGGGACCCATTAAGTCGGGCGTAATGTTTTTTCGGCAATTCAGAATTTGTGAAAAATGCTTCAAAATGCTACTTCTATTGCATCAAATGAAAGGGAGATTACATTTGGTACACATGATTAGGGTTGTGAGTTTAGTTTATATGAAAGATTGTTTCCATTTGGCCACATGGGGATACTAGTGAAAAGGAAAAACCATACATGTAATATTGTTTACAGCTATGGACATGAGTTGGTTTGTTTCCTACTGGAAAAACTGCAATCTGGCTATTAATAGTTTAATGCTGAAACCCGCTAAATGCTGCTTGCAGCTTTAATTTAGTTTCTTGTGGTTTTGTTTCCATTCTAAGGATGGTATATTACTATGCTTGGTTTGCTTTTGTTAGTCTTGTTTGTTTTCACTGCAACTATACTAAGCCCTTCTGGAATTTCTACAGTTATTGGATATTTGTGTACCAAACTGCTTTTACCTAGTTTACCTTTGACTCCAATTTCCTCGTCTAGCCCCAACCTCTACTTTTGCATGCCTTTTGGATTCCCAGTGTATGACCTTCTGCCTGTCCCTTGACCATGCTTCCTGCCTCCTCTTGTGGATTATTTCAATAAACATCTGATGTGCTCCGCACTTGAAGCCTTGTTCCCTTGTATTTCTTACAGATACTGTACAATACAGTTGGATACAAAAATATAATATGCGCATTTGATGGTATACAGTAAATTTATTTTTTGTAGCAATGTGTTACATGTAAACAGAAAAGTCACATTTGCATGTTTATTCTTACTAGGGTTGCAATTTTTATGGCTTTTCCTTAATCGATGGTCGACTTCGTAAAAGATCAATCAATTGATTAATCTTATTAAGATGATCTTGTTTTGCCTATAATATAAAATCTCAAATGTTTCTTTTGTTTCTAAATAAAATCTTTAGGGGGAGTATGGTTAGTCCAGCAGTTGAAACACCCACTTGGATGGTACTGAGGTCGCAGGGATGCACATGTATTGCTGGGGGAATGTTCCTTCATTTAGCCTACCTTCCACCTGTCCATTGGATTTCCATCCAGCGGTAGTAGAATATCCTGCAGAAAGGTATTTCAGTAGCACCTTTCTATACTCCCGATGACTATGCCTTGCGATGGAATGCTATATCTCGGATCCACCTAATTCATTAACCCTAAACAATCTTCACCGTTTATAATATTTATTGGCTTCATATCATTATGTATTATCTGGCAAATCTCTTGTTGATTGCAGTTATTTATTAGCTAGCATCGATGTAATGGTTGTTTGAGAGGAGGACGAACCCCTAGCCTAGGCGATAGGATGTTTGTTTCACAAGTAATATATTATTGGCGTAGTCGTTCTTATTTTCACAAATAATCACAATATTGCATGTGAATATGATTCATTTACAGTTTTTCTCAGTCGCTTTGGTAAATTTCTCGAATAATTCTTAACATAACATTTGCAAACCAGTAAGTGCATTTCTCGAAACAATTCGTACAAACAGCACCACACTATGGATTACCTGCAAAAAACTGTAACTCAAAATACTTAGGTCGTCTCTCAAAAATAAATATTGATGTCAGTGAATGTATCTGTGCCATCAGAATGATAAGTCCTTGTGTCATTGTTCACAAACAAGATAGTCAAAATGCTTATCCATGTTGTCAATATAACAGTATATGCTGATCTAAACTATGCCTCTGGTTTTGATGACAGTGATTGGCAATGCACAAAGCTGTACAATGTCAACAGTACAAGGTTACACATTACTGTATGTGGGATATTGATTGCAACAGAGTGGACAGGATTCACATTTGTTTTTTCTGTAGATATTTCAACAAATTACGGTTCAATGTCAATGCAATACAGAAAAAATGCCTCTGCAGGCATCTGCTATGATGTCCTCACATGCTGCATCCATGGCAGCCAGCAGGATCATGTGGCTGAGTAGAGAATATGCTTGACAGATTATGACAACTGGTTCAACCATTTTGCATTTAATTACTTATACAATGAACTAATGCCTAGATATTTTAGGAGGGAAGACTATTAAAAAAGAACCGGTATAATATATTTTGATCAACATGACATAAGCAATTGATAATGTAGGAAGAAGCAGACAATTATACACAATAAATTGCATTAATGTACCAAAGCACTGGATTTTTTTTTTTTCAAAAGAATGAGAAATTGCATTTATGATGTGCACAAGTGAATAGATGGTGTGGAGGTTGAACAAGTAGTAGATCTGAGAAATGTGCCAAAGTGACTGAGAAAAACTGTAAAGTTAAAAAAAATTGAAATTTGCCTACAATGCTCTAACCCAATAGCACTATTACAGTTTTTCCTCATTGCTTTAGCTCATTTCTTGAAACAGTGTTGTCATTCTCAATGCTTGTGGTGCCTTTGTCAAAATAGCTTATATGGTACAGCCAAACTCCATAGCTAACCTGCAAAATGTCATAACTCACCCAAAACATTGAATGCTTATAAACAAAGTTACTGTGTGATATAGAATGCAGTGCCCTCAAAAGTTCCTTTGGCATTGTGTAAACAATGGTGGTCAAAATGTTTAGATGTTCTGTCAGTATTGATACTGAATGTTTACTCTATTTCTGACTAGCTAACTGAATGCTATAGTGTATCAAACAGAATCATATTCAGATGCCAATATCAACAGTGCAAGGTTTTACATTACATATTGCACTTCCATGGACATTTTTAGTGTATTTTTTTAATGTAAAGTAACTTTCTTACAGCACAGAAAACATACACAGCATAATATAATACAAAAAAGGAAAATTATGTATAGTGTAACACTAACAAAGTAAAGCTGGGGTGCTACACTAAAGACTCCACCTCACTGGATGTCCTATGGCTACTGTCTGTCTGGCTACAGATTTTCATTGACATCAAACCTGATATTTTCTCTTGCATGCCGCAACCATCCCCTGCAATGTTCTGCTGTCATCAATTTAGTGGATATAAAAAAAATCCATATTACTGTAATGATATTAATGATATATACAGCATGCCTGATAGATTAAGGTTAAATGGACAATATGCATATGATGACTTACACAGTGAAAAAGTTCATACATGTTTTGGAGAGTGCAAATATTAAACTAAGAAGCAACATATATTCAATTGGTAAATATGCAGATTGAAGACAATTGTACTTACTCATTTGCATGGATGTGCTAAAACATCTGCAATCTGTTTAAAAGAATGAGAAATTCAAATCTGTTATGAACAACGGCCCAATGGTTTGGAGATTTGCACGTTATATTGAAAATATTCATTATCATTTGAGAATTGTGCCAAAGCACTCACAAAAACTGTAAGCATACAACCCCATTTGCCAAAAAGTTTGTACGCTGTGTAAAATTTTAAGAAAAACATCAAATTAAGTGCAAATCGTATTTCTTTTTAATAGAAAATAGTACACCACATATCAAATGCTGAAACTAAGAAATGTTATTGTTTCTTGAAGAATATATGCCCACTTTGAATTTGATGCCAGCAACATGTTTCAGAAAAGCTGGGACAGGGCCAACAAAAGACTGGAAAAGTTGTGTAATGCTAAAAAAAAGACCTGGTGGAACATCAATAGGTCAGTAATATACCTGCATGAGGTTGGCCACCCCAACCAACGCAGAACTTTGGCGAAATTGGCTTAATCTTTTGTGCTCCATTTGTGCCATTACAATTGTCTTTTGCGCTGCTATCATTTCTTAGATATTAAATAATATTTTATTTGTTCATTCTGAGCCACCCAACCTGCTCCAAATGGACTCAAAATAGGCTCAGTCGTTTTTGTTTCCTTTGTGCTGGTTTGTGCTGAAAAAAGTTTGTGCTGCAAAAAATGTTGGTACATAACCTACATTTCTACTGGTTAGCACATTGGCTTTACTTTCTTTCCACTATAGCTCTGTCATTAAGTCTTCAACTGTATCGGTAAGAAAGACAGTCGCAACAACAAAACATTTACTGGCACAAATGGAGCACAAACAAATCACCCAACGCGAAACTATGGGAAAATCGGCTAAATCGTTTTTTAGATAATAAAAGGATAGTTTGTCCAAAAATCTTATTTCGGTTACAGTCCCCTTACCCCGAATTGTTCCTTCAGGCACATAGTCATTGTTTAAAACAATCCATTATTCAGCTCTGTCTCAGTCAGTAATTAGCATTATTAGCATTGTACAAATTAATGAATGGAAACGATACGTACCGCTATCGCAAAGCTGCTTTGCAAGCAAGAAACTACTCTAAAACACTACAAACAGAGACAAGTGGTATTGTTTAATTCAAAGAACGATGATGTTGTATTCCTCAAAATAAAGTTTTAATTTTCACAATATCATTCTCATTTCAAATAATTTATCGGTCAGTTATGTTCACAATTGTTCACAATTCGTTTTCACTAGCTAGACAGCAAGTTACCCATTTCTTCTTTGATATTCACCTTGGACAGTTAAACATTGTTTGCTTGTGAGAGAAAGGAAAATACATATATATTACACTCACCTAAAGGATTATTAGGAACACCATACTAATACTGTGTTTGACCCCCTTTCGCCTTCAGAACTGCCTTAATTCTATGTGGCATTGATTCAACAAAGTGCTGAAAGCATTCTTTAGAAATGTTGGCCCATATTGATAGGATAGCATCTTGCAGTTGATGGAGATTTGTGGGATGCACATCCAGGGCACGAAGCTCCCGTTCCACCGCATCCCAAAGATGCTCCATTGGGTTGAGATCTGGTGACTGTGGGGGCCATTTCAGTTCAGTGAACTCATTGTCATGTTCAAGAAACCAATTTGAAATGATTCAAGCTTTGTGACATGGTGCATCATCCTGCTGGAAGTAGCCATCAGAGGATGGGTACATGGTGGTCATAAAGGGATGGACATGGTCAGAAACAATGCTCAGGTAGGCCGTGGCATTTAAACGATGCCCAATTGGCACTAAGGGGCCTATAGTGTCCCAAGAAAACATCCCCCACACCATTACACCACCACCACCAGCCTGCACAGTGGTAACAAGGCATGATGGATCCATGTTCTCATTCTGTTTACGCCAAATTCAGACTCTACCATCTGAATGTCTCAACAGAAATTGAGACTCATCAGACCAGGCAAATTCTTCCAGTCTTCAACTGTCCAATTTTGGTGAGCTTGTGCAAATTGTAGCCTTTTTTCCTATTTGTAGTGGAGATGAGTGGTACCCGGTGGGGTCTTCTGCTTTTGTAGCCCATCCGCCTCAAGGTTGTGCATGTTGTGGCTTCACAAATGCTTTGCTGCATACCTCGGTTGTAACGAGTGGTTATTTCAGTCAAAGTTGCTCTTCTATCAGCTTGAATCAGTCGGCCCATTCTCCTCTGACCTCTAGCATCAACAAGGCATTTTCGCCCACAGGACTGCCGCATTCTGGATGTTTTTCCCTTTTCACACCATTCTTTGTAAACCCTAGAAATGGTTGTGCGTGAAATGGTTGTACGTCCTGGGGGCATCCTTACCAGATGCCCGAACCACTTCAACTGGCTCCTTTCGATGCAAAGGAGCAGCGGCTCTACTCCGAGTTCCTCACGGATGGCTGAGCTTCCAGGGAGAAGCCAGCCACCCTTCTGAGAAAACCCATTTCAGCTGCTTGTACTCGCGATCTTGTTCTTTTGGTCCTGACCCAGCCTTCATGACCATAGGTGATTATGTAAATACATTCTTTAATCTGTATTTGAATGTCTTGAGTTGATGCATGAGTTGATGCAGTTAGAAAATCTCAATATGTACAGCTACCTCACTGTTTCAAGTCCCTTGTACCGTAGTCTACTCTGGTTTAAACGTGTGTATCAGTATCACCATCTAAAACCACTTCCAAAAATGAATCCATCAAAAAATTAAGACAAGCCATTGTATTGTGTATTGTAAAGTTAGCTAGGTAGTAGTGTCCAGTCTACCAGGATGATGTTTAGATAACTGGTCAAGTGGAGGGGGACAGGGATGGCCTATGCCATATCAGAGTTGTCAGTTTTTTAGAAAGAAGAAATGACACCTTGTTTATTTATCAATGTATTTGCTAAATGAACTATCGCTGAAATTTTGACCACATAATCATTGACTTATAGCAGGATCCGTGTAACATGGAGGCTTTGTGAAATGAAACAAACGATAATTACATTCATTCTTTGCCCCCAAATCTTGCTTGAAAACACAGTGTAATGTACTAGTGTGTGTAGTTTGGCGTACAAATAACATTCCCACTGTTAGGTTTTGTTTGGTTTTGTTCTATAGTATAGCCTGTCTTTTTATCCTTATTGTTTATACCTGTGTCTTGTTAGCTTCCTGTTTAGTCTGCCCAGTTCAATTCAGCCCTTGTTGAGTAATTGTGTGTGTCTTGCCTGCCTTGTTCCTGCTGTTTTGTTGTTTTTGCCTGACTTTTGTTATTAAACCCTTTGTTGTCCGTAAACTCTGTGCCTGGTGTCCTGTTTTACAAAATTGTTACAACCATGCTCCTTTTTTCTTCAATTACCGCAAACACAAAAACAAATTACCTCATCCCTGTGTTAAACTCAAAATTCAAAGAGAAGTAAACACAACTGGGAAAATGATTTGAACCATGCCCCTGTTGTTCCCAGATTTAACAGTTTGCTATATATTTGTTGTAGGGACTTCCAGGTCCCAAGGGGGATTTGGGGGATTCTGGCCCTCCAGGTGTGCGTGGATGGAAAGGCCAGATGGGGATTCAGGGCCCCCCAGGTGTGGGGCCACCAGGGATGAAAGGACAGAAGGGCAACCTTGGAGTGATAGGATTGAAAGGGATTCCTGGAGATCCAGGTAAAGAAAGAAAGATTTTAAGAGCCAGATGGCATTCCAGCAATGTAACAATTTGTTATTTATTTGAAAAAAAAAGTGTAACACTATTTTCTATGTTGTGGCCAACACGCTGAATTTTCAGAAGAAAACCAAATTATATCTGATAAATTATCTATTTTATCAGATATGTGAATGTTTCATACTCTTTTCTCACTGACTGTTGTGTGACGCTCACCTATGGCAGGAGATAAAGGCGACCCAAGTAAGATAGAAACAACCCCAGGAGACCCAGGACTGAAGGGAGAGAAGGGTATACTTGGTAACCCAGGACCACCAGGTAAGGGAAAAAAGACAATTTAAAGAGATGATAACTGACACTGAGCTGGGGTCAGTATTTAATTATACTATCATGAAATATTTAGTTCTCTATTATGCAATGGCCAGTTTGATTGATGATCATCTGTAGTTAAGAATTGTAATACTGTAAACCGCAGTATTTGATAATGACAGCAGTATGAATTTCAATATGTCATAAAAGGTATACACTGCCAAATAAATAACTGTCCATCCAGGTTCAGTTTATAGCAATGCATGCACCACTGCCTGTTAGTTTCAGATAACTACATTTCATCTTGTGACATCACTGACCTCTGTGGACTTTTCCACCATGAAGAAATAAGAAAAAACAAGACCGCAAGCACTTGGCCTTGCAACAAGCGCCTTGGTACCAAAAAAATTGCACTTAAGCAATTTCACTGCATTTTGTTTTCCAAACAATCAAACAGGAGAGCCAGCAAACCTAGATGCAAGCACTTAGGTTTTTGGGTTGGACTTTATATTTATTATTTCTATACAGACTACATCTATATTGTGAGGTTATGAATGTGTTACGTTTTGGCTATATTTGTGTGCATATGTTCTAATGATAAACATATTGGATCATTGACTTATAGCTTATTGACAGATTTGCATCTGTACAATGGAGGTATTTCAATAAATCAGAAGGCCACCACTCCAAGAAAAGACTTATTCCAAATTCACAAATTTCTGTTAATAACACAAGTATAAACGAATAGTTAAAGTTACATAGGACTGCAGGGGAAAGGCAACCTCTTGTGGTGTACTGAAATAGCAAGCTTAAATTCAGACATTTCCAATTGAGTTCTAATCAAGCTTGAAAATTCTAGCACGGCAGACCCAAGCCCTATAACCTGAAGCCCAAAACAAGGCCTTGTCCAAATCAGATAAATCAGAAATTCTAAGAACCTTGATTAAAAAAACAACATCAAAACCCATGTTGCTTTTTTTGCTGACAGGGCAGACTCTGCTGCAAGCAAAGTGTGGAGAGACAGTGATAGAGGGTTAGATACCTTCATTACTTGTGTTAAGCTACAGTAGCCTACAAGCTGGCTAGCTAGCCAAACCAGATGTAGGCTGACATTACTAACTTTGCTTAAGTTAGTTACCTGAAGTCGAAAACACACTCGGCGTTGTATTACCCTTTGGTGATGCAGTAAAATATTGTTATACAAATAAACATTGTACTCACATTTCAGGAAACATTTATCATATCTACCTATAGACTCCAATCTAGGCTTGCTACAATAAATCGTGCATGGAACTGTATTTGAAGGGATGCACCTGAAATAAGCGCAACAGTATGTTGACTAAACAACCTAGCCCGGATATATTTGCCTAATAATTGTTTATATGTGAGAATGTTTTCATTTTGGTTAAGAAAAGGTTCAATAGTTAGTAGCTAGCCAACCAGCCTAATGGCACTGGCTAGCCGAGCTAGCTACCTTTATACCATAAGGACACCAGGAAAAAGCTATGGTAAATTGTTTTGTGACTTGTAACAGCTGGAACAGCTACATAATGCCATTGCTATGTGCAAGCAACCCCAGCAAATTCTCCATCAGATACCTTCCTTTATTTGAGATACTGTTGGACAAGCTGCCCTCCATCAGCCAGGTGAAGTTGCTCTTGTATGTGAAGAAGCGAGGGCTAGATTTGCAACAAAATGGCAAAAACAAATGTGTTGCCCTGAGCCCCCTTTTTCAAATGGTCTGTATTACTATCTTCAGTATGAATGCATACTTTGGTTTAGGATTATGAGTTGTGTCCTGATTCGTCACCCTGTCAAAGTGTGGACTAGTTTTGATGGACAGCAAATGGACATCTCTTCCTGTGTCATTCAACTACTCAAAATGACTACAAATTGTGGCATACTGTTCATGTGAACAGTGAAACCATTGTTTTACATTGACCCTCTCTTTTAGATTTCCATTTCCATTGTACCCTTTTAAAATTGTGTTATTTTATCACATGTGGCTTTGGCTCCATGGCTTTGGAAAAACTCAGCAGCAGGAGGAACTTTGTTTCCAATATTATTATGTATAGTATATTTCTAACTGTATTGATGAGGAAGGCGTGGGCAGAATGATCTATTATCACTGAACTGTGTTGAATCAACAGTCCCTTTTGAAAAAAATTATGGAGAAGACTTGGAACGGCTCCTGATCTGAAGCATACCACATCATCTGTAAAACACGGTGGAGGCAGTGTGGTGGCATGGGCATTCATGGCTTCCAATGGCACTGGGTCACTAGTGTTTATTGATGATGTGACAGAAGACAGAAGCAGCCGGATGAATTCTGAAGTGTATAGGGATATATGTCTGCTCAGATTCAGCCAAATTCATCAAAGTTGAAATTCAGCTTCACTTTTCAGATGGACAATGACCCAAAACATTCTGCGAAAGCAACCCAGGAGTTTTGTGGAATATTCTGCAATGGCCGAGTCAATCACCTGATCTCAACCTGATCAGGCATGCATTTACCATGCTGGTAACCCTTCAAATTATAACCCGTTATTTATAGGGTAGTTCCTATGTAACTAAGTAGTAACAAGAATATAAGTAAGTAGTAGGAATGGGTAGTTATGTAGGAAACATTTAGGTGTTATGGTTACTTATATGAACGAAGAAGGATACAACTCCAAAACTATTTAGTAAACAGACTGGTGATAAAAAAGCTATTTTGAAAATATATAATTGTCATTCGTATTCGTGCTAATGATTTTAAAATTTAAATGTGACTTAACTTATTAATATATTGCAAGTTCACATGCAGAATTAAAGATTTAAGAGAACAGAAATATAATGTGCATTTCTCCGCTTAGCCCAACTTTTTACCATGCCAACACATGCTTTGGGCAATCGGTTCTTGCCTAACCAAAAGCTGGGTTGACATCAATCATAATAATGTATGAATTGATTATAGATGTGTGTTAGGAATGAAGCCACAGAAAGCACTTATCGGTTGGGTGTCCTACAGTCCCCACTGCTTGTCCTTGAAAATAGGCACCCATGAAAGTTTTTTTCTCCAATATGCCGGATCGAGAGCGCACCAATGTTGGCTATTATTTTCTCGCGTTGAAAGCAAGAAGCTGACAAATGAAAACGATAGGGTTAACAAATACAAGTTTGTCAGATTTTACTGTTGAGGACAAATAAACGTTAACATTAGAAGGCATACTTTAAAATGTGGATATTCAAAGGTACCTGGCACACATTTCGATAATTGCCCAATATGCCAATCTCCTAAAATGTTGTGTTGTTTCCAAATGTAGATACAATTAAGATCCACTAGCTTCTGATGGAAATTCACATTAAAACTAGTTTATTTCATAATTAAACCTGATGAAAAGAACATTTTTGGTAAACTATCATTTGTTTTCAGTTAATACTCTGTAACATACATTTACGCCATCATCCTGTTGTAGCTAATTATTTCCCATACCTTGTATTCTTTACCCATACTCACCATGTAAGTTCCTAGTAAGTTCATCATCTTTAAATAGTTCTTACGGTAACAACAACACTTCCAGTGTAAGTATTCGAAAAGAGGGCTGTAAATTGAAGTGGTGTCTGTTCCCACGTAGGTACAGTGTAGTTACAAGAAAAAGGGGATGTAGTTTGAAGCAGTGTCTGTACCCATACGTTTGGTGTAGTCAAATGAAGCAGAGTCTGATTCACAGTAGTTCAAACATGTAACACCTCAAACAAATTAATTAATGACAATTTGAAATGAGAGGTTCAAAATAAAATAAACCTAAGATGGAAATTAATCAAAATGAAATTTAGATATATACACCATTTGGACAGAGATATAATGACATTTAAAAACACAATTAAACATTTAATTTAAACAAATAAAAACAATCAAATACTATTACAAACAACTACTGTACAGCCAGTGCTATCTGAACCAGGCATTTTCACCCCTGTGAAGATGCCTGGTTTTTGTTATGTAAAAAAATTAGACAAAGATAAATCATGTCAGAATGTTTTCCACTTTTAATGTGACCTATAATGTGATCTTCGAACGGGAAAAATGAAAAATAAAAACCTTACAATAACTTGGTTGCATAAGTGTGCACACCCTCTTATAACTGGGGATGTGGCTGTGTTCAGAATTAACTAATCACATTCAAACTCATGTTAAATAGAAGTCATAACACACCTGCCATCTTTTAAATTAACTCTGATACTCAAAAAGTTCAGCTGTTCTAGTAGGATTTTCCTGACATTTTCTTAGTTGCATCTTAGAGCAAAAGCCATGGTCCATAGAGAGCTTCCAAAGCATCAGAGGGATCTCATTGTTGAAAGATATCAGTCAGGAAAAGGGTACAAAATAATTTCCAAAGCATTAGGTAGACCATGGAACACAGTGAAGACAGTCATCAACAAGTGGTGAAAATATGGAACAAGAGAGACATTACCAAGAACTAGACATCCCTCCAAAATTGATGAAAAGACAAGAAGAAAACTGGTCAGGGAGTCTTCCAAAAGGCCTACAGCAACATTAAAGGAACTGCAGGAATTTCTGGCAAGTACTGGCTGTGTGCTACATGTGACAACACTCTCCCGTATTCTTCATATAAATGGGCTATTCGGTAGGGTAGCAAGACGAAAGCCTTTTCTTACAAAGAAAAACATCTAAACCAGGCTGAGATTTGCATGAACAAACATCAAGTCCCCCAAAAGCATGTGGGAAAATGTGTTATGGTCTGATGAAACCAAGGTTTAACTTTTTTAATTCCAAAAGGTATGGTTGGTGCAAAAACAACACTGCACATCACACTAAGAACACCATACGCACAGTGAAGCATGATGGTGGCAGCATCATGCTTTGGGCTGTTTTTCTTCAGGGTGGAGGGAATTATGTTCCAAATACAGTTCCAAATACCAGGCAATTTTGGCACAAAACCTTCAGGTGTCCGTTATAAAGCTGAAGATGAAGTTCACCTTTCAGCACGACAGTGACCCAAAGCACACATCCAAATCCACAAAAGCATGGCTTCACCAGAAGAAGATTAACGTTTTGGAATGGCCCAGCCAGAGCCCGGACCTGAATCCAACTGAACACCTGTGGGGTGATCTGAAGAGGGGCTACAATTTGCACAAGCTCACCAAAATTGGACAGTTGAAGACTGGAAGAATGTTGCCTGGTCTGATGAGTCTTGATTTCTGTTGAGACATTCAGATGGTAGAGTCAGAATTTGGCGTAAACAGAATGAGAACATGGATCCATCATGCCTTGTTACCACTGTGCAGGCTGCTGGTGGTGGTGTAATGGTGTGGGGGATGTTTTCTTGGCACACTTTAGGCCCCTTAGTGCCAATTGGGCATCGTTTAAATGCCACAGCCTACCTGAGCATTGTTTCTGACCATGTCCATCCCTTTATGACCACCATGTACCCATCCTCTGATGGCTACTTCCAGCAGGATAATGCACCATGTCACAAAGCTCGAATCATTTCAAATTGGTCACTGTACTGAAATGGCCCCCACAGTCACCAGATCTCAACCCAATAGAGCAACTTTGTGATGTGGTGGAACGGGAGCTTCGTGCCCTGGATGTGCATCCCACAAATCTCAACTGCAAGATGCTATCCTATAAGTATGGGCCAACATTTCTGAAGAATGCTTTCAGCAACTTGTTTAATTAATGCCACGTAGAATTAAGGCAGTTCTGAAGGCGAAAGGGGGTCAAACACAGTATTAGTATGGTGTCCCTAATAATCCTTTAGGTGAGTGTATATTATAAGTTGGATTTATTTTCTCCTGATTACCAGTCAACACTGTTGTAACTGATTTCATTGGACCAATACATTCATACATTCCTGTTCAAGAGTTGTTAAAATAAATGTCACCTCATAGAATCAGTGAATGTTTTTGCATTAATTATTGAATTAATAAATGCATAATTTAGGAAACATTAATTCAGCATAATGTAATGACTAATAATTCTAGTTAAAATAGTCTTTCCGCAAGCCAAATTACCAGTTTAAAGATTTTTCAGTCTCTCTGAGCTTTGTCAAATAATCTTTCTTTACCACTTGTCAGCAGGCCGCACATAAAATGGCCTAGGTCTTGTTATAAATAAAGGTAATTTAAGCAGGTTGGTATATCTGCTTACTTTTTAATGCTAGGGAATCACTAATGGAAAATCTACTCATTTGCATCTCTAAATAATCCCCTCTGTATATACAGTGGGGAGAACAAGTATTTGATACCCTGCTGATTTTGCACATTTTACAAAGCATGTAGAGGTCTGTCATTTTTATCATAGGTACTTTTCAACTGTAAGTGACGGAATCTAAAACAAAAATCCAGAAAATCACATTGTATGATTTTTAAGTAATGAATTTGCATGACATAAGTATTTGATACATTAAGCAGAACTTAATATTTGGTAGAGAAACCTTTTTCTGCAGTTACAGAGATCATACGTTTCCTGTAGTTCTTGAGCAGGTTTGCACACACTGCTGCAGGGATTTTGGCTCACTCCTCCATATAGACCTTCTCCAGATCCTTCAGGTTTCGGGCTGGCGCTGGGCAATACGGACTTTCAGCTCCCTCTGTTAGGGAAATGTTGAACTAAGGTACATTTGAGAAATGGCTGTCTTTCCATTGACTGATATGTAAATCTTTTTTTTTGATTGTGACACACGTCAGTATAATATCAGAGGATTATTAGGTACTGTGACCATGTTCTCCTGCCTAGACAAAGAAGGGTGTCAGTCTTTTTGTTCCTTAGGAATGTGGCCCTTCGGGGGAAGTAAGGTCAGTTGGCCCTTTTAGGCCATCACACCTCCAAAGATTTTCTATTAGGTTCAGGTCTAGAGACTGGCTAGGCCTCTCCAGGACCTTGAGATGCTTCTTATGGAGCCACTCTTTAGTTGCCCTGGCTGTGTGTTTTGGGTCGTTGTCATGCTGGAAGACCCAGCCACGACCCATCTTTAATGCTCTTACTGAGATCTCGCGATACATGGCCCCATCCATCCTCCCCTCAATACGATGCAGTCGTCCTGTCCCCTTTGCAGAAAAGCATCCCCAAAGAATGATGTTTCCACTTCCATGCTTCACGGTTGGGATGGTGTTCTTGGGGTTGTACTCATCCTTCTTCTTCCTCCAAACACGGCGAGTGGAGTTTAGACCAAAAAGCTCTATTTTTGTCTCATCAGACCACATGACCTTCTCCCATTCCTCCTCTGGATCATCCAGATGGTCATTGGCCAACTTCAGACGAGCCTGGACATGTGCTGGCTTGAGCAGGGGAACCTTGCGTGCGTTGCAGGATTTTAATCTATGACGGCGTAGTGTGTTACTAATTGTTTTCTTTGAGACTGTGGTCCCAACTCTCTTCAGGTCATTGACCAGGTCCTGCTGTGTAGTTCTGGGCTGATCCCTCACCTTCCTCATGATCATTGAGGCCCCACGAGGTGAGGTCTTGCATGGAGCCCCAGACCGAGGGAGATTGACTGTCATCTTGAACTTGTTCCATTTTCTAATAATTGTTGCCTTCTCACCAAGCTGCTTGCCTATTGTCCTAGAGCCCATCCCAGCCTTGTGCATGTCTACAATTTCATCCCTGATGTCCTTACACAGCTCTCTGGTCTTGGCCATTGTGGAGAGGTCGGAGTCTGTTTGATTGAGTGTGTGGACAGGTGTCTTTTATATAGGTAACGAGTTCAAACAGGTGCAGTTAATACAGGTAATGAGTTGAGAACAGGAGGGCTTTTTAAAGAAAAACTAACATGTCTGTGAGAGATGGAATTCTTACTGGTTGGTAGGGGATCAAATACTTATGTCATGCAATAAAATGCAAATTAATTATTTAAAAATCTTACAATGTGATTTTCTGGATTTTTATTTTAGATTCCGTCACTCACAGTTGATGTGTACCTATGATAAAAAATTATTGACCTCTAAATGCTTTGGAGGTAGGAAAACCAGCAAAATCGGCAATGTATCAAATACTTGTTCTCTCCACTGCAGCTTTTTAAACAAATTGGACATTTTGTAATCTTTGAGAAAGTAAATTGTGATATTGAATTTCAAATATGAATTCATTTGAACTATTTCTTTGTTGTAATTCTATAATAATGTATGTGAGCTGTATACTATTGATTCAAACTACGTTCGTTCAGTTAAACTGAAAAACCTGTGCAACACTCATCCCACTGCATTACATCCATCCAATGCAGTTTATCATTAAAAAATGCAAAGCCAGCCAAAGCCAAACAAACACACTTAGCTGTCCCCATAGTCCTTTGCGGAAAGGTGGTACTTGCACACAGCATCAAATGATGGTGGAATATGGCCTAAGAAGTCAGTTGCAGTTTGAATTAACATTAAGCTAAACAACTACACACTGTGTAAAATGTAAAGAAAATCAGAATGCAATAATGTGCAAATCATTTAATCCCTATACACTACAGAACATAGTACAAAGACAACATATGAAATGTTGGAACTGTTGACAACATATGAAGTGTTGTTTCTTGAAAAATATATCCCCACTTTGAGTCTGATGCCAGCAACACGTTTCAAAAGAGCTGGGACAGAAAATCTAGTGGAACATCTCACAACTAATTAGGTTAATTGTCAACAGGTCAGTGTCACGAATAGGCTGTTGCTTTGAGCAATCAGTAAAACCTGGAATTATGTATCTCGAATCATTCAAGGTTTCTCATAGCTTTTTACAAGGTCACGCAAAACATGGGAAATCAGAGGAGAACCCCCCTCTCAGCCATAACACCCAACTATATACAAACATGTCTAATAGTCACAGGTGCAGGTCATCATCTACAATCAAAAAGAAGGAGACATACAACATGATCACACAAGGCCTTGACGTAACCTATACGTGCGCACATACAAATACACAGAATAACGGAACTTGGTGAATTATGCATATTACTGTGAGTTGGGGAAATGGGGAACATCATACGGGTCAGTAGAATAACACTAACATTCATACATCCATGCTCACATAATTACTCCCTCCTTCTTAAAGGGACCTAGAAGGTGGGCTATGAAGGCCTCTCTTCACAGTCCGTAACAGTGAAAGTCTGTGTTGGTAAATAGTGCAACCATTTAAGAATAACGTTTCTCAGTGTAAAATTGCGAAGAGTTTGACCTGTTGCTAATTAACCTAATTAGTTGTGAGACCTCACCACTGTCACTGACGAGCTTGCATGACATGAACAAAGGCATTAATTCGACATGCAAACCTGTTGGGGGGGCTATCTGGATGCTCATCTAGCCCCCGTTGGGTTTCCACAAAAGCGTTTTTCCACAAGAAGTATCTCTTGTACATTACAGGGGGGGAGATAAATATTGTGTGGTTGGATGTATTACACAATCCCTCTCCAAAAATGAGCACAAGCAAATTAACAACAATAACATCAAAATAGGATATTTTAATATTAGATAATGTTCTCTACATTATCTTTAGCTCAAATAATTTCTCAGTGTGCTCCACCTTATAATATTTTTTAACTTACGTAAAGTATTATTGAAATATACATTTTTACTCATTTAGAATTTCCCCCACATACTTTTTACCTTTCAAAATGTAGCCTACACAATACAAACTAAAACTATAGACAATCTGCAGACCTTTATTTTGAAGGCAACATGAAAATCAGAAGTCTTATTGTTACAGCCAAATGCGATTTGTGACGTGAAAACAATGACTTGGTCCCACCTTGAATAAACAAGTGAGTTGGAGAAATTATTTTTGTAATTTAGTTACCTAATAATTGTGCACACCAATTGTTGCCTAATAATTGTGCACACTTATATATTCCCCTGAGAAATATCTAAACACATTGTTCCTTAAACATTCAGGTTTGAGGTTTAATGACATTTGTGTTTGTTCAACAATAAAATAAATCTTGAGGAATACGATTTGCCTAATAATTGTGCACACAGTGTAGCAAATCATACTTATGGCCATGTGGTAGGCCAAAATGCATCCATTGTCTTGCCAACATAAGACTATAAGGCATCAAGCTATTCTAGGTCATTATGTGTATTTTTTTTTTTTTTTTTTTTTTTAGGTAATCCTGGTGTAAATGGCTGTCCTGGCTTTCCTGGCAACACTGGCCCAAAGGGGGATAGAGGCCTGTCTGTCCAGGGCCCTCCCGGCAACACTGGACCAAAAGGTGAGAATTTACTACCCGTAATGATTTGCAGTATCTTAAGATCTTACTGAACCACTTCGCAGGAACAAACACACTGCTCCTGTATTTCTCACAGTTTCTCAGTCATGTATGAAATATGGTCAAATGCACCACTGTAGATACAGTATGACAAGTGAGTCTACACATATACACTTAGTCTACACACCATTAGCATAGTATTTATCAGTTTGATCAGAATTACAGTGTTGACAGTGTTAATAATATAAATGACTTTTGTAGCTGGAAATGTTCTATGGAATATCTAAATAAGTGAACAGAGGCTTATTGTCAGTAACCACCATTCCTGTCTTCCAATGACACATTGTATTTGCTAATCATAGCATAGCATAGCATAGCATCATCTTCCGCTTATCCGGGGCCGGGTCGCGGGGGCAGCAGTCTAAGCAGGGATGCCCGGACTTCCCTCTCCCCAGACACTTCCTCCAGCTCTTCCGGGGGGACACCGAGGCGTTCCCAGGCCAGCCGGGAGACATAGTCCCTCCAGCGTGTCCTAGGTCTTCCCCGGGGTCTCTTCCCGGTGGGACGGGACCGGAATACCTTCCCAGGAAGGCGTTGCGGAGGCATCCGAAACAGATGCCCAAGCCACCTCAGCTGACCCCTCTCGATGTGGAGGAGCAGCGGCTCTACTCTGAGCTCCTCCCGGGTGACCGAGCTTCTCACCCTATCTCTAAGGGATCGCCCAGCCACCCTGCGGAGAAAGCTCATTTCGGCCGCCTGTATCCGGGATCTTGTCCTTTCGGTCATGACCCAAAGCTCATGACCATAGGTGAGAGTAGGAACGTAGATTGACCGGTAAATCGAGAGCTTCGCCTTGCGGCTCAGCTCTTTCTTCACCACGACAGACTGATACATCGACCGCATTACTGCAGAAGCTGCACCGATCCGTCTGTCAATCTCCCGTTCCATCCTTCCCTCACTCGTGAACAGGACCCCTAGATACTTAAACTCCTCCACTTGAGGCAGGCACTCTCCACCAACCTGAAGTGGGCAAGCCACCCTTTTCCGACTGAGGACCATGGCCTCGGATTTGGAGGTACTGATTTTCATCCCCACCACTTCACACTCGGCTGCAAACCGTCCAAGTGCATGCTGAAGGTCCTGGCTTGAAGGGGCCAACACGACAACATCATCCGCAAAGAGCAGAGACGAAATCGTGTGGTCCCCAAACCTGACACCCTCCGGCCCCTGGCTGCGCCTAGAAATTCTGTCCATAAAAATTACGAAAAGAACCGGTGACAAAGGGCAGCCCTGCCGGAGTCCAACATGCACAGGGAACAAGTCTGACTTACTGCCGGCAATGCGGACCAAGCTCCTGCTTCGGTCGTACAGGGACCTGACAGCCCTTAGCAAAGGACCCAGGACCCCATATTCCCGAAGCACTCTCCACAGGATGCCGCGAGGGACATAGTCGAATGCCTTCTCCAAATCCACAAAACACATGTGGACTGGTTGGGCAAACTCCCATGAACCCTCCATCACCCCGTAGAGGGTATAGAGCTGGTCCAGTGTTCCATGGCCTGGACGAAAACCACACTGTTCCTCCTGAATCCGAGGTTCTACTATCGGCCGTATTCTCCTCTCCAGAACCCTGGCATAGACTTTCCCGGGGGGCTGAGAAGTGTGATCCCCCTATAGTTGGAACACACCCTCCGGTCCCCCTTCTTATAAAGAGGGACCACCACCCCGGTCTGCCATCCCAGAGGCACTGTCCCCGACTGCCACGCGATGTTGCACAGGCGTGTCAGCCAAGACAGCCCCACAACATCCAGAGACTTGAGGTACTCAGGGCGGATCTCATCCACCCCCGGTGCCTTGCCACCGAGGAGTTTCTTAACCACCTCGGTGACTTCTGCCCGGGTGATGGACGAGTCCACCTCTGAGCCCTCATCCTCTTCTTCCTCAATGGAAGACGTGACGGCGGGATTGAGGAGATCCTCGAAGTACTCCTTCCACCGCCCGACGACATCCCCAGTTGAGGTCAACAGCTGCCCACCTCTACTGTAAACAGCATTGGTAGGGCACTGTTTCCCTCTCCTGAGGCGCCGGATGGTTTGCCTAGAATCTCTTCAAGGCCAGCCGATAGTCCTTCTCCATGGCCTCACCGAACTCCTCCCAGGCCCGAGTTTTTGCCTCCACAACCACCCGGGCTGCAGTCCGCTTGGCCTGCCGGTACCCGTCAGCTGCCTCTGGAGTCCCACAAGCCAACCAGGCCTGATAGGACTCCTTCTTCAGCTTGACAGCATCCCTTACTTCCGGTGTCCACCACCGGGTTCGGGGATTGCCGCCTCGACAGGCACCGGAGACCTTACGGCCACAGCTCCGAGCGGCTGCTTCGACAATGGCGGTGGAGAACATGGTCCACTCGGACTCAATATCTCCAGCCTCCCTCGGGATCCAGTCAAAGCTCTGCCGGAGGTGGGAGTTAAAGATCTCTCTGACAGGAGACTCGGCCAGACGTTCCCAGCAGACCCTTACAGTACGCTTGGGCCTGCCGAGTCTGTCCAGCTTCCTCCCCCGCCATCGGATCCAACTCACAACCAGGTGGTGATCAGTTGACTGCTCCGCCCCTCTCTTCACCCAATTTCCAAGACATGTGGCCGCAGGTCAGATGAAACGACAACAAAGTCGATCATCGACCTGCGGCCTAGGGTGTCCTGGTGCCACGTGCACTGATGGACACCCTTATGCTTGAACATGGTGTTCGTTATGGACAAACTGTGACTAGCACAGAAGTCCAATAACTGAACACCGCTCGGGTTCAGATCAGGGGGGCCGTTCCTCCCAATCACGCCCCTCCAGGTGTCACTGTCGTTGCCCACGTGGGCGTTGAAGTCCCCCAGTAGAACGATAGAGTCCCCAGTCGGAGCACTTTCCAGCACCCCTCCCAGAGACTCCAAGAAGGTCGGGTACTCTGCACTGCCGTTCGGCCCGTAGGCACAAACAACAGTGAGAGACCTATCCCCGACCCGTAGGCGCAGGGAAACGACCCTCTCGTTCACCGGGGTAAACTCCAACACATGGCGGCAGAGCTGGGGAGCTATAAGCAAACCCACACCAGCCCGCCGCCTCTCACCATGGGCAACTCCAGAGTGGTGAAGAGTCCATCCTCTCTCAAGGAGTGTGGTTTCAGAGCCCAAGCCGTGCGTAGAGGTGATCCCGACTACCTCTAGTCGGAACCTCTCAACCTCACGCACCATCTCAGGCTCCTTCCCCGCCAGCGAGGTGACATTCCACGTCCCTAGAGCTAGTTTCCGTGTCCGGGGATCGGGTTGTCTAGGCCCCCGCCTTCGACTGCCGCCCGATCCTCTCTGCATCGGCCCCTTATGGTCCCTCCTGTGGGTGGTGAGCCCACGGGAGGGCGGCCCCATGTCGCTCGTTCGGGCTGGGCCCGGCCGGGCCCCATGGGGAAAAGCCCGGCCACCAGGCGCTCGCGAACGAGCCCCAACCCCGGGCCTGGCTCCAAGAACACATGATTTTTTTCTTCATTAAGGGGTTTTTGAACCGCTCTTAGTCTGACCCGTCGCCTAGGACCTGTTTGCCTTGGGAGACCCTACCAGGGGCATATAGCCCCAGACAACATAGCTCCTAGGGTTACTCGGGTACTCAAACCCCTCCACCACGTTAAGGTGGCAGTTCAAGGAGAGGTATTTGCTAATCTACGTTTTTTATTTTAAAAGGCTAATTAATCGTTAAAAAAATATTTTCCCATTATGTTAGCACTGCTGAAAACTGTTGTGCTGATTCTAAAAGCAATGAAACTGGCCTTCTTTAGACTAGTTCAGTATCTAGAGCATCAGCGTTTATGGGTTCGATTACAGCCTCAAAATGGCCAGTCTATTCATCTGGTCATCAGTCTATTCTTGTTCTGTGAAATGAAGGGTATTCCATGTGAGAAATTGCCAAGAAACTGAAGACCCTCGTACAATGCTGTGTACTACTCCCTTCACAGAACAGCACAAACTGGCTCTAACCAGAACAGAAAGAAGGTTTGGGAGGCCCCGGGGGCACAACTAAGCAAGAAGACAAACATAGATTGTCTAGATTGAGAAACAGACACCCTCTCAGGTCCAAAACCGGCAGCTTCATTAAATAGTACCCGTAAAACATCAATCTCAACATCAGCAGTGAAGAGCAGACTCTGAGATGCTGGCCTTCTAGGTAGAGTTTTTCAGTCCAATGTCTGTGTTCTTTCACCCATCTTAATCTTTTCTTTTTACGGAGATATGGAGATATACATTTTTCTTTGCAAATCTCTAAGTGATTTCTATGTGACCCCAAACCTTTGAACAGTAGTCTATATGTTTATAGTTTTGAAGTAAAAAAATCCTTTGCACATAGGACGGCATATGTTTCACTTGTTCTGTCTCGTCTCATTTGTATTGTTTCCTTTGGTTATGGTTCAAGTTCTTTTTTTAAATGTCCTCCCTGTGCTTGTTTCCTGCCTCATCAACTTTTACTGGTTTGATATTGCCATTGAGTCTCAAACAGATATAGCAAGATTTGCAATTGGAAAAACCCTGTGCAACACCTCATCAAGGATAAATAATAAAAAAATCACACAGGTCACCATAATAGAGAGAGCACTTTAAAATAAAACTAAGATTATTTAAGCACTTTGTGAGTGAACAGCATTTCTCACTTAAATATAATTCAAAGGAAAAAACAAAGACTGTAGCAGATTTATACCCTTTGATAATATTTGAGACAATATTCCAGAGTGATGGATGGGACTGCCTACTACCCATCATGTTATGGCAGGCCAAGTGAGTCACAATCAGTAGTGCAAGATGCTATAATGAACAAGTCCACATTTTGGCAGGCAACACATCACGTGTTGGAAACACTTTGGGAGACGACACGTCAGGTGATGTTATTGAAGCACACACATTTGAATGGGCCATCTACATATTTAAAAAAATATACTCATTTCAATTTATCTTCTCTGTCTTTTTCCCACAAATGAACTTGTACATTTGAATCACAGACAACAGTGAATACAATTTTGTGCTACTGACTGATCGTATATAGCAGATTGTTATTGTATTACATTGTAAAATACATCAATATGATTGTTCTACAAAACTCAAAAAGAATGAAATTATCCGATTTCCCTTAATTTTTTCATCCATAATCACTGGTTCTGTTGGGTTGAAACATATACTATACATTTGCAGGCCTATTATTTATTTAACTTCAGCAGAAACAATAAGACTCAACATTAGAGATTCGGCAGCAACAATAAGACCTCACCTTCATGTTTTGCCTTCGAATAAAGGTCTCTGGTTTGTCTATAGTGTGTATTGTGTAGGCTACATTTTCAAAAGGAAAACTATGTTGGGGGAAGTATAAATTAAACAAGTTTTACATAAGTAAAGAATATTATAAGGTGGAGCACACTGAGATATGGTTAGAGATTAAGTAAGTTAATGTATAGAACCACACTATAATTTCCATCCCCCCACTATAATGTACAAGGGATATTTTTTGCGGAAAAACGATTCACTTACTTAGGAGGGTTTGTAGAACGACAAACATAATGTGAAATCATGGGGCGCTGTGCTGCATCCAGTAAAACTATATTTTATTAGGAGACTGGTAGGCAATTCATAAGCAGTTTTACATAATGCTTAATTGAGAGTGAGCTTCACAAAGACATTTATATAAGTGGAAAGAAAACACTCACTTTCCTACCAACCTACTTTCCTAGCTACATAGCCAAACTACCAATAACAAATTCACTAGCAAAGTTTATGGTGATGGATCTGCAGCCTTGCCAAATGAATGCCAATGTGTAAATAGTAATATCAAAATAAGCAACAAGTGCTGGACATAGTTGCCACCAATTAAAAAAATATGTTACATAGTAATTGTTGTAAGTTTTCTATTTTTGAGTTGTTCACATTTGAGAGTTAATTTAAATGGCATTCAGAACACTGATGTCTGCATATTTATGGACGTTTTTCGTGGATTTGGCAGGGGCAGTGCTCTAAGAGAGGCAGAAGTACACACAATCAGAAGATTGAAAGGTTGTAAGGAGACGTTTCACAATGGCTCACAAGTGTCTACCACAATGATCTTGTCCTTCCTGGAATCAGAGGACATTATAGCCAGTGACAAATAGATGAACATTTGGGCTCTGCATTATGTTTACATTCCCAGAACAAACAAGCACTTAAGAATATTTTGCAATCAATGGAACCATCATGGTCTATGAACAGAAGGCAGACATTCACCACTTCAGGGGTTTGTTCAGGAAAGCCTAGCTCTGTAGGGTAGGCCACTGACAGCAATTAAGGGAGGCTAAGAGTATTAGTTCTGATGCAGAGGCAACAGAGGCATGAAGAGCTGATTCTTATACAGGAGCATCTGAGGCACAGAGAGCTGGTTCTGACCAGGAAGCAGAAACTTAAATGCCCTGGACACTAAGTTAATGTCCCAGAAAATCGGTTCTCTTTGGACCCTGCTCACATGAATCAACTTTCATAGCTTGTTGACCCAGTTGTTGGTTACAGAGATGGATAAAAATGGATGTTCTTCAAAGTGTGCTAAGATACCTGGAGTCTGTTAATTCGCTTTAAAATTCAAATTAAAGCTGAGTTGTCAGCACCTTTTTAACTTGATGCTGTGACAACTAAGTCCTTTATTAGAGTTGTTCATATTGTCAAAATGCTCTAAACAAACAGAATCTGACTAGCTCTGCTGTTAACACAAAATGTAAATATTTCTTTTAACATTAGCAATAGCTACCATACATCACACTACACACATTATTTTTCAGTGAACTCTACATTACTTTTCTTTTTGGAAATCCTGTTGAATTCTTAAAGCTGAATACAGTTGTGAAAAGCAAAATGTTGCTGACATGTTAATGTTGTGCTTGTGTTACACAAGTACTAAAACCTTGATTACAAAAGTAGAAATACATACATCCTTGAGTTTGGCACACACCTACTTGTATTGGGGCAGGCTGTTGATTGAGTTACATAACCAATAAAGACAAGTGAGGCAATTACAGTTGGAGACATACATGCCCATGCCTTAAAAATACATGAACCACATGAACAGATTAACAACTTCATCTTGCCATCACATCTCTCCGGGAGCCATCACTTTATCGTGGTGGAGAGGTTTGTGTGTTCCTATGAACCTGAGGGCTGTGTTGTCCGGGCCTTAGTGCTCCTGGTAGGGTTTCCCATGGCAAAGTGGTCTCAGGGGAGGAGCCAGACTTAGAATGGTTCGAAATAACCCTATGTACAAACGAGGAAGAGGAGGAGTTACCCTGCCCGGAGGAAGCCCGGGGCCCCCGTCTGGAGCCAGGCCCAGAGGGAGGGCTCACCGGCGAGTGCCTGGTGGCCGGGTTTGCCACGGAGCCCGGTCGGGCATAGCCCGAAAAAGCAACGTGGTACCCCCCTCTCCATCCTATGGGCCCACCACGCATGGGAGGAACCGCTGGGGTAGGGTGTGCTGCCATGTGGGTGGCAGTGAAGGCCAGGGGCCTCGACGGACCAGACCCGGGCGGCAGGGGCTGGCTCTGGGGACGTGGAACGTCACCTCACCTCTTTTTGGAGACCCTGAATGGAGTCCTGTATTGGGCTCCAGTAGGGGACTCGATAATTGTGCTGGTTGGACTTCAACGCACACGTGGGCAATGATGGAGACACCTGGAGAGGTGTGATAGGGAGGAACGGCCTTCCTGATCTGAACTCGAGTGGTCGTTTGTTGTTAGAGTTCTGTGCTAGTCATGGATTATCTATAAAGAACACCATGTTCGAGCATAAGGATGCTCATAGGTATACGTGGTACCAGAGCACCCTAGGCCGAAGGTCGATGATTGATTTTGTGATCGTGTCATCGGATCTGAGGCCACATGTTTTGGACACTTGGGTAAAGAGAGGGGCAGAGCTGTCAACCAATCACCATCTGGTGGTGACTTGAGTCAGAGGGTGGGGGAAGACTCTGGATAGACCGGGAAAACCCAAATGGGTAGTGCGGGTAAACTGGGATCATCTGGAGGAGGCCCCCGTCCAAAAGATCTTCAACTCACACCTCCGAGCTTTTCTGGCATCCCTGTGGAGGTTGGGGGCATTGAATCTGAGTGGTCTAAAGTGGTCGAAGCTGCGGCGGGGAGCTGTGGTCTAAAGGTCTTAGGTGCATCAAGGGGTGGTAACCCTCGCACACCTTGGTGGACACTGGTGGTCAGGGAAGCCGTCCGACTAAAGAAGGAGGCCTTCCGGATATGTTATCCTGGAGGACTCCGGAGATGGTTGCAGTATACCGACAGACCCAAAGGGCTGCGACCTCTGCTGTGAAAGAAGCAAAACCGTGGGTGTGGGAGGGGTTTGGGGAAGCCATGGAGAAGGACTTTTGGTCGGCACCAAGGTGTTTCTGGAAAACCGTCTGCCACCTCAGGAGGGGAAAACGGGGAACTATCTAAGCTGTGTACAGTAAGGATGGGACACTGTTGACCTCAACTGAGAAGGTAATTGGGCGATGGAAGCAACACTTTAAAGAGCTCCTAAATCCCACTAACACGCCCTCTATATTGGAGGCAGAGCTGGAGGCTGATAGGGAAGCATCATCAATCTCCATGGCAGAAGTCACTAAGGTAGTCAAACAACTCCCCAGTGGCAAAGCTCCGGGGATTGACGAGATCCGTTCAGAAATGTTGAAAGCTTTGGGTGTGGAGGGGATGTCTTGGATGACACGCCTCTTCAACATTGTGTGGGAGTCGGGGAAAGTGGTGGTTCCACTGTTCAAAAAGGGGTACCAGAGGGTGTGTGCCAATTACAGGGGTATCACACTTCTTAGCCTCCCTGGGAAAGTCTACTCAAAGGTACTGGAAAGGAGGGTTCGACAGATAGTCGAACCTCAGATTGAAGAGGAACAATGTGGATTCTGTCCTGGTCGCGGAACAACTGAATATGGGAATATGCCCATGGGAATATGCCCATACAGTCTACATGTGTTTTGTGGATCTGGAGAAGGCGTATGAGGAAGGGGTTGCAGTTCGGTGGGCTGGGGATCTCATCGCTGCTTTTTGCGGATGATGTGGTCCTGATGGCATCATCGGTCTGTGACCTTCACTCACTGGACCGGTACGCAGCCGAGTGTGAAGCGGTTGGGATGAGGATTAGCACCTCTAAATCTGAGGCCATGGTTCTCAGCAGGAGACCGATGGAGTGCCTCCTCCGGGTAGGGAATGAGGCATTACCCCAAGTAAAGGAGTTCAAGTATCTCGGGGTCTTATTCGCGAGTGAGGGGACAATGGAGCGGGAGAATCAGAGCAGTGGGGGCGGTATTGCATTCACTTTACTGCACTATTGTGCCGAAAAGAGAGCTGAGCCGGAAGGCAAAGCTCTCAATATACCGGTCAATTTTCGTTCCTACCCACACCTATGTTCATGAAGGCTGGGTCATGACCGAAAGAACAAGATCGCGAGTACAAGTGGCTGAAATGGGTTTTCTCAGAAGGGTGGCTGGCTTCTCCCTTAGGGATAGGGTGAGAGGCTTCTCCCTTAGGGATACGATCAGTCAGTAGCAAAAACTGTAATTCACTTTTGTCTGTGATTCAAATTTACAAGTTCATATGTGGGAAAAAGATTGAGAAGATTAATTTAAATGAGTATATTTTTACAAATATGTAGATGGCCCATTCAAATGTGCTTCAATAGCATCACATCGTTTGCCAAAGTGTGTATTTCGATAACATCACCTGATGTGTCGTCTGGCAAAGCGTCTGTCTATAATGTTATGTTAGGTGTCGTCTGCCAAAATGTGGTCTTGTTCATTATGGCGTCTTGCACTAATGATTGTGACTCATTTACCCTGCCATATCATGTCGTGCTGAAGCGATTCCTTGTGTTAGGTAGGGTGCCTGAGAACTCAATGGTGGATATATTGTTGGGGAATTTGTTACCTCCGCACACGTGGAAAAACTAAACACTTCTGGGTTGAGCAAGCAATGTATAGTGGGGAGAACAAGTATTTGATACACTGCCGATTTTGCAGGTTTTCCCACTTACAAAGCATGTGGAAGTCTGTAATTTTTTTCATAGGTACTCTTCAACTGTGAGTGACGGAATCTAAAACAAAAATCCAGAAAATCACATTGTATGATTAAGTAATTGATTTTCATTTTATTGCATGACATAAGTATTTGATACATCAGAAAAGCAGAACTTAATATTTGGTACAGAGACCTTTGTTTGCAATTACAGAGATCATATGTTTCCTGTAGTTCTTGACCAGGTTTGCACACACAGCAGCAGGGATTTTGGCCCACTCCTCCATACAAACCTTCTCCAGATCCTTCAGGTTTCAGGGCTGTCGCTGGGCAATACGGACTTTCAGCTCCCTCCAAAGATTTTCTATTGGGTTCAGGTCTGGAGATTGGCTAGGCCACTCCAGGACCTTGAGATGCTTCTTACGGAGCCACTCCTTAGTTGCCCTGGCTGTGTGTTTCGGGTCGTTGTCATGCTGGAAGACCCAGCCACGACCAATCTTCAATGCTCTTACTGAGGGAAGGATGTTGTTTGCCAAGATCTTGCGATACATGGCCCCATCCATCCTCCCCTCAATACGGTGCAGTTGTCCTGTCCCCATTGCAGAAAAGCATCCCCAAAGAATGATGTTTCCACTTCCATGCTTCACGGTTGGGACGGTGTTCTTGGGGTTGTACTCATCCTTCTTCTTCCTCCAAACACAGCGAGTGGAGTTTAGACCAAAAAGCTCAATTTTTGTCTCATCAGACCACATGACCTTCTCCCATTCCTCCTCTGGATCATCCAGATGGTCATTGGCACTGGTCATGCGCTGGCTTGAGCAGGGGGACCTTGCATGCACTGCAGGACTTTAATCCATGACAGCATAGTGTGTTACTTATGGTTTTCTTTGAGACTGTGGTCCCTGCTCTCATCAGGTCATTGACCAGGTCCTGCTGTGTAGTTCTGGGCTGATCCCTCACCTTCCTCATGATCATTAATGCCCCACGTGATTGAGATCTTGCATGGAGCCCCAGGGAGATTGACCGTCATCTTGAACTTCTTCCATTTTCGAATTATTGCCCCAACAGTTGTTGCCTTCTCACCAAGCTGCTTGCCTATTGTCATGTAGCCTTCCTAGCCTTGTGCAGGTCTACAATTTTATCCCTGATGTCCTTACACAGCTCTCTGGTCTTGGCCATTGTGGAGAGGTGGGAGTCTGTTTGATTGAGTGTGTGGGCAGGTGTCTTTTATACAGGTAACAAGTTCAAACAGGTGCAGTTATTGCAGGTAATGAGTGGAGAATAGGATGGCTTCTTAAAGAAAAACTAACAGGTCTGTGAGAGCTGTAATTCTTACTGGTTGGTAGGTGATCAAATACTTATGTCACGCAATAAAATGCAAATTAATTATTTAAAAATCATACAATGTGATTTTCTGGATTTTTTTTTAGATTCCTTCTCTCACAGTTGAAGTGTACCTATGATAAAAACTAGAATTAGGAAAACCTGCAAAAATCGGCAGTGTATCAAATACTTGTTCTCTCCACTGTATGTAAGTATGTGATAAGCAGTGTGATAGTTATCTCTGATACAGATTTGTTGTCTCTGATATACTTTTTTCAATATTGACTGCATTGGTCCTAAAGCTCATGTATAGACTCAGTCATGAAGTCAAACAATATTCCTTTTCAGGTGAGAAGGGCCAGCCTGGGGTTGTTGGTGCCCTAGGGATTGGGTGCATGGGACGACCAGGACCATCCGGAGCTCCCGGGATGCCAGGTCCTAAGGTAACTAAAGATAATACACAGCAGTGTATAGGTTTGTATTTGTTTGTGACTGAGTGTGTGGGAGTGTGTGTCTGTCTTGATTGTGTGGTATCTTTTTGTGCCAATACATTCAATACAATACATATTTTCAGGGTGATTTCAGACCAGGCTTTCCAGGCCTGTCAGGAAGACAGGGCCCTCCGGGGGAGGATGGTTCTCTAGGGCTGACTGGAAACTCTGGCCAGTGTGGGCTTAGTGGATCTCCTGGCCTACCAGGAAGAGATGGTCCACAGGGTGGAAAAGGTAAATTGGCACACCAACACACAGACTGATTGTCACACAGTCATTCGAGCAAGTAGATGTTTTGGTCCGTAGCTTGTGTATCCTGCTGGTATTACATGAAAATTTGACAATTGATTACTCTTTCCTATCCTCAGGTTGTAAAGGGGCTGAGGGCCTGCCTGGTCAGCCTGGGGATCCTGGCATAGGTATACCAGGGCCTCCAGGCCCTATAGGGCCTGCAGGTCTCAATGGAATCATTGGCTTCACAGGTACTTAATTATCCCTAACACCGTCCCTCACCTGTTTATCAAAAGCACAGTAACAATAGCTCTTTTTTTACTGTGCCAGAATGTATTGTGTTCTCAATACATTTTCCTAGTAAACTAAGGTTAAAATAAATGTAACGATAATAAATAAGTAATCAGTGATTTCAGATTTGTCATAACACTGCTCATAGTGTTGTGACTCTAAGATATGACTGAATATATACTGTCATTAAATATTTTCTGTGTACCTCTTATATCCCCCTATTTCTTTCTTTCCTCTCTACCGTTCTCTCCTCCTGCTGTCTCACCACTCTCCCCTCTCTCTATTCTTTCTTCCCCTGCCTCTCCTCTCCTATATATCCTTTAGGGATCAGAGGACAGAAAGGGGTGCAGGGGGACACAGGTCTACCTGGCAATGGGACACCAGGACCGGTGGGGCAGCATGGTCCTCCTGGGTTTAATGGAGTCTCGGGATCTGTGGGGACTGCTGGTGCAAAGGGATTCAGAGGAACAGATGGTGCACATGGTACACCAGGTTAGATCACAAGGACTTGTTGCAGAATATAATGCGCCATTGTGTGTGTGTGTGTGTTTTCCTGGGAAAACGAGTGGACATGGGTGTCCCAAATGTTGAGTGGATTTATATTAGACTGACTCACTAGTTGAACATGCCACATAGAGACCACAGACTTGTTAAGGGATTTAGTAGTTTTGTGAGACCATACCTTTAAATCATCATGCTTCCTTGGAGGTCTGGAAACTTTTTACAAAAAATACTGTTTGAATAGACTGCTTGCTCCCAATATTTACATTTGTATTGGATGTTGGTGCCACGTGCACTGATGGACACCCTTATGCTTGAACATGGTGTTCGTTATGGACAAACTGTGACTAGCACAGAAGTCCAATAACTGAACACCGCTCGGGTTCAGATCAGGGGGGCCGTTCCTACCAATCACGCCCCTCCAGGTGTCACTGTCGTTGCCCACGTGGGCGTTGAAGTCCCCCAGTAGAACGATAGAGTCCCCAGTCTGAGCACTTTCCAGCACCCCTCCCAGAGACTCCAAGAAGGTCGGGTACTCTGCACTGCCGTTCGGCCCGTAGGCACAAACAACAGTGAGAGACCTATCCCCGACCCTTAGGCGCAGGGAAACGACCCTCTCGTTCACCGGGGTAAACTCCAACACATGGCGGCAGAGCTGGGGAGCTATAAGCAAACCCACACCAGCCCGCCGCCTCTCACCATGGGCAACTCCAGAGTGGTGAAGAGTCCATCCTCTCTCAAGGAGTGTGGTTCCAGAGCCCAAGCCGTGCGTAGAGGTGATCCCGACTACCTCTAGTCGGAACCTCTCAACCTCACGCACCATCTCAGGCTCCTTCCCCGCCAGCGAGGTGACATTCCACGTCCCTAGAGCTAGTTTCCGTGTCCGGGGATCGGGTTGTCTAGGCCCCCGCCTTCGACTGCCACCCAATCCTCTCTGCACCGGCCCCTTATGGTCCCTCCTGTGGGTGGTGAGCCCACGGGAGGGCGGCCCCATGTCGCTCGTTCGGGCTGGGCCCGGCCGGGCCCCATGGGGAAAGGCCCGGCCACCAGGCGCTCGCGAACGAGCCCCAACCCCGGGCCTGGCTCCAGGCTCGTTCAATGCATGGTAAATGTTGTGTTCACGAATCACTACTGTTTTTTGTATTCTGTTTGGGGAAAGGTTTTCTATATTCACAATGTCATATATCAAGACAATACAACTTTAAAAAAGACATTAGGTCATGTTTTAACAGGTGAATAAAATACAGGCTACGGTAAATGTTTGGTTTACCAAGAATGGCTGAAAGTCTGTGATGTGTTAAAATTGTAATGTGTATAGGAAATTATTTTCTGATTTCAAGAATTGGTGTTATGAACTCAAAAGGAATCGCTGCTGCCTTGACACAGGCAAAAATTAGATGGATGACCCCCTGATGAGAAAATAGCAAAAGCAGAGTGTAGAGTTAAATCTAATTGACTGTTGCACATGTTATTAATGTTTTTTACCATAGATTGACTTATGGAATAAATATATGTGTCTGTTGGTAGTGCTGATTTAGCTATTTACACAAGGTTAAAGTGTGTGGCATCAAAATTGTGTGTAGCCAGTTTGGAGATGCTGATCAATTGATTGTCCATACATTCTGGGACTTTTTCATACGTTTGGATCCTTTTTATTTGATTTGTGGCTCTATTATCTTAAGAAAAGAAAAACCAATGATAGATCTCCCAATAATCTCCACACCAACGTAACAATGTAAAGCCTACTTTTGTAGTTTGGTGGGGGCCCTGAGTGTTAGTCAACCCTGATATTGCATTTGGAGGCTAATGCCTCTGTATGTCAGTAACGTTTCTAGAGAATTTTGGTATATTTTTCTAAACAACAAAGTTAAATGTTTACAATGTGCCATTCCTGTCACATATATGTAAGGAGGGCCGTTTCATAATAACCTTATCACCAGTAATACAACATGATGCAATGTGATATACTACATTTAGGGTCTTTGGTAAAGTTGAAGCTGCATGCATAAAGGCAAATAAAGTATTTAAAATATTCTCCAAGGTCTAAGAGGAGACATGGGGCCGCCAGGAAAATGTGGCACACCAGGAACAGATGGAGACCCAGGACTAGTGGGACATCCTGGCCCAAAAGGTAGAACCGTGGAAATATTTTATGCACACATACAGGAGAATACACACCCAAAAGCCATGATTATGATGATGCTGTTGATTATGTTGTCCAGGTCTGATGGGTGCCCCTGGGGTGGATGGCTGCATAGGGCCCAAGGGACCTATAGGAGATGATGGCCCTCTTGGAGTTGGAGGACCCATAACATACATAAATATTGTCGGGGAACCTGGGGACCCAGGACCTACAGGTCAGCCTCTATAACGCATGATGCCAGGGATGTTATCTCATCTGCCCTCATATATTCATCTGAATATGATACTTAACCCCTTAATGCAGTGGTTTTATACAAAATCCCTATATAATCACCAAACATTTAAAGTAAATGTACAGTGGATATAAAAAGTATACACACCCCTGTTAAAATGCCAGGTTTTTCCACCTTTAATTTGACCTATAATGTGAAAAATTCAATACAAAAAAAACTGAAATCTTTGAGGGGGAAAAATAAAAAACTCACAATAGATTGCGTAGAGCAATCAGAAAAACTTGGAATATCCTATCTCTAATCATTCAAGGTTTTTCATAGCTTTTACAGGGTCACGCAAAACACGAGAAACCAGAGGAGAACCCCCCCTCTCAGCCATAACACCCAACTATATACAAACATGTCTAATAGTCACAGGTGCAGGTCATCATCTACAACCAAGAAAAGGAGACATACAACATGATCACACAAGGCCTTGATGTCACCTATACGTGTGCACATACAAATACACAGAATAACGGAACTTGGTGAAATGATGGAAATATGCATATTACTGTGAGTTGAGGAAATGGGGAACATAATACGGGCCAGTAGAATAACACTAACATTCGTACATCCATGCTCACATAATTAATCCCTCCTTCTTAAAGGGACATAACATTATTGGGTATAAAAAGAACATCCCAGAATATTATTATTGGGTATAAAAAGAACATCCCAGAGAGTATGAGTCTTTCTGAAGTAAAGATGGGAAGGGGTTCAACACTCAGTAAAAGACTGTGTAGGCAAATAGTGCAATTTAAGAATGATGTTTCTCAGTGTAAAATTGTGAAGAGTTTGAGGATCTCATCATCTTTAAGTACATAAAATAATTAAAAGGTTCAGAGAATCCAGAGAGAAATCTCTGTAGACAAAGGACAAGGCAAAAAAACAATACTGGATGGTTGTGATCTTGGGCCCTCTGGTAGCACCACATTAAAATGATTCTGTAGTGGACAACATTGCATGGGCTCAGGAACACTTCCAAAAACCATTGTCTGTGAACACAGTATGTCGCTGGCATCCACAAATGCAAGTTAAAACTCTACCATGCAAAGAAGAAACCATATATGTGACAGAATTCAGAAATGGCAAAATTAGAGTTTGGCTTTTTTTTACATTTAATAAAGGTCCAGATTCAGAGGTTTGTAATGGAATAAAATACAATACTTTTGGATGAATTATGAAAGATGTAGTGCTTTAAAAGTTGACTATCTGCTTTACCTAGTTCTGACAAAAAAGAAACCAGGCAAGCCTAGTTCAAAAAAATTAATATGATTGTTGTTGCCCTCCCAAGATTCAAACCCAGGTCTCCCACGTGAAAGGCTGTGTTTTTAACCACTACCCCACACAGCTATACTTCTGCTGGGTGTCGGTATAGCCTCTTGACATTAAATACTCTTTTCATGCAGTAACATCACAGTTTTAAAATTTAGTAAGACACCATTAAGCAATATGTTAAACTGAGTAATGTTTCTTAAGTTTACCTCCACCACAAATAGCATCTATGAACTGTATGGCTTTTGCCACTGGCCTTTTTAACAGCTTATTAGCCATTCATGAATTACATTGACATAACTATCAATATAGGTGACGATAACTGACTTTTTCGTCAAGTCATAAGACAAGAGAATCGTGTAGCCAACAAAGTTTTTGTCCATCCTGAACAAATCCCAATACATAATAAAAAAATCCACCAGAAATAGTCTCACTATGAAAGATTCACACTTTCCGGAAAGCTGGTCTTTGTTAACGCCCATTCAGCGTAGTTCACACTCCCTTAGGCCTTAACCACACCCAGCTATTTAAGTATTCAAATGGGGACACTCTGGCTAAACTGGTCTGGTTGGTCTCTAATAAACACATACTACAAACCCGATTCCAAAAATGTTGGGACACTGTACAAATTGTGAGTAAAAAAGGAATGGAATATTTTACAAATCTCATAAACTTATATTTAATTCACAATAGAATATAGATAACATATCGAATGTTGAAAGTGAGACATTTTGTAATGTCATGCCAAATATTGGCTCATTTTGGATTTCATGAGAGCTACACATTCCAAAAAAATTGGGACAGGTAGCAATAAGAGGCCGGAAAAGTTAAATGTACAGATAAGGAACAGCTGGGGAACCAATTTGCAACTTATTATGTCAATTGGCATCATGATTGGGTATAAAAAGAGCCTCAGTGAACTCAGAAGTCAAGATGGGCAAAGGATCACCAATTCCCCTAATGCTGCGGCGAAAAATAGTGGAGCAATATCAGAAAGGAGTTTCTCAGAGAAAAATTGCAAAGAGTTAGAAGTTATCATCATTTACAGTGCATAATATCATCTAAAGATTCAGAGAATCTGGAACAATCTCTGTGCGTAAGGGTCAAGGCCGGAAAACCATACTGAATGTCCGTGATCTTCAAACCCTCAGACGGTACTGCATCACATACAGGAATGATACTGTAATGGAAATCACAACATGGGCTCAGGAATACTCCCAGAAAACATTGTCGGTGAACACAATCCACCGTGCCATTCGCCGTTGCCGGCTAAAACTCTATAGGTCAAAAAAGAAGCCGTATCTAAACAGGATCCAGAAGCGCAGGTGTTTCCTCTGGGCCAAGGATCATTTAAAATGGACTGTGGCAAAGTGGAAAAGTGTTCTGTGCTCAGACGAATCAAAATTTGTAGTTCATTTTGGAAAACTGGGACGCCATGTCTTCCGGACTAAAGAGGACAAGGACAACCCAAGTTGTTATCAGCGCTCAGTTCAGAAGCCTGCATCTCTGATGGTATGGGGTTGCATGAGTGAGTGTGGCATGGGCAGCCTACACATCTGGAAAGGCACCATCAATGCTGACAGTAATATCCAAGTTCTAGAACAACATATGCTCCCATCCAGACGTCATCTCTTTCAGGGAATTGCATTTTCCAACATGACAATGCCAGACCACATACTGCATCAATTACAATGTCATGGCTGCATAGAAGAAGGATCCGGGTACTGAAATGGCCAGCCTGCAGTCCAGATCTTTCACCCATAGAAAATATTTGGCGCATCATAAAGAGGAAGGTGCGACAAAGAAGACCTAAGACAGTTGAACAACTAGAAGCCTGTATTAGACAAGAATGGGACAACATTCCTATTCATAAACATGAGCAACTTGTCTCCTCAGTCCCCAGACGTTTGCAGTCTGTTATAAAAAGAAGAGGGGACGCCACACAGTGGTAAACATGGCCTTGTCCCAACTTTTTTGAGATGTGTTGATGCCATGAAATTTAAAATCAACTTATTTTTCCCTTAAAGTGATACATTTTCTCAGTTTAAACATTTGATATGTCATCTATGTTGTATTCTGAATAAAATATTGACATTTTAAACTTCCACATCATTGCATTCTGTTTTTATTCACAATTGTACAGTGTCCCAACTTTTTAGGAATCAGGTTTTTATATCAAACCAAATAAAATGTACGTTTTCTTGACATGGACTTGATACATCACGTATAAACAGTACAGTGAAAGTTAAAATAGCTTAGCAGCAATGTAAGTGCAGATAGTTTGAGTGCATTTGGACAGCCATTGAGCCATTATAGGGTTATAGATTAGACATAATCACACACACCTGGATGAATGACCGGTCAGTCGGATAGCTTATTATCATGCTAAGTGACTTGTTTACCCTTGTGAAGACTAGGCAAACATAATAGTTAAGCATAATCACACACAAGCTAGAAACCAGGAAATGTTAGTTAGATGGTTAGTTAATGTGCTTAGCTAGCTAGCTAACGTTAACAGTAAAGTCAGTAACTGCCATGATAATCCTTTTCTTGTAAATGTTATACCTGGACAGTTGTTTTATACAAGTGGAGCTAGCGTTTTCTTTCCAGCATTGGCACTGCAATTAAATGCCCCCTTAAATTTTGCCTGAAAGTTTTGAACAGTATTAGTCTGGGATTTCCAGGAGCCCTGGCATCATTGTACTCCAGAAAGTAGTATCTCACAACTTCGTTGAAAACAGTTGTCCATTTTTCAGCCTCTTCATTATCTCTGCCAATGGAAGGAAAAGTCCTGTATTTTCCGCAGGTTAAACAAGGGTTTTAGTTTAAAATGTTCTTCACATTTACACTTCGCATACTAGTTTGTTATGAAGTCACATTAAAGTTCACATCTTCAAGAAGGCATTTCTGCAAAAAAGACAATGACATATTTTTCATCTTACAAATGGCTCTCCTGAAAAGTAGTGACATGCGACATAAACCCAGTTTCCCGAAATCTGTCACATATGTAAATAAACAGATTTGACCTTTTTCGGTTATTCCTTTTTATCCAACTAAGTACACATGTTCAGAACCATGACAGGACATACATTGTGCAAGCATTTTCCGATTAATCACAAGGGTGCGATGTTGAACCAGACAAATTTCCAAGCTCACGCCGGTCACTCCATTTGACATAGAGACAAAAGCATTTGTGGTTTTACATGCATATAAATCAGACACAATTGATCATATGATAAAATAATTTAATGTACTCAACACTATGACGATGTAACAAATGCAAGTATATTCAGTTGAACACAAGGTGGCACCATTACGGCTGGATTGCATTTTCTTTATCTGTATCAGTAAATGTAATTTACATTTGGCACAATCAGGGTTATAAATCTAACTTGCGTAAATACATCTACATTTTTCCACATGGGGGCACGTTTGGAGAATAAATATCATTCATGATTCATTTGGAGAATCTTCGAATAAAATGTACTTATGGATCTCTCCACTCAAAAGCAGTGCAATAAAAGGCCAGTTGTAGCTGAATGCTGAAACACACTCAATGCTGCTTGCAGCTTTAATTACTATTATTATTATACTCCTGCCATTTTAAGGCTTTTTTTGAAAATTCCTGAGAGATAAAAGGCACCAAAGAGCCGAGATTTGTTTGGCAGTAAAGGCCCTAAGGTCACAACTTCAGATGCAATGCCATGCAAGTAGGCCTCAACGTGGCGCTGTTGCCAACTTAGAAACCGCACCACGACCACCCCATGTGACGTAGTTTTGACAATTGGTACATAAGTCTGTCTCCTCAGAGCATTTTTCTAATTGGGACTCAAAGTCTGCCATATATGACTTTCCACCATTTTGGATTTTGTGAAAATAGCTTAAAACACTATTCCTTTAGTACCTGAGGTCCAATCTTCACGTCGTTTGACATTTGGCATCAATGGACCAATGTCTTCAAACGTTCTATATGCCAGGCAAGTGGGTCAAAAAACATTAACCAATGAACATGTGTGTGGGTATGGTTTTGAACATATGTGCACACTACTACTACAAGGATAATGACATTAAAATTTGACTTGGTCAATATGTTAACAAAGATGATACGACAACAATGACTGCGAGTAATTTTATGTAAATTCCATGTAAATCCATAAAAATTATTTTGTATATATCATTCATAGGCATATTACACTCCTATTGTACATATAATATTAAATACTTCTAACCATATTGTTCATATTCCCCATCCTACTTTTTTTTTAATTGCTGCTGGTTTACATTATTATGTATATTATTGCTATACTTACGTACACATGATCAATTAATGTACCCTTTTTTAGTTGTCACTTCTGTACACACATTAATCCATGTGGTTCCATTAAATTTGCAATGGTAGATGTCCTACAATCTCACAGGAAGCAAAAGCATATTTCCACCACCGTATGTCAGATTCTCACCAAATTTGGTTTGCATCACTGGTATAACAACATAAGGATATGTGCAGTGTGTGGCGCTAATTGGCCATATGGGGGCGCTACAGCAGAGAATCACCTTAAATTATTACTGAACACAAACAGATAACCAGGCCTATTAGACCTATCAGGCCAATTAGGCCTGTTAAGGCCAATCCTTGTATGGCATTCTTATAGCTTGGACCCCTTAATTGCTGCATGCAGCTATATTTATTTTATTTATTTTTACTTTGAAATTGCTGAATAACTCAAAAGATCCTTGATGAACAATTATACAATTTGGACCACATAAAATATAGGCCACTTATACCTACCACAAAGAGGCCCAACCCAATTACTCCACAGGAGGCGCCACAGGCCATGCCCAAATCCCATTTTTCTACAGTGAAGCTATTTCCACACCGATTGACCTAGAATGCTGATACATGCTATAGAGTGTTCAAAGATAAGAGATAAAATACAAGATGGGGGACAAAACGGCTGACCAGTGTAAAAATTATTGATGCATAAACTTCATTTGAAACTTGCATCCTTGCACAATGAAAATATTGAACACATTCATATCACACAGACACTGACCCGATTCCTCCACAGGGGGTGCCACAGGCCTTGCCTACATGTGTTTTTTCAATAAATTATAACATTTCAACCCAGATTGACCTAGAATTTTTAATTTTTTTGTGTACACGCCTCATACCCTGGAGGCACAATATTGCCACAAGAACCTATCAGGTCCACCATCTTGGATTTTTTGGTAATTTAGTGAACATTTTATGAAACAGAAATTAACATAAAATCATCAGTAACTCTGATTGACCTGGCCAGCAGCATACAAGTGTCTTATCCATGTATCCCTATAGGGTTTTAAACGCTAAGAAATATAATACAAGATATCCAATAAAATGGCTGACCAGGGTAAAAATTCTATTAAAGTGCATACCATGGGTTTATTCCTGCTGCTGTATGCTTATAAAGGTGTTATGTCTGCTTTCCCATGCTCCCCATGTCACAGGAGGACCCCATTCCATGGTTGCCGGAAATTATATTTCACTTTTTATTTTCCTCAAATCATCCTTCCCTCAATCCTGATCAGTCAACTTATTCCCCATAGCATTCTTCACCATAAGGATGGGATTCGCCTGGTGATGATTGATATCAGCTTTAAGCCAGACTTAGGAAATGCATTCATGCCTAAATTAGATAATTTTTGGTCTCATCCAACTAAATAATATTTTTTCTCATGATTTATAAGGCATGTTACATGCCTTTTTCTCAGACGTTGCGTCTATCTAGCCACTTTCCATGAATGCCTGATTGATTGAGTGTTCCAGAGATATTTTCTGTTCTTATAGGATACTCACATCTCTGCAGAGAAACTCTGAAGCTCTGTTAGAGTGGATATTGGTTTTTGATCACCTCCCTGACTAAGGCCTTTCTTAACAGGTTACTGTTTTTATAACCCCAGATCTATGCTTTGACACAGTTTTCTCAGAGTTCTTTGGACTTCATAGCCTTGTTTTTGCTCTGAAATGCACTGTGAATATGGGAACACTACTCAGATACTACTCTATTTCCTCTAGGTCCAAGGGGATTAACAGGTGCCAAAGGAGATATAGGTCTGACAGGGCCAAATGGAGCCGATGGCAAGGGTGGGAATCCTGGGTGTGCAGGGCCACAAGGTACCCTTTACTGTTAAACACAATTAAAAACATGGCTGCCATTAATGCATCACTGTCAGCACTGGCCATTCAATTGAGTAAACTATATTTATCCCTAAAGAGAAACCTTGTTTGTGGCTAAAAATCAGACTTTTTACTTTTCTTGTAGGTCCCATTGGTGACCCAGGCAAAGATGGCCCAAAAGGATGTCATGGTTTTTATGGAAACCCTGGAGCCACAGGAGACATGGGTTTGCCAGGTAACTTAGACAGCCTCTAACTATAATTTTGGGTAAATAACACAAACAAATAACACTGAATTAATCATGCTGTATGAAAGTACAAAAAAACTAAATGTATTCATACTCTCCGAAAGCATGCAACAAGCTCTTACTACATGTAATGACTCATTAGCATATTTCCCTATTTGCAATGGTACATTGAAACATCTTTTTTTTTTCATGAAACTTAGTTATTGGAAGGTGTTGGAAAATCTAAGTAAATGAAAAACTGAAATACACTGCTCAAAAAAAAATTAAGGGAACATGTAATCATCACATTATAACTCAGTAAATTGCACTTCAGGGATATCAATCTTTCCAATTAGGAAGCATAAGCGATTGTGAATCAATGTTAACTTTTTTGTATGCAAATGAAAGTGACAACAGGTGCACTGGAGAGGCAACAGCAAGACAACCCCCAAAAAGGGAATGGGTTTGCAGGTTGTGGCTATAGTCCATTGCCCTCTCCTTATCTTTCATGGCTGATTCTTCTCTAGTTTTGTGTGTTTCTTGTGTACTTGTCACTATTAGTGGCATGAGGTGGTCTCTGCAGCCCATTCAAGTTGCACATGTAGTCCAGCTCCTCCAGGATGGCACTTCCATACAGTGGGGAGAACAATTATTTGATACACTTCCGATTTTGCAGGTTTTCCCACTTACAAAGCATGTAGAAGTCTGCAATTTTTATCATAGGTACTCTTCAACTGTGAGTGACGGAATCTAAAACATATTTGATACATCAGAAAAGCAGAACTTAATATTTGGTACAGAAACCTTTGTTTGCAATTACAGAGATCATATGTTTCCTGTAGTTCTTCACCAGGTTTGCACACACTGCAGCAAGGATTTTGGCCCACTTCTCCATACAGAACTTCTCCAGATCCTTCAGGTTTCAGGGCTGTCGCTGGGCAATACTCCAAAGAATTTCTATTAGGTTAAGGTCTGAAGACTGGCTAGGCCACTCCAGGACCTTGAGATGTTTCTTACTGAGCCCCTCCTTTGATCCCTGGCTGTGTGTTTCGGGTCATTGTCATTCTGGAAGACCCAGCCACGACCCATCTTCAATGCTCTTACTGAGGGAAGGAGGTTGTTGGCCAAGATCTCGCGATACATGGCCCCATCCATTCTCCCCTCAATATGGTGCAGTTTTCCTGTCCCCTTTGCAGAAAAGCATCCCCAAAGAATGATGTTTCCACCTCCATGCTTCACAGTTGGGATATTTTTGTCTCATCAGACCACATGACCTTCTCCCATTCCTCCTCTGGATCATCCAGATGGTCATTGGCAAACTTCAGACGAGCCTGGACATGTGCTAGCTTGAGCAGGGGGACCTTGCTTGCGCTGCAGGATTTTAATCCATGACGCCGTAGTGTGTTACTAATGGTTTTCTTTGAGACTCTGGTCCCAGCTCTCTTCAGGTCATTGACCAGGTCATGCTGTGTAGTTCTGGGCTGATCCCTCACCTTCCTCATGATCATTGATGCCCCACGAGGTGAGATCTTGTATGGAGCCCCAGACCGAGGGAGAATGACCGTCATCTTGAACTTCTTCCATTTTCTAATTATTGCGCCAACAGTTGTTGCCTACTCACCAAGCTCCTTGCCTATTGTCCTGTTACCCATTCCAGCCTTGTGCAGGTCTACAATTGTATCACTGATGTCCTTAAACAGCTCTCTGGTCTTGGCCATTGTGGAGAGGTTGGAGTCTGTTTGAGTGTGTGGACAGGTAACGAGTTCAAACAGGTGCAGTTAATACAGGTAATGAGTGGAGAACAGGAAGGCTTCTTAAAGAAAAACTAACAGGTCTGTGAGAGCCGGCATTCTTACTGGTTGGTAGGTGATCAAATACTTATGTCATGAAATAAAATGCTAATTCATTATTTAAAAATCATACATTGTGTTTTTCTGGATTTTTGTTTTAGATTCCGTCTCTTACAGTTGAAGTGTACCTATTATAAAAAATTACAGACCTTTACATGCTTTGTAAGTAGGAAAACCTGCAATATCAGCAGTGTATCATATATTTGTTCTCCCCACTGTACATGCTGTTGCAACGTTTGCTCTTTCTCCCAGTAAAGTCACATAGAGGAGATACCAGGAGACGGGTTGTTACACAAGGAGAGCTGGACAGGGCCATAGAATATTTGCTCCTTTGTGTGAAGAGGAAAAGGAGGAGCACTGCCAGAGCCTTACAAAATGACCTCAAGTGGATTACTGGTGTGGATGTTTCTGACCAAACTGTCAGAAACAGATTCCATGAGGGTGGCATAAGGGCCCGCCGTCCTCTTTTGGGACCTGTGTTCGTCAGATTTTACAATGGTGCACTTGGCCCTAGGTTCCTTCTGGTGCAGGACAATGCCTTGCCTCATGTGGCCAGTGTGTTGGCAGTTTCTGGATGACGAAGGCATTGATCAAATATTGATTTACACACACTTTTGAGCTGCTAAAAGCAATTGCGGTTTACATTAATATGATGCAACGTAGACCTTTTAATAAATTGTCCTTTAAGTCAAATTCAGTCTTTGGACTCCAGCCAGTTTCATCGCTGAATAAAACTGCATTTTATTGCATGACATAAGTATTTGATCACCTACCAACCAGTAAGAATTCCGTCTCTCACAGACCTGTTTGTTTTTCTTTAAGAAGCCCTCCTGTTCTCTTCTCAAAGTCTCCCCTTTCTCATATTCCCTTCTACTCTTTTCCTTTCTACTCCTTCCAACTGTTTGCTTACCACTGAGAAAAGACAGTACAGAAAGTCACGGCTGTGGGACTTGGAATCATTAGAATCTAAATAGTGTTAATGTTACTGGTGTGTAAATGGTATTGTTTCCACTTTGTGTGTTCACTGTGATGTTTGCACAAATGATGTTAGACCAGTGTGGGTTGCTAACTTGGCCCTTATTGTAAAAAGTTTATCTATGTGTAAGGAGGCATTGGGTTCGCCTTCTTGTTACGCCTCCTGTTACGCCTCCTGTTAGTACCTTTAAGTAGGGAAGCTAATTTTCCATCATGTATAACATTCCTGGGAGTGTGTAACCCTTATTTGTAATCACCTTTGCATTGTTGTATGTTCGGTGTAGGTATAGGTATGAACTTGAAAATTCATAATTCATAAGGCACAAAGTGGGCATATTGTAAAGGACACTTTGACCTTGCTTTACAAATGAGTGAATACAGTGGATATAAAAAGTCTACACACCCTGTTAAAATGCCAGGTTGTGGTGATGTAAAAGAATGAGTCAAAGATAAATCATGTCAGAATTTGACATTTTGGCTGTTGTTATTTTCATCTGCTGGACAAATACACGCCATTTGCCGGCTAATGTAAAGCTCGGATAGCTTATGGTGGTACCCCGACTTTTAGCGCTTGCTATTAGGCTTACTGCGATAATAGAAAATATGTTAGCCATACTCTATTGTTGATAAATAAACAATGGTGTGAACATGTTATTTAATCTTTTAGGCCATCTAAATGCATTTTCAAGGCTATTATTCATTTCATGATTTTCTGCTGTAGTTTGGCCCCTAACCTGACTGTACAATTGTGCGCACACACACCAAAACAATATTCTTTTTTGGTGCTCTTGGTCAAATGTCCTTCTTCCTACGCTAATAGTGTAATTGGCATTGGATATACGTGCAAGATGCGCCATCTCCCGATCATTGTGTGTCAGCAACACCCTCCCATTCAAAACATGCATGAGCCAAAATGACCCCTGACGGCATTTCTAGTAGGTGTGAATGGCTTGGTACTTCTAGTGTTAAACATTATTTGACCAACAATAAATAATGTATTTTCAATTGAAAAAAAATCTAAAAAACATATATAGCTCTGGAAAAAAGACCACTCATAATTTTTCTTAAATCAGCATTTCTGCATGTATGGCAGCCATTCCATTCCAGTGTCTGTTAAATTCCAACACAGGCACACCTAATTTTACTTAATGAGGTACTGCAATTCATAAGAACAACATCAAGCAACTGACATTGGGGACAACAAAGCTACAGACTGGCAGAGGGCGACGACGACTGTCCACTGTGACCAAGATGACAGTCAACTCATTCAAATATCACTCAACAACCATAGGATGACATCAAGTGACCTACAAAAAGAATGGCAAACAGCAGCATGTGTGAAGTGCAGGCGAGGACGGTTCGAAACAGGCTGCTAGGGGCAGGGCTGAAGTTGTGCTAAGCTAGAAAAAAGCCCTTCATCAATGAGAAGCAAAGAAGAGCCAGGCTGAAGTTTGTAAAAGACCACAAAGATTTTCTGACTAGTCAAATTTTCAGCTTTGCCCAACACCTGGTGGTCTAATGGTTAGATGGAGACCTGTAGAGCCCTACAAGCCACAGTGTCTCACACCAGCTGTGACATTTGGTGGAGGATCGGTGATGATCTGGGGTTGCTTAAGCAAGGCTGGAATCAGGCAGAATTGTCTTTGTGAAGGATGCATGAATCAAGCCAAGTACAAGGTTAATACCTGCTTCCTTCTGCTCTGACAATGTTCCCCAACTCTGAGAATTGTTTTTTCCAGCAGGACAACGCTCCATCCCACACAGCCACGTCAATCAAGGTGCGGATGGAGGACCACCAGATCAAGACCATGTCATGGCTAGCCCAATCTCAAGACCTGAACACTATTGAAAACCTCTGGAATTTGATCAAGAGGAAGATGAATGGTCACAAGCCATCAAACAAAGCCGAGCTACTTACATTTTTGTGCCAAGAGTGGTATAAAGTCACCCAAGAGCAATGTGACAGACTGGTGGAGAGCATGCAAAGACGCATGAAAGCTGTGATTAAAAATCAGGGTTATTCCACCAAATATTGATTTCTGAACTGATTTTTGAACAAGTTAAAACATTAGTATTTTGTAGTTGAAAAATGAATATGATTTTTTTTTCTTTGCATTATTTAAGGTCTGAATTTTACCACAAATAAATACTCTAAATGACAATATGTTTATTTGGAATTTTGGAGTAAATTGTGTCAATTGTCATTTAGAGTAGTTTATAGAATAAAACAAAACTGTTCATTTTACTCAAACACATACCTATGAATAGTAAAACCAGAGAAACTGATACTTCTGCAGTGGTCTCTTAATTTTTTTCAGAGCTGTATATACACATTTCACCATACTCTATTGTATCCTTTTCAACCAGGAGTTAAAGGTGAAAAAGGGATGCCCGGATGTCACGGAGAGCCTGGTTCATCGGGAACACCAGGCATAAATGGTGTAAATGGAGAGAAAGGAGAGCCCAGCCCCCCTGGTCTAGGAGCAAAAGGTCAACAAGGAGAAAAGGTAGAAGCCACAATGCACAACCTACTAGGAGTTTGTTTTTTATTTCTAGTTCCAGTCCAAGCTGATTATGAATTAATAATTTTGTCTTGTGTGGGAATTGGAAATGCAATTGAGGGATGGGAGTTTTAGTTAAATTGAGCTGTTCTGATTGGAGTGTTGTTAACTAAGAATATTGATTTGAAACTTTATATATTCAAAGTATTTTGTTTCTCAAGTGCACTGAATAACATGCGTCATTCTGAACAATAAAATTATTGTGAAATGGCACACGACATATACTTAAGTAGTCAAGAAATATATAAAGCAAAATAATAACGAATTAAAGCTCCAAGCAGCATTTAGCGGGTTTCAGCATTAAGCTATTCGTAGCCAGATTGCAGTTTTTCCGATAGGACACATATCCAACTCATGCCCATAGCTGTAAACAATATTACTTGTATGGTTTTTCCTTTTCACTAGTATCCTCATGTGGCCAAATGGAAACATCTTTCATAAAAACTATACTCACAACCCTGATCATGTGTGCCAAATGTAATCACACATTTTATTTTAAACGGGTTTAGCGTGGTGAGCTTGCAAATGTAGGAAACCTCAATATCGCCATTGTGTGGATGATTAAAAAATCTTTGCAGTCATTATGATTGTATCATCTTTGTTAACATACTCAAAAAGTAGAATCATAATACCATTATCCTTATAGGAGATGTCTATATATATGTGCAAAACCAGGCCTCTGCACATGTTCATCTGTCAATGGCGGACATGTTTTTCAACGTACTGGCCTTATTGATATAACTTTTGAAGACCATCGTCCATAGATGCCAAATACATGAAAATCTGACATTTGGTGCCAGAAGACATTATTTATTTGTGTTTTTCACACATTCAAAATGGCCGCTAAACAATTAAAGCAAATTCAATGGGTCCCAATGGCAAATATTTTCCTTGTGAAGAGATGGACATATCTATTTCTTTTCAATGCTGTATCTCAAACAGGGTGAGTATGGTGACCTTGCTAATGTGAAAAACCTCAATAGCGCCACCTTGTGGTTGATAAACAAATCCTTGCAGTAATGAGTTCCGTATGGTCCTTGTCAACATATGTACCAAGCAGAATTACCATACCATTATCCTTGTAGGATATGTCTCATTGTATGTGCAAAACCATGCCCCCGCCCATGTTCATTGGTCAATGTTTTTGAAACACTAGCCTGGCTGATTTAACTTTTGAGGTCTTTGGTCCCTAGATGCCAAATATGAGTGTTTTATTAAAACAAACTATTTATTTTAAAACTGTCTAATTTTGATGATCAAAATATTATTACACGTGGCAACAATAATGCCAAAACCTTTCCAGATTTTCATTTATTTGGAAAATACCTTCCCTATTCTTACTGTAAAAATATGTTGACTTTGGTAGGGCATGGGCATATAGCCTTCCTACCCATGTGTTATTGTTGAATTACAACTAATTTAACTGCCATGTCTACAATTTAAAGGTACAATTGATAAGTTTAGCCCTCAGTTACAAGTGGAACTGTAGAAAACAAATGAAAACAGATAAATGACTTAAGTACTGAGAATGTATTATCTACTGAGGCTTGAACACATAACACCCTCTCTATCAAAGGCATGTTTTTAATTGCTAAAGCATTTGTTAAAATGTTCATATCACCAGAATGATTTAAAGTGAACCAACGCTAGCATAGACTGAGGCACTTCTAGCAATTATTTTTTTAAGAAATAATCATGGCAGCATTGCATTTCACTAAACATTTGCTTATATTAGCACGTCATTGTACAAATGAAACCACAGAATAAACTTAGCTACATGAGCATACATTAGCTACTAAGGCTTGAAAACATGACACCATCTCCACAAGGTCAAGTCATTATTAGCTAAACCATATGTCATAATGTTCATGTAAACAGAATGATTTTAGATGGACTAACGTTAGCTTAAACTGAGGATAGTTAAACATATTTCTGTTAGCTACCGTTACCAGCTAGCCAATGTGGTTAGCAATTATTGCTAACTTTAGTAGTGTTAGCTATTTTTAATTGACTCTGCTAGCTTGTTTTTTAATGAAAATAGTGGATTAACATTGTTACTGAGCAATGATTAGCTACTGAGGCAGTAAAACATGACACCATATGGCAAAGGCAAATTATTAATTCATCACAGTAATTTAAGATGGAATAATAAGCTAGCCTATTTAAATAAATTAACATGAACAATTAGCAAAAATGTAACACTTATAAATAAATAATATTTTTTTTGGGAAGGCTGCCGATCCATTGCCATAAACTTTGCAATTGCATTTGTTATTTCCTTAGCACGAGTTGAGTTTATTGGTAGTTTGGCTCTAAATATAGCTGGGATAGTAGGTTGAGTGAGTGTTTTCTTTCCACTTAAATCTATATTTTTGTGATGCTCACTCTCAATTAACCGATACCTAAAACTGTTCATGAATCACCTACCAGACTCCTAATAAAAACCACTAGCTGCTAACTAATGAGGCAATATGAATTCCATGTACAGTATAGTGTTATGCATTTGTGGTTAAAGAGGGAGCAGAAAATATATTTTTGCTGGATGTAGCGAAGTGCCCCATGATTTCACATTATATTTGTCATTTTACAAAGTCCACTGAGTATTTTGTATAATAAATTCACTGCGATACCGAAGAGTTTTTCCACACAGAATATCCTTTGTACATTACAGTGGGGGGATGGAAAATATAGTGTGGTTGGATGTATTACACAATCCCTCTCCAAAGCTAATGAGCACAAGCAAATTAACAACACAAACATCAAAATAGGATTTCTTTATATTAGATAATGTTCTCTACATTAACTTAAGCTCTAACCATTTCTGCGGGGGTTGGGGTACCACCTTTGCCTAATTTTGAGCCAGGAAAACCCCTAGGTGTGTGTGTGTGTGTGTGTGTGTGTGTGTATCTATATATGTGTGTATTTAAAACAGGTATTTGATACACTGCCGATTTTTCTAGTTTTCTCACTTACAAAGCATGTAGAAGTCTGTAATTTTATCATAGGTAATCTTCAACTGTGAGTGACGGAATCTAAAACAGAAATCTAGAAAATCACATTGTATGATTTTTAAGTAATTAATTTGCATTATATTGTATGACATAAGTATTTGATACATCAGAAAAGCAGAACTTAATATTTGGTACAGAGATCTTTGTTTGCAATTACAGAGATCATACGTTTCCTGTAGTTCTTGACCAGGTTTGCACACACTGCAGCAGGGATTTTGGCCCACTCCTCCATACAAACCTTCTCCAGATCCTTCAGGTTTCAGGGCTGTCGCTGGGCAATACAGACTTTCATCTCCCTCCAAATATTTTCTATTGGGTTCAGGTCTGGAGACTGGCTAGGCCACTCCAGGACCTTGAGATGCTTCTTATGGAGCCACTCCTTAGTTGCTCTGGCTGTGTGTTTCGGGTCGTTGTCATGCTGGAAGACCCAGCCACGACCAATCTTCAATGCTCTTACTGAGGGAAGGATGTTGTTGGCCAAGATCTCGCAATACATGGCCCCATCCATCCTCCCCTCAATACGGTGTAGTCGTCCTGTCCCCTTTGCAGAGAAGCATCCCCAAAGAATGATGTTTCCACCACCTTGCTTCACGGTTGGGATGGTGTTCTTGGAGTTGTACTCATGCTTCTTCTTCCTCTAAACACGGTGAGTAGAGTTTAGACCAAAAAGCTATATTTTTGTCTCATCAGACCACATGACCTTCTCCCATTCCACCTCTGGATCATCCAGATGGTCTTTGGCAAACTTCAGACGGGCCTGGACATGTGCTGGCTTGAGCAGGGGGACATTGCGTGCGCTGCAGGTTTTTAATCCATGACGGCGTAGTGTGTTACTAATAGTTTTCTTTGAGATTGTGGTCCCAGCTCTCTTCAGGTCATTGACCAGGCCCTGGCGTGTAGGTCTGGGCTGATCCCTCACGATCATTGATGCCCCACGAGGTGAGATCTTGTATGGAGCCCCAGACCGAGGGAGATTGACCGTCATCTTGAACTTCTTCCATTTTCTAATAATTGCGCCAACAGTTGTTGCCTTCTCACCAAGCTACTTGCCTATTGTCTTAGAGCCCATCCCAGCCTTGTGCAGGTCTACAATTTCATCCCTGATGTCCTTACACAGCTCTCTGGTCTTGGCCATTGTGTAGAGGTTGAACTCTGTTTGATTGAGTGTGTGGACAGGTGTCTTTTATACAGGTAACGAGTTCAAACAGGTGCAGTTAATATAGGTAATTAGTGGAGAACAGCAGGGCTTCTTAAATAAAAATTAACAGGTCTGTGAGAGCTGGAATTCTTACTGGTTGGTAGGTAATCAAATACTTATGTCATGCAATAAAAATGCAAATTAGGTTTTCATTTTGTGAATGTAGAAGTTTGTCTGTTTGGATAGACGCAGAGACGTTGCTAGGCCTATTTAATTTTAATTAGTCCCCTCTAAATAAATCAATACATCAGTCAGTATATTTTCTTTTTGAAAAACATTTTTGTCAAGCGTTCCATCCCATATTAAAGTCCTAACAAATTCTATGGAAATTGTATAGAACCATGTTCAGCATGTTCGGTTGAGTTTTATGTTTTGAATGTAACTCACTCATCTGAAGCGAGCTCTCTTCTGTAATAGTAGCTAACATCTCCCTACTATAGCCACCCCCATTATCGTCTGTTTCTAGTTGTCGGAGATGGAAATCCTTTCAAGTTCAAAATGTAAATGCACTGGAAAGCAATGGTACGTTTTGCTAATCAATATACCATTTCAGCCAGGCCACCTCAATTTTCTATAGAAATGTATAGATTAAAAAAATGCCATGTATAAAAAGTGGCAATTTGTGAAATTTCAATCAATCAATCAAATGTATTTATAAAGCCCTTTTTTCACAAAGTGCTTTTACAAAAACACCCGGCCTTAAACCCCAAGGAGCAAACAACAGTAGTGTTGAATTTCAGTGGCTAAGAAAAAATCCCTAAAAAGGCCTAAATTTAGGAAGAAACCTCAGAGGGGTGACCAGTCCTCTTCTGGCTGTGCCGGGTGTAATATTAAGAGTCCAATTGGAATAATTAATAAACGCATGTGGGCTAAATCCAGAGTCTAATTAAATTTAGACTAGTTCTGAAGCATGACCTGATGGACAAGGACAGGGACAACATGGGGGAGGGAGGAGGAGGTTTCAGCACAGTGGCAGCTGAAATTGTCAGGTATCGTCTTGATCTGCAACACAACCAGGAGGATTTTGGACAGGGACAGTAACGGGCCCCCCAAACCAGGTACTCGGCAGTTGTCGATTTAATGTCAATTAATAATTCCAAAAACCAAAACAGCAATTGGTCTAATATCATTTCAATCTGCTGCTGCTCGGGACTGGAATTCGCTACAAAAAATTCTCAAAATTGATAAGCTAATTTCAATCTCATCATTTAAAGCTGTTATATCACACTTGTACACGGACACATGCAGCTGCTTCTCTTCATAGTCATAAATAAAAATAGGAAAAGGAAAGGATAGGAAGGAAAAAGGGAAGGGGAAAGGAAAAAGAAAGATGAAGGAAGGGAAAAGAGGGAAAAAAAAGGGGGGAAGGAGAAAGGAAATGGGAAAGAAGAGAAAAGGGGAAGGGAAGGAAGGAAGGATAAAAGAGGAAAGGAAGGGAAAGGAAAAGAGAAGAAAAGGAAAGGAAAAAAAAAAAAAAGAAAAAAAAAAAAAAAAAAGGGATTGGGAAGGAAAGGGAAAAGAAAAAGGACAAATCTATAATAATACACAAATAGATAGGGAGAAGGAATGAGAAGTTATTTATTTATTTTATTTTATTTTTTTTGTGTTGAGTTTGCAATTGTATTTATGTAATTGCTAACTTGTAAGTATCTATAAAGTTTGTTATCATTTTAACTCTACTTCCCCTTTTCCTCTAAGTGGTTATTCCACTTGTCAGGCCGCCATTGTAAATAAGAACGTGTTCTTAATGACTTGCCTGTAAAAATAAAGGTATAAAAATAATAATGTCGGCCAGGACCTCATGTCCTTCTAAAGTTTAAAACGGGAGGAGACTGGGAAAATTCTGAAAATGCATTCCTCATATATAGAGATTTATAGTGGAGAAGGAGAACTTAGTGGGGGAGGAGAACTGACCCTACTCCCCTAGCACAATAGTATAGCAGCGTAAGATCTTGGGACTGAGACAGGGGCGGTCCGGCGACACTGTGGCCCTACCCAGGGGATGCCCCGGACAGGGCCCAACAGGCAGGAAATCAATCCACCCACATTGCCAAGCATCAACCAAAGGGACACCAACTAACCCCAACCATCCTGAATGAGGGCTGAGTATTGCCAGCAGAGCACAGCCCACAAGCGCACAACAGAGGGACAACAACAAGCCAGTGACTCTTCCCCCAAAAGGCATTAGAGGGAGGGCATACCAGTGGCGACGAGAGCCCACCTGGCAAGACAGCAATGGTAGACAGTTATCAAGCCTACTGGTCACCTTCACGCCCCTGGGCCACGCTACGCCTAATCATAAACCGTGCTGTAGAGATGAGTTTTTAGTAGACACTTGAAAGTTTGCACTGAGTTTGCATTTCTAACCTTAATTGGCAGATCATTCCACAGTAGAGAAGCTCTATGAGAGAAGGCCATGCCTCCGGCTGTTTGTTTAGAAATTCTAGGTACAATTAAAAGGCCTGCATCTTGCGATCGTAGGTTACGTGTAGGTATGTATGGCTGGATCATTTCAGCAAGGTAAATAGGAGCAAGTCCATGCATTGATCTATAGAATAACAATAAAACCTTAAAGTTCTAGTTAGGATTCTAGCAGCCGTGTGCAGCACTAATTGAAGTTTATTTATTGATTTGTCAGGGTAACCAGAGAGGAGTAATCTAGTCTAGAAGTAACAAAAGCATGGATACGTTTTTCTGCATCAGTTTTTGATAGATGAAAATAAGCAACTCTTGAGACAAATTTTATATGTTCATGAAAGGAGAGGTCAGGGTCAAGGGTAACGCCAAGGTTTTTTACAGTTTTTTGGGATACGACCATGTAGCCGTCGAGGTTCACAGTGAGATCTGCTAACAACACTCTTTGTTTCTTAGGTCCTAAAACTAGCATTTCTGTTTTTCTTGAGTTTAAGAGCAAGAAGTTCTCTGTCATCCACTTCCTAATATCTGAAACGCATGCTTCCAAAGTAGCAATTTTTGGGGCTTCTCCATGCTTCATTGAAATATATAACTGAGTGTCATCAGCATAACAGTGAAAGTTAATATTGTGATTTCGGATTACATCGCCCAGAGGGAGCATGTATAGTGAGAAAAGTAATGGGCCCAGAACCGAGCCTTGAGGAACTCCAAAGCATACCTTTGACTTGTCAGAGGATATGCCATCCACACTAACGAACTGATATCTTTCAGATAAATAAGATTTAAACCAGGCTAGAACATGTCCACGTAGCCCAATATTGGTTTCCAGTCTCTCTAAGAGAAGGGAGTGATCAATAGTGTCAAGAGCAGCACTAAGATCAAGAAGCAACAGGACGGATGCGGAACCTTTGTCTGAGGCCATTAGAAGGTCATTTGTTACCTTCACGAGTGCAGTCTCAGTACTATGATGGGATCTAAAACCGGACTGGAATATTTCATAAATGTTTTTTGTCTTTAGGAAGGCATTCAGTTGTTGGGAAACACATTTTTCTAAGATTTTTGAGAGGAACGGGAGGTTCGAAATATATAACTGTGTCATCAGCATAACAGTGAAAATGTACATTGTGATTTCGGATTACATCGCCCAAAGGCAGCATATACACTCACCTAAAGGATTATTAGGAACACCTGTTCAATTTCTTATTAATGCAATTATCTAATCAACCAATCACATGGCAGTTGCTTCAATGCATTTAGGGGTGTGGTCCTGGTCAAGACAATCTCCTGAACTCCAAACTGAATGTCAGAATGGTAAAGAAAGGTAATTTAAGCAATTTTGAGCGTGGCATGGTTGTTGGTGCCAGACGGCCCGGTCTGAGTATTTCACAATCTGCTCAGTTACTGGGATTTTCACGCACAACCATTTCTAGGGTTTACAAAAAATGGTGTGAAAAGGGAAAAACATCCAGTACGCGGCAGTCCTGTGGGCGAAAATGACTTGTTGATGCTAGAGGTCAGAGGAGATTGGGCTGACTACTTCAAGCAACTTTGACTAAAATAACCACTTGTCACAACTGAGGTATGCAGCAAAGCATTTGTGAAGCCACAACATGCACAACCTTGAGGCGGATGGGCTACAACAGCAGAAGACCCCACCGGGTACCACTCATGTCCACTACAAATAGGAAAAAGAGGCTACAATTTGCACGAGCTCACCAAAATTGGACAGTTGAAGACTGGAAGAATGTTGCCTGGTCTGATGAGTCTCGATTTCTGTTGAGACATTCAGATGGTAGAGTCAGAATTTGGCGTAAATAGAATGAGAACATGGATCCATCATGCCTTGTTACCACTGTGCAGGCTGGTGGTGGTGGTGTAATGGTGTGGGGGATGTTTTCTTGGGACACTTTAGGCCCCTTAGTGCCAATTGGGCATTGTTTAAATGCCACGGGCTACCTGAGCATTGTTTCTGACCATGTCCATCCCTTTATGACCACCATGTACCCATCCTCTGATGGCTACTTCCAGCAGGATAATGCACCATGTCACAAAGCTCGAATAATTTCAAATTGGTTTCTTGAACATGACAATGAGTTCACTGTACTGAAATGGCCCCCACAGTCACCAGATCTCAACCCAATAGAGCATCTTTGGGATGTGGTGGAACGGGACCTTTGTGCCCTGGACGTGCATCCCACAAATATCCATCAACTGCAAGATGCTATCCTATCAATATGGGCCAACATTTCTAAAGAATGCTTTCAGCACCTTGTTGAATCAATGCCACTTAGAATTAAGGCAGTTCTGAAGGCGAAAGGGGGTCAAACACAGTATTAGTATGGTGTTCCTAATAATCCTTTAGTTGAGTGTATAGTGAGAACAATAATGGGCCCAGAACCGAGCCTTGAAGAACACCAAAACATACCTTTGACTTGTCAGAGGATATGCCATCCACACTAACAAACTGATATCTTTCAGATAAATACGATTTAAACCAGGCTAGAACATGTCCACGTAGCCCAATATGGGTTTCCAGTCTCTCCATGAGAAAGGACTGATCAATAGTGTCAAAAGCAGCATATTAATTGTTTAATATGTTGGGATCCAGGTTAGACTTTTTTTAGAAGAGGCTTAATTTCCGCTAATTTTAGTGAGTTTGGTACACATCCGGAGGAAAGGGAGCAATTTATTAAGTTCAACATTGGCTGACCTAGCACAGGAAATAGCTCCTTAAGTAATTTTATTGGAATCGGGTCTAGCTGACAGTTTGTGGGTTTAGAACTCATTACACATTTAGTGAATGTGTCAAGCGATACGGTATCAAAAAATTCAAGTGTCCCCATTGACACCTGGTCAGGGAGGTTCAGGACATTCTCAGGACAACTGAGATTTTGAGGACCATAACTATTTAAGGAGGAGTCAGTTATTTGTTTTCTAATGGTGATGATCATAGTGTGCTTACCTGGGCTGTGATGGTGCATCATGTGAGGATGTCATAGTTCCTTAAGCCTCTTCTGCAGCTTCAGCAGGATGTAGTACAAGCTCTCCAGTCTCTGCTTGTGAGTGAGAGTGTAAAGAATACAGACTTAACAGGCCTGATAGTATAAATCAGTCAATTACTTCATGGTCTTCTTTCTTTTAAACTAGACAGCAGTACACAAGTGTCACACCTACATATCCATCCTTCTCTACTTAACCAAAAACAAGTAATGTTAAACTGTAATTATCGCCTGTTTTATATACACATAACATGCTGTTTTATAAAAAAAAAGGGCTGTAGACTACCGACAACATACAGCAAACAGTTTCATATGCCGCTTGTGTCTAGATTATCCTGCAAATATATTTGTACTGGATGATGGATAAATCATCAGGGAAAGTGATAGTGGACCAAAAAGTATTTTATTCTATCTAGGCAAAATATACAGTAGATTTCAATATAATTATTCATGAAAACAATGTTTCTAAATAGCTGTACATGTATTCAGAAACAGAATAATATGGTAGCTAAGACAGATAGGGCAGGGTATTTGATTTCACAAGCATAAGCTAACATGGCAAACATAACACTAATTGTTCAGTGTTCTAAATCCACTCTACATCAATGTAATTTTTAAAGTGATATTAAGTACAATCCGCTGGGATAATCAATTGCACTGCAACAAAATGCAGGACAAAAGGCAGAATCCAGGGCCACAAAACAACACTGTCTGCAAGATATAACCAACAACCAGTACCTGACACCAAAAGGCTTGAATGAAGCCTCAAAAACAACCATTGAATATTTAGAAGCAGGATTTGCAGAATGGGCATGGTGTGCAGAATATCATCTTTCATTCTGTACCATGCAGAGTCATCCTCTGTTTGTTTTTTTTTATCCCCAGGGGTGCCCAAACCTTTCCATACAACTGTATCTACAGTACTGTACAATAGCTATGAAAAAAGTGTGGCCATTATTAGAGCTTACAGCTAACCACATACTTTGACAACTAACAATATGACTAATGTTGTGGAAATCACTAAATGGGTAAAGCAGAGAGACTAGCTTAATTTTCACAAGTAAAAGTTTATTCAAGTTTTGCAAACCAGGAGCAGTTAACAACTCTCTCAGCAGAGTCAGGTCAAGATATGGATATACATTCAGTACAGCCCACTGTGTCCCCCTCCCATGCATGGTTAGTCTACATGGCTCACAAGCTGTTCTGCGGACTTTGTCATAACAAGATGTCTACAGCCCTTAAGAAATTAGTCAAAGCTATACTTGTTTGCTGTAGGCACAACCTGTTTAAATGAGCACAGCAGAAACACACAAACAATAGTCCTACTCAATTACTTGATTATGCTTAGAATTTCCATTTAGCATAGTAATAAGCAATATGATTGCATTGTACTATGGAATAATGAACCTTTCACCACACTAAGCAGCCATAGCCGCTATCCAAAGGTTTAGAATACCGCTCAGGTGCTGCCAATACACAGGGGTGGGGATACTACAGGCTTAGACAATTATCATCCTATATCTAAACGGTCTTGTTTTGCTAAAATCCTGGAGACTTTAGACATGCAGTTCTCATCAGAAAATTGCTTTTGAAAAGATGTCATTCTGGCTTGTGATTTGAGTGTAGAATGGTTACTGCATTAACTACATTACGTGTTAATGTTAAAGATATTTCTAATTCCTTGAATGAGAAATTACATTGTGTTCCTTTATTATTGACCTGTTAGAGGCTTTTGATACAGTTGATCATTCAATCTTGCCATTAAAAAATTACCTTAGCGAAAGAACTCTGGGTAATACAACAAACTGGGTCAAATCTGATTTTCTTATTGTTAACAGAAGTTTTCCCCAGGGTTCAGTTTTTTCCTCAGTCTGTTTTTTATGTCTGCAATTCAGTGAGAAACTTTAAATGTAATGTTTATGCTGATGACACAGAACTGTATATGTCTACTCCTTGTGCAGCGTTTGCTCATTAACAGCTTGACCTTCAATTCCTACAAATTTTACTGATTGTGCATTGGTTGGTGCTAAATGCAAATAAAAACTAAGTATATGTTATAGTCCCAAAACCTAGGTTTTGGATGGTCTCAATATTACTACCTTGGACAATTCTGGTACAGAACAAGTTCCATTCTATACATTTGTTTAGATGACAAGCTTTCATTTAAAACACACATTTCTGAATTTCTTTAAGGAGTTCAAGAAGTTCAAGTTTCTTTTTTTAGAAACAAATTGTGTAGGTTTTCTCAGCATAGAAATTTAGTTTTATTTCAATATTGGATAATGGTGATGTGCTATGTATGCAGGCATCTGCTTCAGTATTAAGACCTTTAGATTAAGCCTATCATTTTATTATGAGTCCAAACTTTTATACACATCTATTTTCTGAGACACACTGACGGGCCAGACATTGGTTGTTTGTATGTAGGGCTGTCATGCAGAAACTTTCTGAATATCCCATCCCAAATATTGGATTGGAAAAACAGCAGTTATGAGTTGTGATCACAAGACTTATTGGTCCTAGAGGTACAAAGGGCCTGTACTGAATTAGTCTTAAGTAAGAAGCATTGGTGCCTGTAATGTAATTGAAATGTCTGATTCAAGACCTTTTCACTTTGAACTGTGATTTAACTTCTTTTAATGTGTGTGCTTTCTATCATTTTTTCCCCAATAAAAATCTTGACTGATGTTACAATCTATTTGAATGCTGACATAGTAAATAAATTAACAAAAAACAACACATTTTCTTACCAGTGATATCTGATCTACTGTGTGCAGAACACTGAGAAGAAAAAAACCATGTGCACCATTTCATGGAAACGGTATTCCCTGATGGCATTGGCCTCTTTCAGCAGGATAATGCACCCTGCCACAAAACAAAAATGATTCAGGAATGGTTTGAGCAACACAACAACGAGTTCAAGGTGTTGACTTGACCTCCAAATTCCCCAGATCTCAATCTAATCAAGAATCTGTGGGATGTGCTGGACAAACGGGTCTGATCCATGGAGGCCCCACCTCACAACTTGATAGGACTTAAAGGATCTGCTGCTAACGTCTTGGTGCCAGATACCACAGCACACCGTCAGAGGTCTAGTGGAGTCCATGCCTTGATGGGTCAGGGCTGTTTTGGCGGCAAAAGGGTGACCTACAAAATATTAGGCAGGGGATCATAATGTTATGGCTGAACAGTGTAATGCACAATTATGATCATCATTAAAATGATGCTCCTGTCAGCTTCACGCGGGTAGCATGCTTCTTACTGTTTGCGTGGCTGCAGTGCTCCCTCTCCCACATTTGATAGATTGATAGTAGTTTTACAAACTTTATATTTAACTTTGCTGTCATCTACTTTTAACACCCAGCATTTGAAGTCATCATTAGCCAAACCTCTTGAAATTTAAATTTTCCTGGCATGTTTGCCGTTATTTACAGTAGACTGCATATCTTGCCTGAAGTGATTGCCAGTTGACGAGCGGGAAGGCGATAAATGAATGCTGAAAAATGAAGTAGCCCAACCATAGCAATACGCAATACAGGAAATGCGTGAAATAACATGTATAAAGAAGTACTGCTTCGAAAATAAATTTTGATAAATGGCAACTAACATTTAGTCATGCTACAAAATTCCCTGATATTTCATGACATAGACAAAAAAATTATAAAATCCCCTGACTTTCCATGTCTTGAATATACTTTTTAAAATCCCATTATATTCCAGAAATTCCATGACCAGTGGGAACCCTGTACTGTTTGCATTCTCAAAAGCAATAAGAAAATTACCTCATTCAGTGTATGACTTGCACACTTAAAAATAAAAAGGATGACAAAACGTAACTTGTTTAGCCAGCTGTGTTTTAGTGACTAGTGGTTTTAGCAAGCAGTGCGTCTGCAGGGCTGCAGCTGGATGCCTCTCCATAGGCAATGCAAAGATTTGATCTACTTTTTACCAAATCTGTTAAATGTTCTTGCAATGAGACAGGGACACAGATTAAAATGTACTCTCCACTCTTGCCTTATTTTTATTTATTTTTTTCTATCAGGGAGAGACAGGGTGTCCAGGTTTTCCAGGAGAAAAAGGGGAAAGAGGTTTTGCAGGAAGGAGTGGAGCCCCGGGGGCCATCGGCCCCACCGGACCCAAGGGAAGAGAAGGAGCCCAGGGATCACGAGGTTTATTTAGCCTACTGAATAACAATAACTGCTTTTTTGTTACTGTGCTGTACAGGCAAATACACACACAACCTCCTTGTTAATATATATGAAACAACCACAGCAAAATAGAAATATATCCCACATGCAGTAACTGACACATACAGAAAGAAAATTAATCAACCCAATATTGGTCAGGATCTCCTGTCCATGCTCAAGTGATCGCGCAAACACCATCACTGAGGATAGAAACTCACATATACATACACACACCTTTGATTTTCTTTGTGGGGACCAAAGTATCAAAGTATCCAAGTATAATTTTTTTGGTCCCCACAAAGAAATCCACTAACTATAACGATTAAATTATCTAACCATAACTTCATAGCCTAACCTTTATGATACCCTTAACCAAATTCTAACACATAACCTTAACTCTACACCTAACCCCTAATGCCTGAACCTAAAAGGAACTCCAATTCTAACACTGATTTAACCACCAAAGTCCCACAAGTTGCTCCAAAATGCAGCTCCTTAGGTCAGAATACTCTTGTCTTAGGGGCTCTATTGTCTAGGTAGACAATTATCGAGCTAAGGGTTTCCCTGGTGTGGTAGTGCTTTACATCAAAGATAGGATTCCTGGTGTATTGGGGCAACATTCAGAGGTGAGCTGTGTTGTGGTACATACAGCTCCGGAAAAAATGAAGAGACCACTGCACCTTTATCTTTCCTTTCCAAAAAAGGGTAACCTTTCAAATTACAGCCCGTTACTTACAGGGTAGTACCCACGTAATTACGTTGTAACAAGAATGTAAGTACATGGTAAGAAGGGGTAGTTTTTAGGAACAATGTAGGTGTTACGTGTACTTATATGAAGGAAGAACGTTACTACTGGAAAACAACAGACAGGTGATAAAAAATCAATTTTTAAAGTATATATTTGTCAATTATTCGTGCTTATGAATTTAAATGTGACTTTACAAATTTTCCAAATAGTTACCGTGTAGTTACAAGGAAAGAGGGCTGTAATTTGAAGCAGTATCTGTTCCCACGTAGTTACAGTGTAGTTACAAGGAAAGAGTGCTGTAATTTAAAGCAGTGTCTGTTCCCACATAGTTACGCAGTAATTACATCTGCTAAGCAAGTAAGATTTGGTGTAGTCGAATGAAGCAGAGTCTGATTCACAATAGTTAAAACATGTAACGCCTCAAACTAATTAATTATTGACAATTTAAAATGAGAGGGTATGTTCAAAATAAAATTAACCTACACTGTAAAATAATTGACTGTAGATTTACATTAAATTACTGGCTACTAGTTGCATTACATTCACAGTATGTTACTGTATCATTTTACAGTCCTGTATTGTAAAATGACAGCTGTATACTGTGACCTCACAGTATTTATGCCAGTAGATTACTGTGATTTAGCGGTATGCTGCTGTAGAAATTATGTATTTAACAGTAATTTCACAGACAATGACCAGTAGAATACTGTCATTTAGCGGTATGCTGTTGTATAATTACAAAATTTTAATAGTAATGCAATGTGCTGTACATTTTAATTTTATACTGTATATTTTACATTTTCAAAATGTCTGTTCAATGAACCCATCAATAACCCGAATCATAGAAAAATAGGTTAAATTCAAATAAACACAAAAACGGTTTTATATAAACTTTGCAGGACAGTGCAACTACTGCATTAATGTTTGTGCCAATTTCATTTAGAACATTTATACATCATCTTCAAACATTTAGAAGTTGAAGCTATTTTAGAAATTTAAGGCTCCAAAACTATTCCCGACGGAATAGCTAATTTCTCACAGTTAGCTAACGTTACTTAACCGAGTAGAATGACACTACAACCAACGTCTATCAATTGTTTGTTTAAAATATTAGCGCGCTCAAATCTACCATGAGTAACGTTAACCGCTAACTAATGTCTTTAACTTATGCTAACTCCTCTACAAAAACATACAAATGACAACAGAACTTAGAACTAGCTATTTATTTAATACAATTAAATAACATACACTGCCATATCAAAAAAACTAGTAATTTTATTGACAAAATGTGACATTTACCGTAGCTTAAATGCATTTATCGGGAGACGAACGCTCATAATGATGCACCTCGAAGTATGAATTCCCAGTAGTTTCCTGTAACAGCTCCGCCTACATTAATTTCACAATAAAATTCTGAACATGGTTTTATATTGTGAAATATCACAGTAAAAGCCTGTGAAGTGATAACACTGTAATTTATTGTGAAATATACAGTACCATCCTGTGAAATCCTTACAAATAATTTACAATGTAAGATGGAAATTGATCAAAACAAAATCTCAATCAATCAATCAATCAAAATGTATTTATAAAGCGCTTTTTACAACAGCAGTTGTCACAAAGTGCTTTACAGAGAGACCCGGCCTTAAACCCCAAGGAGCAAACAACAGTAGTGTTGAATTTCAGTGTCTAGGAAAAACTCCCTAAGAAGGTCGAATTTTAGGAAGAAACCTAGAGAGGACCCAGCTCAGAGGGGTGACCAGTCCTCTTCTGGCTGTGCCGGGTGAGATATTAAGAGTCCAATTGGAATAATAAATACATTTCTCTGGGCTAAATCCAGAGTATATTTGATTTTAGACTAGGTCAGAAGTATGACCAGGTGGACAAGGACAGGAACAGCAACGGTCCCCCCAAACCAGGTAATCCGCAGGTGTGGACCAGGACCTCATCTCCTTCTAAAATTTCAAATTGGAGGAAACTGAGAAAAGTTAGTAGTACATCCCTCATGTCCTCCAGCACAATAATATAGCAGCGTAACACCTTGGAAACTGAGACGTGGGGGTCCGGTGACACTGTGGCCCTACCCGGGGGAGGCCCCGGACAGGGCCCAACAGGCAGGAAATCAATCCAACCACATTGCCAGGCATCAACCAAAGGGACACCCACCAACCGCAACCCCCCTGAATGAGGGCCGAGTATTGCTAGCAGCGTACAGCCCAACTGCACAAGTGCGCAATAGAAAGTCAACAACAAGCCAGTGAATCTTCCCCCGAAGGGCATTGGAGGGAGGGCATCCCAGTGGCGACGAGAGCCCACCTGGCAAGACAGCAAGGGTGGACAGTATCAAGCCTACTGGTCACCTTCACGCCCCCGGGCCAGGCTACACCTAATTATAAACCGTGCTGTAGAGATTCGTTTTTAGTAGACACTTGAAAGTTTGCACTGAGTTTGCATTTCTAACCTTAATTGGCAGATCATTCCACAGGAGTGGAGCTCTATGAGAAAAGGCCCTGCCGCCAACTGTTTGTTTAGAAATTCTAGGTACAATTAAAAGGCCTGCATCTTGCGATCTAAGGTTACGTGTAGGTATGTATGGCTGGATCATTTCAGCAAGGTAAGTAGGAGCAAGTCCATGTATTGATTTATAGGTTAAAAGTAAAACCTTAAAATCAGCCCTAACCCTAACAGGCAGCCAATGTAAGGATGCCAGGACAGGAGTAATGTGTTCAAATGTTTTTGTTCTAGTTAGGATTCTAGCAGCTGTGTGCAGCACTAATTGAAGTTTATTTATTAATTTGTCTGGATAACCAGAGAGAAGAGCATTGCAGTAATCTAATCTAGAAGTAACAAAAGCATGGATACATTTTTCTGCATCAGTTTTTGATAGAAAGTTTCTAATTTTTTGCGATGTTTCGAAGATGAAAATAAGCAACTCTTGAGACATATTTTATATGTTCTTCAAAGGAGAGGTCAGGGTCAAGGGTAACGCCAAGGTTTTTTACAGTTTTTTGGGATACGACCATGCAGCCGTCAAGGTTCACAGTGAGATCTGCTAACAACGCTCTTTGTTTTTTGTGTCCTTAAAGGAGCATTTCTGTTTTATTTGAGTTTAAGAGCAAGAAATTCTCTGTCATCCACTTCCTAATATCTGAAACGCATGCTTCCAAAATAGCTAATTTAGGGGCTTCTCCATGCTTCATTGAAATATATAACTGTGTGTCATCAGCATAACAGTGAAAGTTAATATTGTGATTTCGGATTACATTGCCCAGAGGGAGCATGTATAGTGAGAAAAGGAATGGGCCCAGAACCGAGCCTTGAGGAACTCCAAAGCATACCTTTGACTTGTCAGAGGATATGCCATCCACACTAACGAACTGATATCTTTCAGATAAATAAGATTTAAACCAGGCTAGAACATGTCCACGTAGCCCAATATTGGTTTCCAGTCTCTCTAAGAGAAGGGAGTGATCAATAGTGTCAAAAGCAGCACTAAGATCAAGAAGCAACAGGACGGATGCGGAACCTTTGTCTGAGGCCATTAGAAGGTCATTTGTTACCTTCACGAGTGCAGTCTCAGTACTATGATGGGATCTAAAACCGGACTGGAATATTTCATAAATGTTTTTTGTCTTTAGGAAGGCATTCAGTTGTTGGGAAACACATTTTTCTAAGATTTTTGAGAGGAATGGGAGGTTCGATATTGGCCTATAATTGTTTAATATGTCGGGATCTAGATTACATATTTTTAGAAGAGGCTTAATTTCCGCAATTTTTAGTGAGTTTGGTACGCATCCGGAGGAAAGGGAGCAATTTATTATGTTCAGCATTGGCTGACCTAGCACAGGAAATAACTCCTTAAGTAATTTTGTAGGAATCGGGTCTAGCTGAGAGTTTGTGGGTTTAGAATTCATTACAAATTTTGTAAATGTGTCGAGCGATACGGTATCAAAAAATTCAAGTGTCCCCATTGACACCTGATCAGGGAGGTTCCGGAAATTTTTTGGACAATTGAAATTTTTAGGACCATAACTATTTAAGGATTCAGTTATTTGTTTTCTAATGGTGACGATCTTTTCATCAAAGTAGTTCATGTATTCATTACAACTAAAGTGAAGACCCACTTCACTTGCTAAGCTTTGCTTTTTTGTTAACTTTGCAACTGTATCAAAGAGAAATTTTGGATTGTTTTTGTTCGCCTCAATCAGGTTGGAGAAATAAGCTGATCGAGCAGACGCGAGTGATTTTCGGTATTGTACTGTACTGTCTAGTCCAGGCTAGTCTAAATACTTCCAATTTGGTGGAGCGCCACTTTCACTCCAATTTTCTGGAGGCTGGCTTAAGTGCTCTAGTATTTTCGGTGTACCAAGGAGCAAGTTTCTTATTGCGTATTTCTTTAGTTTTTAGTGGTGCAACTATGTCTAATGTATTTCGCAGTATTGAGTTTAGATCCTCGATTTGATCGTTTACAGATTTATTTACTGTGTCATTTATGAGCGAACTAGTAAGAATATCGCGGAATTTATTTGTAATCCGAGAATTTATAGTACGGCTTTTGAAACTCATTGTTTGGGGGGCAAGTGGATTTCTTGTTTTAACGGTAAATGTAATAAGACAGTGATCCGATAATCCAGGATTTTGGGGGTAAATTATTAGATCTACAATATCTATTTCTCGTGACAGGACTAAATCTAAGGTATGATTGTGGCAATGTGTTGGACCTGAGACATGTTGGATGAAACCCATTGAGTCAATTATGGCTTGAAAGGCTTTTTGAAGAGGATCATTGGGGTTTTCCATATGGATATTGAAATCGCCAAAAATTAGAATACTATCTGCCATGACTACAAGGTTAGACAAGAATTCTGGAAACTCATTGAGGAACAATGTGTATGGCCCGGGGGGCCTATAAATAGTAGCAATGTAAAATGATTTATCGGCCTGGTTAACTTTCATGAGTAAAACTTCGAAAGAATGAAACTCTGTGATATGTTTGAGAGTAAGTTTATATTTACTGTCATAAATATTAGCGACACCCCCTCCTTTTCGGGACGCACGAGGGATATGATCACTGGTACAGCCAGGAGGAGAGGCCTCATTTAAGGCAGTGAATTCATTAGGCTTTAGCCACGTTTCACATAAACCAATAGCATCTAGTTTATGATCAGAGATTAATTCATTTACTGCAACTGCCTTTGGAGCAATAGATCTAATATTTAGGAGTCCCATTTTGAGATGCGAAGTGATACAATTATTTTTATTTTTGACCGAGGTGGAGGAAGGCTTTATCTTAATAAGGTTGTTTTTGTTAGCACTACCTTGTTTAACTTTTCTCAGCCTGGAACAAGTCACAGTGACAATAGGTAAAGCTGTACTAACTACTCTGGCTATGCTATTGACAGACTCCACTATGCTAGCAGGCTGGCTAACAGCCTGCAGCCTGACCTGCACCCTATCTCATGTTAAAGCTATAGGAGTGAGACTCCTGTCAATGTTCCTAGACAAAAGAAGAGCACCACTCCAGCTAGGATGGTGTCCGTCGCTCCTCAGCAGATCAGGCCTGGCCCTATTTCTGGGAGAGTCCCAAAAAGAAGGCCAGTTATCTACAAACTCTACCTCCTGCGACGGGCAGAACTCCGTTTTCAGCCAGCGATTGAGTTGCGCAAGTCTGCTGTAGAGCTCGTCACCACCCCTAGCTGGGAGGGGACCAGAGACAATTACTCGATGCCGACACATATTTCTAGCTAATTTACACGCTGATGCTATGTTCTGCTTCGTAACCTCTCACTGTTTCATCCTAACATCGTTGGTGCCAACGTGGATAACAATATCTCTGTACTCTCTATACTTGCCAGTTTTAGACTTCGCTAGCACCAACCCCAGATTTGCGGCTACGTCGGTGGCTCTGCCCCCCGGTAAACAATGTACGATCGCCGGCTGATTCTTTAGTCTAATACTGCGTGTGATGGAATCGCCAATGACTAAAGTTTTCAGTTTTTCAAGTCCACCGGTAGAACATGTCTGCCGACCATTCCCCTCTCCGAAGACGGCTCGGGCCTTGACTCCGACTCCAGTGGAGAAAACCTGTTCAAAGTCTCAGTTGGTTTTAGCAACGATTCAGGTTTAACTGGTCGACGGCATTTCTTCCCAGTGACCAAGAGAAAGTTATTGCCCGGCTGCAGGAGCTGTGCCGGGGGGCTAACAAAACTATCGTTTCTACCTGGTGGCACTGACACAGATTTTTCTATTTCTACACTAGCATAATCCTTGCCTGGCATTTGCGTCAGAAGCCGAGCCTCTAAAGCTTCGTTCACACCAGACACGGCAATCTTTATGCGTTCCGGCAGAAGTCCATTCATTTCAATAGAAAGCAATCCGCACCGCTGCGTCTAATCTACCGTACTCGGCCAGATTTGGTTGCGGTACGGCAGGTGTGTCGCATGAGTTGAAATTTTCCAACTTGTGCGGTGCTTTTCCGTACGGTATCAGAAACAGAAGTTGATGTACCACCGAAGAAGAGCTAATATGTAGCTTTCAATTACGGGTTTATGGGATCGCAAAAATAGATTTGACAGCTCATTAATTATTTGTAATAGCCTACCAGATCAAAGTTTGAAACGCTAAATATTTGAGCGAGACATATCCTAGACCTGATTGGTTAAATCATATTTGAGGGAAGAAAAAAAAAAAAATATATATATATACAGCCTGGATGACGTTTTCATTTCATCTACTACAATGAAACATAAACTGAGAAAGCTTCTGCTCATGCTTGCATGGCTACACTTTTCCAAGCAGCATTTTTAACATTTAGGTCTCGGTAAACGTCAGAGGTAGTATCATACAAACAAGGGTGGCTAGACACTAGCAAAATGAGGTTCTCCTCCGTCTTTGCGATACTGGTTATGAAGATGCGGAAGATTGATTGCGTTTTTTGCGTAGATTGATTGCGATGTTTGCGTTAAATTACCGTACGGTAATTTTATGCCGTGTCTGGTGTGAACGAGGCTTAACTCTGCTATCTTTAACTTAAGACGAACATTCTCCTCCGTGTTGTTGCTACAACAATTACAGTGAAAAGGCATTGTAATGATACTTAGCCTCGGGTGTTCAGGGGTGAGTAGTTCTGTTAATTATGTCCAAAAAGAGTCCCGGTGTAGAAAAGTTGGGTAAGAGGTCAACAGATAAATATTGCGTTGGTAAAACTCTAAAATAGAATTTTGACCAATTAGTTTATATCGAGTAAATTCGAAAAAGTTTGGCAGGTAGCCAGGTAGGTAACAGCAGGCAGAGTACAGCACGTCAACAATCCCACAATGCAGTTCGTCTCAGGAACCAACCTAGATATCTGCACCATTTGGACAGAGATATAATGATATATAAAAAAAAAACATCTGTCAATTATAAACTTTGTATTAAAACAAAAATAAACAAACAATCAAATACTATTACAAACAAATACTGTACCACCACTGCTATCTGAATCTTCTCTTTTTAAATATATATTAAATTGTAAGCAATTCAGAGTTCATCTTTATATCCAAAAAGGTTGCTTTGTTGGTCCGGTGTTCTGTCCATGTACGCCATTTGAAATTCTGTGTAACCACACAGCCTCTATCCAGCTTGGTATAGAGGGGGAGTCCCAAAGTCTTCCCTCTTAGAAGAGATCTCACCCTGTATAGAGAAGTTCAATAAAAATAATTGTTTAGTATGCAATTACTGGAATAACAAAAACAACAGAGCATTAAATTATTTTTTATAATTTTCTGTTGTCTGCAAAAATTTTACTGAAATCATATTTTACACATCCCATTATGATGACACCAGTGTGTACAAATGTTTTAAAGAACACTTTTTACATCTTGTTGAATACATAATAGAAAGATCTGTAATTTTCTCATGTTGTGCTGGTCTAACAAAAGGCTGGATTCAAACTCATGCCGAAAATGAAAGAAAACATTTGAAATCACCGGCTGTTCCAATTTGCATGAATTTCATCACAGCAACTCATAATGTGACTCAAGAGTGTGTATGGCTCCCAGGTGCCTGTATGCGCTTCTGACCACATCTGGGCATGCTCCCGGATTAGATAGCGGAAGGTGTCCTGGGGGATCTGCTCCCAGACCTGAATCAGGGCATGAGTGAGCTTCTGGAATGTCTGTGGTGCAACTTGGCGGTGTCAGATGCACCGATACATAACATCCCAGAGGTTCACAATTGGATTCAGGTCTGGGGCACATGAGGGCCAGTCAATGCAATCAATGCCTTCTTCATCCAGGAACTGCCTACACACCCTGGCCACATGAGGCCTGCATTGTCCTGCACCAATCGAGCCACACGGTGCTGGGCTGTGAGCACAGGTCCCACTAGAGGACATCGGGCCCTCATGCCACCCTCATGGAGTCCGTTTCTGACAGTTTGGTCAGAAACATGCACACCATCAGCCTGCTGTAGGTCAATTTGTGGGGCTCTGGCAGTACTCTTCCTGTACGTCCTCAAACAAAGGAGCAGATACCGGTCCTGAGGCTAGGTTGTTGCCCTTCTATGGCCCACTCCAGCTCTCTTCATGTAATGACCTGCTATCTCCTCCATGGGAGACACAGCAAACCTTCTTGCTACGGCACGTATGGATATGCCATCCTGGAGGAGCTGGACTACCTGTGCAACCTGAATGGGCTGAAAGTACCACCTCATACTACCATTAGTGACAAGGACACTAACAAAACACAAAACTAGAGGAGAATCAGTCAGGAAGGATAAGGAGAGTGTTATTGTCAGTGGCCACCACCTGCAAAACCCATTTCGTTTTTGGTGGTTGTCTTGCTGTTGCATCTCCAGTGCACCTGTTGTCGCTTTCATTTGCACCAAAACAGGTGACAAGTTAGATTGTTTGCATGGTTTTCCACTTAACTGTACATACCTCTGCTTTAATGGGAGTAAGGGCAATAGTAGTTTTGTCCAACTTGTGCCTCCTGCAGCATTTATGCTCCTCGTATTCGTATAAGTCTTTCTTGTAACTGTGTAATACATCCTCAGGATTTCTACTATGCATCTACTGTGCATAATGCACCTAATCTATAGCATGTATTTCATTTCCTGTCCTGCAGTGTCCCCATATCCGTTATGTAGCCCAGGAATAATACAACTTACTCAACTATTAAATGGCTTAATTAGCAGTTCACAATCAATTGTTCTGCCATGGAAAGGTCAACAAAATATTCCAAGTGTGAATCTTCCTCAGTATTCAAACAGCCTCGAATGGGTTTTTAGAGGAATCTTTCTCTGCAATATGTTATATATTTTGGGTGTGTGGGTTTGGCCAGAATTCTTATTCAATAAGTTTCTTTTGGATAAAATTTTGGGCAAACAAGCAAACTAATAAAATTGAATTTGAAAACCTTCTGAAATATACTAAACAACCTTATTACAACCCCAAGTGATCTTGCAAAGACATGGTAGCCTTTTTGCATTATGGTTCTGAAAGGACATTCACAAGTACCATTATTTGAAATGGTCTACATTTTAGTCATTCTTCTCGTCCTGTTCCCCCAAGTGAATCCCAACCACAATGTTTGCATTATTGACACAGTGCTCAACCAATTTACATACTCAAAACTAAGGCTGTGTCAGAGTAACCCAATACAGTACATTACCATTGGTACCAGGAGTTTGATGGCACCACTCGGTTTCAGGTATTGGTCATTTTTTCGATGCCATTATTATTAATTGGTGTGTTAACTGAACTGTGTAATAAGACATAAAAAAAAAGTTATGTTCTGCAATCATAATTATTGTACCCTGTTTATGTTTCAGGCTGTCTAACGTATTGATGCACAGCAAAGCAAATCCACTTGTAGTGAAGGTTTAAACTAAACTTTTATTTTATGTATACTGTAGCGGTTTGGTATTTTTTAACTGCCTAGTAACCCATAAACCGTCAGAATGCCAAAAACACATATGATTACATTTGTTCAATAATTGAGGCAGTGTTAAAACTAATGAGGTGCTAAATGAAATACCTTTATCGCAAGTACAATTCAATGTATATTGGAATCATGTAATACAAAAAAATTTCATAGACGAATGTTAGAAAACTTTCAGGTACATTTTGACAACCATAGTCACTAGCTAGCGTCCTAGCAAGCTTCAGTAGCATGCTTGCTAGAGTTGCTGCTAGCACGCAATTATTTGTAACATTTTGACGGAGTAAAAATTGGAATGCTCGGTTTAACATTAATTGGTTGTTTTAACAACAATTTGGTTAATTACAGTACAATACATTCGCTACCTACCTTTGCAAACAAAGAACGCCGTCAGGCGTACCGTATGCAAATATGTAGTCCTCTTTCTATTGCGTCTCACAACCAACGTTAGATTTGCATACCACCACCTGCTGTATGCATTGGGTACAAAGTTTTTATAGAAATATCGTACATCTGTAGAGAATTTACGTGTATCAGAATCTCTGAAGAAGGAGAGGCTATAGTCAGAATGAAGATTTAACACAAAGATTTATTAATGAAAAATGATAAGTCAAAATACATGAATTACGCTGCAGCGGGCCTGTAAATAGTTGTTTTAACCCTCAAGTTTCCACATCTATTCGCCCAGATCTATCTCTCTCTACCGGTTTTATTTCTCTATCCCCAGGGGCAGTTACTTTTCACTCTTGTGAGTAAAAACCATCCTTATTGGCTCTTTGTTGGCATGGTGACATGTTGGACGAATCTTGTTGGTTTCTTCGCTGTCCAATGAGGAAGGACATGCTCTAAACTCTGCCCCCTTGGGGTCATTTTCGGTTACAGATCAACAGATTCTTGGTTACAGGAATTAACATTCTATAGGCTCTGTGCACAAGCGTATGGACAAACTTCCGCTTTAGCCAGATGTCGGCATATCATTTTCCGGTTTACATCACCCACGTCGCCCAAAATTTTAGTTTTTAGTAGATGTCTCCAAGACCTGCCTAAAACAAGCATTAGTGATGTCCATTGAATTGTTGATGCCTGGTCCCCTGCTCCAACAAGCAAGTGGAACAAGGGATTTAAACTCTATCTTATCTGCTATATGGTATTAATTGCACTTAAACCTGCGTTACGTGGAAGTATATAAAAAAATCGCCTTTTCTGACTATTTCTAGTCTAGCGTTTGAAGTCATTGAATGGAGCGAACCATATTTTATTAAAAAGAGGACATTCTCCTGATTAAAATGATGCCCCACTTAAACCTTGAAACCTAAATGAGCCACGTACATTATATTTGCTTTTTTTTTCCGTACAACCGAATCTCTCATCTTGTTGTGAGTTTAGGTGTTTACTAATGCGGATTAGTAATAGTAAGTAAACCGGAAACTGCAATACCGACTTCTAGACAAAAGCGGAAGTTCCTCACTACGCTGGTGCACAGAGTCTATTGTCCTAACCTAGTCTGGGACATCAGGGGGTTGGAGACAGAAGGTTTCTTCATGCTGTATAGGAGGTGGTTTCTTTTGCATGTTAATTGTTGGGTTTTAATCCTATCTCTCTCAATAAAACAGGTGAAAAGTCAAGAGTGACTGTGTGAGTGTGAGACAAAAGGAGGTCTTGACCTGCTCTTCCCAGAGACAAGGTGTGAGAATTACAACAGTATGATGGAGTTTTGAACCTTGATAGTTATTGTATTCAATCTTATTTTCCTAACCTGGCTGCAGCATACAATTTTATAAAACAGAAACATAGAAATACATGGTTATTAAATCAGCATTATTTAAACTTTATTTATCTCAACACATCCTACTTTTCAACAATGTTTATTAATATTAAAAATATGATCATGATTATTATAATAACCGGTGATTGAGTTAGGATTTGGGGCATTTCTATAAAAATAAATCAATCAGGGACATCGTGCTACAACATACAGTAGGTGACTAGCTAGGCTGTCCAAATGTTGCAAAAACAATATTCCAGGATTAGTCCATGAAAATATTTTTTCAAAACCAAAAGGCTTTGCAAGATCATTTTGGGTTGTACAAACCCGATTCCAAAAAAGTTGGGACACTGTACAATTGTGAATAAAAACAGAATGCAATGATGTGGAAGTTTCAAATTTCAATATTTTATTCAGAATACAACATAGATGACATATCAAATGTTTAAACTGAGAAAATGTATCACTTTAAGGGAAAAATAAGTTGATTTTAAATTTCATGGCATCAACACATCTCAAAAAAGTTGGGACAAGGCCATGTTTACCACTGTGTGGCATCCCCTCTTCTTTTTATAACAGACTGCAAACGTCTGGGGACTGAGGAGACAAGTTGCTCAAGTTTATGAATAGGAATGTTGTCCCAATCTTGTCTAATACAGGCTTCTAGTTGCTCAACTGTATTAGGTCTTCTTTGTCGCACCTTCCTCTTTATGATGTGCCAAATGTTTTCTATGGGTGAAAGATCTGGACTGCAGGCTGGCCATTTCAGTACCCGGATCCTTCTTCTAAGCAGCCATGACATTGTAATTGATGCAGTATGTAGTCTGGCATTGTCATGTTGGAAAATGCAAGGTCTTCCCTGAAAGAGATGACGTCTGGATGGGAGCATATGTTGTTCTAGAACTTGGATATAACTGTCAGCATTGATGGTGCCTTTCCAGATGTGTAGGCTGCCCATGCCACACGCACTCATGCAACCCCATAACATCAGAGATGCAGGCTTCTGAACTGAGCGCTGATAACAACTTGGGTTGTCCTTGTCCTCTTTAGTCCGGATGACATGGCGTCCCAGTTTTCCAAAACTTCAAATTTGGATTTGTCTGACCACAGAACACTTTTCCACTTTGCCACAGTCCATTTTAAATGATCCTTGGCCCAGAGAAAACGCCTGCGCTTCTGGATCCTGTTTAGATGCGGCTTCTTTTTTGACCTATAGAGTTTTAGCCGGCAACGGCGAATGGCACGGTGGATTGTGTTCACCGACAATGTTTTCTGGAAGTATTCCTGAGCCCATGTTGTGATTTCCATTACAGTATCATTCCTGTATGTGATGCAGTGCCGTCTGAGGGCCCGAAGATCACGGGCATCCAGTGTGGTTTTCTGGCCTTGGCCCTTACGCACAGAGATTGTTCCATATCAAAGATTGTTGGATGATATTATGCACTGTAGATGATGATAACTTCAAACTCTTTGCAATTTTTCTCTGAGAAACTCCTTTCTGATATTGCTCCACTATTTTTTCGCCGCAGCATTAGGGGAATTGGTGATCCTCTGCCCATCTTGACTTCTGAGAGACACTGAGGCTCTTTTTATACCCAATCATGTTGCCAATTGACATAATAAGTTGCAATTTGGTCCTCCAGCTGTTCCTTATCTGTACATTTGCTACCTGTCCCAACTTTTTTGGAATGTGTAACTCTCATGAAATCCAAAATGAGCCAATATTTGGCATGACATTACAAAATGTCTCACTTTCAACATTCGATATGTTATCTATATTCTATTGTGAATTAAATATAAGTTTATGAGATTTGTAAAATATTCCATTCCTTTTTTACTCACAATTTGTACAGTGTCCCAACTTTTTTGGAATCGGGTTTGTAGTATGTGTTTATTAGAGACCAACCAGACCAGTTTAGCCAGAGTGTCCCCATTTGAATACTTAAATAGCTGGGTGTGGTTAAGGCCTAAGAGAGTGTGAACTACGCTATATGGGCGTTAACAAAGACCAGCTTTCTGGAAAGTGTGAATCTTTCATAGTGAGACTATTTCTGGTGGATTTTTTAATTATGTATTAGGATTTGTTCAGGGTGGACAATGTGTAACTCTCATGAAATCCAAAATGAGCCAATATTTGGCATGACATTACAAAATGTCTCACTTTCAACATTCAATATGTTATGTATATTCTATTGTGAAATATAAGTTTGAGATTTTTACTCACAATTTGTACAGTGTCCCAACTTTTTTGGAATCAGGTTTGTAATAGTGCAGCAAACTACAGTAACTAAATGCATGATATTGTGGACATTTAGCTGTAGGGATTGGATTTCCACTGTTCCCCCTAAAGGGCAGAATAGGCTGATATGTTTTATTGTACCGTACGGGGTATAGGTCAAACTTCACAAGAACATAGTAGATTATTGTCCTTGTTGCATGTCTGACAATTGGCAGCAACTTGAAGAAATTGATATCTCCGCCTATACTGCTTTTGCCTATTATAACTGCAATTTATGTGCACGTATGTTGTTGTGCACAGTGAAGGTATTCTGTATAAAATACACCTGGGAGATTATGAGGAATTCATCAGAATGTAGATTGGAGAGAAAGAAGGTTTTCAGGCACAAGCTAGAACACACAACATAAAAACATTTTCTATTTTTTCATGGACAGGCTAAAACTAAAATGTTGATATTCTCAGCTATACACACATCCTATGGTTACACAAACATGTCAACATTTTCAGAAAAATATTGGGGATTGATAGACATAAGGGCTAAATCTGGGCAGCTATTTTAGTAAGTGGTGTCAAGAACCATTTCCAATTGTCCCTTTACTTCAGATCTGTAAATTGCATCATTCCACTGATGTAAATCTGTAATGTTTTTAATGCAATTTGTTTAGTATAGAAAACCATTTTCTACAATAAAAACACAACCATTCTGATCCCATTGACTTTCCATGGGACCTTCGACACATCAAAACAAATGAAAACACATTATTTTAGAGTGTATGCCTCAGTAGAAGGAAGGAGACCATCCTAGAAACGCATGTTGAAGCTATCAGTCGTTTGTTTGCTTGACTACATTAATGAGCAAACCTTTCAGTTAAAACACTTATTCTCACCTCATTAAGATGTAGCGATCAATATTGCTGACACAATCGTATTCCCAGTTATACTGAGAAACAATGACGTAAGGCAAAGCAAATTTTGCTAGCTAACAGTACTATTTTTCATGATAGCTAATTGTTCATCCAACATTAAGTGTGATGTAAATTGATACATTTTTTATGTTATTTTTCTTTAAGTTGTCTGTTGAAATATTTTTCTGTTGCAGCAAAAGAGGAAGGGGGAGCAAGGACAATAGTGTTTGGTAACTTAAGGTATTCTGATGAAATTCTGAATTAAATTCTGAACCTAAAAAGCCTTATTAATTAGGAGAAACAGATTAGTAGCCCACCAGAGCAGAGAGGAGATGAAGAAAGATATGGAGAAAATGGAAGAGGAATGGAGGAAAGAGTAAGAAAGTAAAGAAGAGAAGCAAAGAAGGGAATAGGGAGAGGAGGGAATTGGAAGAGGAGAGAATAAATGGAGGGAATAGGAAGTGAGAATAGCTGGAGAGGGGGAATAGGAAGAAAGGTGAGAGGAATAAAGGAGAGAAGAGATGGAGCAAATAAAGGAGGGCGTCTAGCTACCTGCATTTGCCTCTCCCTCAACACCCCCCATCAATGAGCTGAACTATAGGAACTACAGGAAGCCCCTCCCCCTAGCTCAACAACATTCACTCCAAAGTGTTCCAGCGGAAACACTGTACAGTGGGGAGAACAAGTATTTGATAACCTGCCGATTTTGCAGGTTTTCCACTTAAAAAGCATGTAGATGTCTGTATTATTATTATTTTTTATCATAGGTACTCTTCAACTGTGAGTGACAAAAATCCAGAAAAATCACATTATATGATTTTTAAGTAATTAATTTGCTTTTTATTGCATACGTTTCCTGTAGTTCTTGACCAGGTTTGCACACACTGCAGCAGGGATTTTGGCCCACTCCTCCATACAGACCTTCTCCAGATCCTTCAGGTTTCAGGGCTGTCGTTGGGCAATACGGACTTTCAGCTCCCTCCAAAGATTGTCTATTGGGTTCAGGTCTGGAGACTGGCTATACCACTCCAGGACCTTGAGATGCTTCTTACGGAGCTACTCCTTAGTTGCCCAGGCTGTGTGTTTCGGGTCGTGGTCATGCTGGAAGACCCAGCCACGACCCATCTTCAATGCTCTTACTGAGGGAAGGAGGTTGTTGGCCAAGATCTCGTAATACATGGCCCCATTCATCCTCCCCTCAATACAGTGCAGTCGTCCTGTCCCTTTGCAGAAAAGCATCCCCAAAGAATGATATTTCCACCTCCATGCTTCACGGTTGGGATGGTGTTCTTGTGGTTGTACTCATCCTTCTTCCTCCAAACACGGTGAGTGGAATTTAGACCAAAATGCTCTATTTTTGTCTCATCAGACCACATGACCATCTCCCATTCCTCCTCTGGATCAATGGCAAACTTCAGATGGGCCTGGACATGTGCTGGCTTGAGCAGGGGGACCTTGCGTGCACTGCAGGATTTAATCCATGATGGCATAATGTGTTACTAATGGTTTTCTTTGAGACTGTGGTCCCAGCTCTCTTCAGGTCATTGACCAGGTCCTGCCGTGTAGTTCTGGGCTCATCCCACACCTTCCTCATGATCATTAATGCCCCACGAGGTGAGATCTTGCATGGAGCCCCAGACCGAGGGAGATTGACCGTCATCTTGAACTCCTTCCATTTTCAAATAATTGCGCCAACAGTTGTTGCCTTCTCACCAAGCTGCTTGCATATTGTCCAGTAGCCGATCCCAGCCTTGTGCAGGTCTACAATTTTATCCCTGATGTCCTTAAACAGCTCTCTGGTCTTGGCCATTGTGGAGAGGTTGGAGTGTGTTTGATTGAGTGTGTGGACAGGTGTCTTTTATACAGGTAACGAGTTCAAACAGGTGCAGTTAATACAGGTAATGAGTGGAGAACAGCAGGGCTTTTTAATGAAAAACTAACAGGTCTGTGAGAGCCGGAATTCTTACTGGTTGGTATGTGATCAAATACTTATGTCATGCAATAAAATACAAAATTAATTATTAAAAAATCATACAATGTGAGATTCCGTCTCTCACATTTGAAGTGTACCTATGATAACAATTACAGACCACATGCTTTGTAAGAAGGATAACCTGCAAAATTGGCAATGTTTCAAATACCCTGTTCTCCCAACTGCATGTAGAAGTTGGACAGCAGAACACCCAGTGCAGTTTACCTTTGGATGCCATCATCACGCAGTCCTTCTTTGAAGGGGTCCGCTATGACTTCCTTTGTGTCAGAAAGAAATGTCTGAAGAGTATTGGTTGTAGCCAAACACTCATTTGGCTGATCATTTGGCAAGCAATATCTACACCTCCCACTAAAGCTGTGGGTGGTCAAAATAGTGTCTCAATAAAAAAAAAAGTTGCACTACAAGCAAAGGGGGCAGTCTAGTCAAAATGAAGGGTGGTTGATAGCAAAATTAAACTGGAGTTTCATTTTCAAATATATTTTTTGTTCTCAAAATATTTGATTGCAATTATTTTTTTGCTTCAATTCCCAATTTTTTTTCCAGAACAATCATTTTTGATTGAAAAGAAAAAAGTTTTGTTCTCAACAAAATGACACAAATGTACCTCAGTAGTGGAGCCTTTGGATTTGAATGACACTGTTGCTCATTCGAAAAGTCATCAATAGGCCCAAATCAGGCTACTTGAAGCTGGTTTGATTAACACTTACTTGAAAAAAAAATGTACTCGCACAATGGGATGTATCAGACTTTTGGAAAATATCAAAGGAGGTCCCACAAGGCTTGAATCTTGGTCCAATTTTATTTTCCCTTAATGATAGAATAATTACATTTGTTTATCTCTATGCAAATGAACCTGTGTTATGTGCTATTTCTCATGGTTGGCCAGGCTCTAATGGGCTATGGTTGGCATTTGATGCCCTGCCGAGATTTGAGAAATTTGATTTAGTTGTCGTTGTACAACATTATGTTGCAATTAGGCTTGGAAATTTGTCATTTAAGGGGCAAGGCCATTTGGCCTTCAATGTCACAAACATTTTTAGGGTACCAAGGCCACATGCTAGGGCACAAAGGCCATTGATTGAAATAGGAGGATTTGGAGCTTACAAATAAACTACTTTGAATTGCTGATAAGAAAAAAACACTAACATTACCTCAGTTACACAAAAGTAAACCACAAAGTATCCTTTAACATCACAATCACCTGCGCTAATGAGTACGACCTAAATAAACAAATGTAGTGACTTATTTGTGTGCAGAGCAAGTCATTTTCATTTTTTAATCTTTCACCACCAATGATGGCAAATCTAACGTTACTTCTTGGGGCTCTCAAAAACCATTCAGGTGTATTCTCCCCCTCAGAGATTGGAACTTTCCCGCCTCCCAGTAGCTCATGAACGCACCGTCCAAAACGGAGAGGGTTTATTTAGTTAAGCACTAAATTAGTCCAATATCTATTGATAACTATCTAGCTTGCTTACCTGCATATATTCTGTTCCTGTGGTTGTTCTCATTTGCAAACTACAAACAAACTTACAAACAAAAAAAACGACTGCCGACCGCAAGATTTTGAGAGTAGCATGGGCACACAAAGGCCATGGTGGCTGTACAGCATACAATGACTTTGGGGCTTCACAGCCAGAATGAAGGGCAACGAAGGCCATGGCCATCGTGAAATTCCTACATTGGTTGCCATAGAACTGTACTTACTTAAGGTTAACCACATTAGTGTAACTGTTTTTCCTATGTTTTAACAGTTGGGAAAAGTTATGTGACAGTGACGGTGCGAGTGCAATGTGTGCGTAAAAATAAGGCAGTGAAAAAAGTAAGAAAAGGAAGACAGATACTTGAGTAAAACCTTTTCAAGACTATCTAAGAAACACACCTTGGAAACAAAAAATAATTTAGGATCCACTTTGAGTAACAGAACCAATATATACTGAACTAATGACTACGTGAAAACAGGTGCATCCGCGGGGTCCGCTGCCATCACTCTCCGGCTGGTGGTTAGTACACCGATGAGGTGGAATGCCGGATAGGAAGAGGAGCTGTGGTGCCATGCAGCGCAGATGTCACAAGTTACCTCACTGGCCTAGAGCTAGACTTCCCAAACCTCTCCTCAGGCCTCCCAAGATGTTGTCCTGTGGTCTAAGTCACTCTGTCAGGTGCACATGTACTGCTGCATCATTGGTTCAATTCCCGACCACTGCGCTTACAGTGAAAACGCCCTCTTCTATCTTTCCCCTCTGACTCTATTAATTAAAGCATATAACCCACCAACAAATAATAATTATTATTTAATTAATTACTATGCTCTGGTCTATCAGTATTTTGTTACTATGTTTTCTGTTGTCCTTGGGGCCCTCAGTAGACCTAAATAACACCAACTTACTTTTGTCAGTAAATCTCTTGCTTTCTTTCATAGGGCCTCCTGGACCAGCAGGCGAGAAAGGGTTTGATGGTGTCCCAGGCAACAGTGGCTGTCATGGCCAGAATGGACTGTCAGGTATGGCAGCTAGTGTGTCTACACCAACTGAAGAGCCATCAAAATCTTAGTCACATACTTGTACAGTGAGAGAAAAAAATATTTGATCTGATTTTGTACGTTTCCACACTGACAACGAAATTAGCTGTCTATAATTTTAATGGTAGGTTTATTTAAACAGTGAGAGATGGATTAAGAACAAAAAAGAAAAACACATTTTTAATGAGTGTAATAATTATTCGACCCCTCTGCAAAACAAGACTTAGTACTTTGTGGCAAAACCCTTGTTGGCAATCACAGAGGTCAGATGTTTGTTGTAGTTGGCCACCAGGTTTTCACAAATCTCAGAAGAGATTTTGTCCCACTCCTCTTTGCTGATCTTCTCCAAATCATCAAGGTTTCGAGGCTGACGTTTGGCAACTCAAACCTTCAACTCCCTCCACAGATTTTCGATGGGATTAAGGTCTGGAGACTGGCTAGGCCACTCCAGGACCTTAATGTGCTTCTTCTTGAACCACTCCTTTTGTTGCCTTGGCCGCGTGTTTTGGGTCATTGTCATGCTGGAATACCCATCCATGACCCATTTTCAATGCCCTGGCTGAGGGAAGGAGGTTCTCACCCAAGATTTGACAGTACATGGCCCCATCCATCATCCCTTGACACAGTTAGGTTGTCCTGTCCCCATTGCAGAAAAACACCCCCAAAGCATAATGTTTCCACTTCCATGTTTGACTTGGGGATGGTGTTCTTGGGGTCATAGGCAGCATTTCTCCTTCTCCAAACATGGCGAGTTGTGTTGATGCCAAAGAGCTCGATTTTGGTCTCATCTGACCACAACACTTTCACCCAGTTCTCCTCTGAATCATTCAGATGTTCATTGGCAAACTTTTGACGGGCCTGTACATTTGCTTTCTTGAGCAGGGGGACTTTGCTGGCGCTGCAGGATTTCAGTCCTTTATGGCATAGTGTGTTACCAATTGTTTTCTTGGTGACTATGGTCCTCTCGTGTAGCTCTGGGCTGATTCCTCACCGTTCTCATGACCATTGCCACTCCAAGATATGAGATCCAGAGCAAGGGAGATTGACAGTTATTTTGTGTTTCTTCCATTTGCGAATAATCGCACCAACTGTTGTCACCTTCTCACCAAGCTGCTTGGCGATGGTCTTGTAGGCCATTCCAGCCTTGTGTAGGTCTACAATCTTGTCCCTGACATCCTTGGACTTGTCTTGGTGGAGAGTTTGGAATCTGATTGATTGATTGCTTCTGTGGACAGGTGTCTTTTATACAGGTAACAAGCTGAGATTAGGAGCACTCCATTTAAGACTGTGCTCCTAATCTCAGCTCGTTACTTGTATAAAAGATACCTGGGAGCCAGAAATCTTTCTGATTGAGAGGGGATCAAATACTTATTTCACTCATATTTTTTTTTTCCCTCACTGAATAACCTTATTAACGACTTTCTCTATATCACAGGGAACCCAGGATTGGCTGGTGATCCAGGGCCTGCAGGTCCTAGAGGATCCCAGGGTAGAGACGGCATCCCTGGTCCAGTGGGAGAGAAAGGATTTATGGGAGGTCAGAGAACCCTACTAGAACCATTCCTCCAGTGTTGGGGACAATTCTAATTGAATTCAGGAAGTGATCTGACTTTCCAAGGACATGGCACACATTAACATTTTTGTCACTTAGCTAAAGTTCTTATCAATGGCTACATATGTAAAGACCATAAGGTGCTAGTAAGCAAGCTACTTGACAGGTAAGCTTGTTTCTAAGGACTGTAGCAAGCAGATGTAGCAAGAATGGTAGCTGCCATTTAGATGTACAAAAGTTGGTCAGGGGCTAAGGACTTTCAAGAGGGGATAATTGTCATTTAAATGACACTAAATACAATGGAAATTACAATCACATGCTAATATAGGCAAATATTGAGTGGAATAACACTTTGCCATGATTATTTAATCATAAAGAATAGCTAGCAGAGTCACTAAACCAGAAAAGGAGACACAGCATCACCATCCAGCCAGAGCATAAGTTAATCTACAGGGTCGTCATCAAACTACATTGCGTGCACAATTATTAGGCAAATCGTATTCCTCAAGATTTATTTTAATGAAGAAATACAGTACTCTCAGTCAATCAAAAAAATTATTGAACCTCAAACCTGAATGTTTTACAAAGGAAAAGTGAGTTTTGATCTTTCTCAGGCGAATGCATAAGTGTGCAGATTTATTAAGCAACAATTGGTGTACCATTTGAGTACCAACGTTAAGTGCTGTGGGCTGTTGGCCGATTAAGTTGAAAACAGTGTAAAAAACACCTAATCAGGAAAAGTAATTGAAGGAGGAAGGTGTAGCTCTCAAAATTGCGTTTTTATTTTAATTGAAAACTCAAATGCAAATTGTCATAGACATTTGGCGGTTCTAGTGTTAAGGTGTTTTTCTGCCCTGATAGTGTCAGTCTTTTGAAGTATCTGAATTGTATTTGAATACCAGTTGTGGTAAATGTCCTGAACACAACTATTGCAATGTTACATGCAAGTAAATTCAGTTTGGCCAAACATTTGCCACATAATAGTCATAACACAATATCTGTTGTTCTTTGTCACTCAGTGAGATTACATTTGGTACACAAGATGAGGGTTTTTATTTTACTTTATATATGAATGTTTTAAGTTGGCCACAAGGGGGCACTGCAGAAAAGGAAAAAACATTTATGTTGTATTGTTTGCCACTATGGATAAGTTGAAAAAAAATTGCAATCTTGCAAGTAGTACCTTCAATGCTGAAACCCACTAAATGCTGTTTGCAGCTTTAAAAGCTCTTGTAACTAGTGTGAAATTGCTCGGCAGTTACCGGAGTGGTTGGTGCATATAGGAGTTAAATCTGTTTTCAGTCAGTTACGTCATTTGCACTTGACCTTGAAGTAGTTTCTCTTACTCAGCAGGGGCCACAGCTTACATGGAGCGAGGGTAACAATGCTTTGTGTGAAACAGTCATCTTTGTGTTCAGAGGTTCACTGGTTTGAGGCCTACATGAGTTGGTTGGTGCAGAACAGTTGCACTTTGAATAGCCCATTAATTCTCATCCCAAATATGTTGTATTTGATTGAGGTCTGTGGTTTTTCCACTTGTGTTCACTGTAGTCGCTGCTTCTGTTTTCTCTACAGACACTGAAACTGGACCAAAAGGCATAGATGGATTGAAGGGCCAATTCGGTGAGTCTGTGCCATCCACAGATGGTCAAGGGTGTTTTGTTGTACATTATAAAACACTTTTTAAGTCAGGCATTTATTATTATAATCGTAAACGTTTGCGTACCTGCATGGCCAACACATTTGATAGATGGACAAGTGGTAGTTTTGCATAATAACAGTACAATTATGCAGTGTCTGTGGCAACATCACAAATATAACTAAAAAACAAGTTTTGTCCAGATTTCAGTACATCTTTTAGTGGAACAATTTTATTGTATTCATTTACTTACAAAATTAACGGTTTAAATTACCATAAATGTCACCGCTATCATGTCGGGCCAAACAAGGCCATTTACATGTGACTGTATTCTCAATACAATACTTTTGTGCTTTATTGCTTACATACTGTATATGTATGATATAATATCTAAACAATATACATCTAGGCTGTTTTGCCATGTTTATTCCCAATGTGAATTAAGTGTGAAATAGGGTTATTACAGTCAACTTTGCCGCTCTGGGTCTCTTACGCTATATTGCTGCCAACAATGACTCACTGTCTCATTCCATAGAAAAGTATTGAACATTACAGAAATATATCCATTCTTAGCCAGTGATTTGACTGTTTCTATAGGACTAAAGGGGGCTGTGGGTTTTCCTGGCTGCTTTGGTCCTCCTGGGCCCTCAGGGCCTTTGGGTGATGTTGGCCCTCCAGGTTGCCCTGGTCCTACAGGATTGCGTGGAAGTCCCGGTCAGGTTGGAATGTGCTTTGAAGGTCTAAAAGGAGAACGTGGACCAAATGGCCCCCCTGGAACCCAAGGTGTGTAAAGCCTATTTACATCCCGTTTCCAAAAAAGTTGATATGTTGTCTTTGTACTATTTTCAATTTAATATAGGGATAAATGATTTGCATGTCATTACATTCTTTTTTTATTTGCACTTTACGCAGCATCCCAACTTTTTTGGAAATGGGTAGTAAATGGATTCTCTCTGTTGAGCACCACTTTTAACAGAAGTTCTCTGTTTTTCTTATTTGGTTTGCAGCATTTATTTTATGACATCTGACTCTGCTCCACCCTCTGTGTATTTAGGAATGCAGGGGCCACGGGGCCCACCTGGTCCCCCAGGACCCGGGTTCAAAGGACATAAGGGGAACAAAGGTGCCATGGGCCTCATAGGTACCCCTGGATTCAAAGGACAGACAGGGGTACAAGGTAGACCGGTGAGTCACACAGCACCTTTTCATAGTTTTTAGGCATGTGGTTGCTCTGACAGCCTGGCGGGCAAGCATTGTTGAAACATGGTGGTTAACACTGGGAATTCTATGGAGCTACTGCACAAGCCGGTCAAATGTTCTACTTCTACAGCCCGTGAGTGTTTAGATGACCTCACAAAACATGAAAAACAAAGGTATGAAAACACACTGCAAGTCTTAGGCACCTATGACCCATATACAGCATCTGCTGTGTTATTTACATTATTAAATACTGCGAAATCCCTGCCGTAGCTGAACTTTGAGGATGTGTATGTCCTTGTGGAGAATCCATCCCCTTACACTGCTACCAAAATGAAAGCATACATAAGTACAGACAGCAATCTGTACATTCAATCATGGTGGGTCAATAATGCACTTGTTTGGGGGGCACAAGTGTGCCGCGTATGGAGTAAGACGTCTCTGCGAGGGCCACTCGAGGTGCAATAATGTCAAGTTTGTATGGATCCCCGAAGGAGAGGAAAATCCGACTGAATTTTTAAGTGCTCTCATTCCTAAACTGTTGGGCGAGACTCACTTCCCAAAGCCGGTAATTGTTGACCGCGCCTATCGCTCTCTACAACCCAAGCCAGTAAAAGGAGCCTCCGGTCCTTCTGCCAGACCCCGCACGATCAAAACAAAATAAAATCCAGTAGTCACTGTCATTCCAGTTCTATTTCTTTGATGTGGATAAATTATCTAAAATTGTCTAGCAAGCGACAAGAACATTAGCCTGCGTGCACAGAATGAACAAACAGACCGTTTTCATATTGTAAGGCACAAGATTCAGTGCTGTATCATGAATACAGATGGCTGGCCTAATGCAGCACACCATTTATATCTGACTGCCTCTTACCTGAATGCTTAATTAGAGCTCATTCAATTACCTTTTTGGTAACACTTTGCTATAAGGCTTCATGAACTACCATTAACAAATACATTAGTTAACATGAACAAATGACAAACTAAGACCTGAACAAATTATTAATAGTAATAACCCTTACTTTTTTAATGATTTTCAAATGCATTAACTAACAGTTGACACAAGACAAAATCATGTTGTTTTTGTAGGAACAGTTTGTAATGTAATTTGTTAATGTTGATACAGGATATCCATTATTGTAGCTAGTTGTTTGCATGAACAATAGCCTACATAATATAAACAATTCTTAAGATAATCAAACGATTGAATACAATATTAATAAGGTTGGCTTGGTGATGATAGTTTAACATCATTCATTTATATTAACTAATAGTTAATTATCAGTTCTAAATGGTTTAGAGCAAACAAATGTTTCATTAATTAGTGATTGTTAAGGTAGGATCATTTATCATTTTATTTAATTAACTAATGGTGAGTTAATTCACTTACCTCAGCATTCGTTAATTATTAGTAATCAGCTATTAATGATTTAGAGCTACCAACGGGTCATTAATTAGTAACTGTTAATGTAGGATTATTTAAGGGAGACACAAAATAATTACCAAATAATGAGGTATTAGTTATTAATGCTTTATTCCAGCTCAATAGTTACTCAGCGGGCCAAAAAGAGTATGAACTCGTGATTTGGTGTGAGTTAGAATACTAGTGATAGCACATAATCCTCCCTTCAAGAATGACAGGATTAACTAACCGAGTACTCTATTTTACACTGGTCAGCCAGTTTGTCACCATCTTGCAATGTATCTTATTCCCTTTCAACCTGAAGGGAGGCATGTATGAGACATCTTTATGCCAAAGGGCAGGTCAATCTGACTTATTGTTAAGTACATTTTGACAGGTTTTGATGAATTTCCACTGTACAGAAAAATCCAAGAGGGCAATCTTTATGGGTTCTTGAAGCATTTTTGTTCATTTTGAAAAATGAAGCATTCTAGGTCAAACAGGGTGGAATTGGCATCAATGTGAAAAAACTGAATTTAGGTGTGGCCTGTGGCGCAATTGGGTCTGTTCTCTTTGTGTTAAGTATATGTTGTCTATATTTTCAGTTGACCAATAGACCAATTTGGAGTGGACGTCCCGGTTCTGTCACTGAAGTTTGGTTGTGGCAGGAAACTGCGGAAACAAATGTAGGGAAACAGGCAAGATCCACAGACTAAAGGAAAGCAATGGCTTGTGTTGTGGAAATCATTACGGCCATCTAAATAAGACCTGTACCAATTCAGGACTGTCCTGGAGAGTTCTACACAATTTTCTATCCTGTCTAGAAGTGTTCTATGATCTACAGTGTCAAATGCAGCACTGAGTTCTAATAGAACCAGAACTATTATTTTATCCAAATCAGTATTCAGCCATATATCATTTAAAACATTTATCAGTGGGTATTATATTAGGGGGTATATCAGGTATAGTTGATATTCTTGTTGATCATTCCCATAGATATACCCATAGATATTTCCAATACAAATATCTAACTGACTGCATCACACTCTAAATAAGTTTGTGCACACATATGCATAGTGTCTGGTTTACAAGAATCCCTTTACTCACTGTAGAACAAACCTGTTATTTATTAACCCTCAAATTATTTTGGTGGGGAAAAGAAACCCTCATTAGTGGGGAAAATGCCAGTGAGCCAAGATAGGGGTAACGTCACTTTACACTAAATGGATGAGCTAAACAGGATGTTTACTTGCAGGGTAATGATGGCAAACCAGGTTGTCCAGGAGCCAAAGGGGAGATGGGACCATTAGGAATCATCGGACCACATGGTAATGACAGATTTAGCACATTATTTACAAACTCAATATATGTATGTGTACGTTATTCCTGTTTCTACTATGGTTTCTAAATTCTTCTATTTTTCAATTCTGAAACATTCAACTTGTGAAGGAGTGGCCAAAATGTTGTCCCCCTCTGCAATTTGGCTGGAGTCAGGTAGCAAGACCTGTGCACTCTATTCAACAACTCTTATTCTAGTGTAGCTATCACACAGTGTAACGAAATGTAATGATCATTTTTTATTTGTGTACTTATCTGAAAGGAGAATTACACTTAGATCGCTCCTAACTTATATGTTCCTTCCTGAAAATAGTCAGAAAGCAATAACAAATCTTTTTAATGACAGTGCTGTTAAAACGTATTTGCCCCCTTAGTGGTTTCTTCTATTATTGCATATTTGTCACAATGAATGTTTTCAGATCTTTATACAAAATTTAACAGTGGTGAATCTTGAAATGGCAACAGTGGTGAATTTTGAACAATGGTGAATCCAGAAGTGCCTGGCCTACACCAAAATTCCCTTAAGGGTATAGCGGCGAATGATCCAGGAAGTCACAAAACCACCCAGGGCAACATCTTAGGAACTGCAAGCCTCTCTACCCTCAGCTAAGGTCAACATTCATAATTCAAAAATACGAAAAAAATACAGAGAAAAAATCTAATTAATGTGAGAATTGCAAGGCGCAAACCGCAGCTAAGAGAAATGGTAGTGCTGATCTCACATTTAAAAAAAGCACAATGATGACCCCCAAACTGTTTGGGATAATGTCTGTGTACAGACAAGTTAAAAAAGTAACATTTTGGAAGACATAGGTCCTGTTATGTCTGGCGTAAAACAAACACAGCATTTCACATTAAGTACATTATCCCAACAGTCAAACATTGTGGTGGTACTGTGACGATATGGGGATGCTTTGCTGCCTCAGTGCCTGGAAGACTTGCCATCATTTAAGGAACCATGAATTCTATTCTCCAGAGAATTCTGCAGGTGAATGTCCAGTCATCAGAATGTGATCTGAAAGTCATCAGAAAGTGCTTCTATAGATACCCAGCCAGAATCCCGAAAGAGCAAGCATGAACTTCATGAAGTTTATGTGCAGTGTGGATTAGGGATGCAGACTCTGAGGGTTGGTCAGTCCCCTTCTGGCTGTGCCTGGTGAAGATTGTAAGAGTAGAAGATTATAATAATTAATAAATGCACATGTCTATAAACAGAATCCAAGTAAGCTGCATGACCAGGTGGATAAGGACAGGAACAATTAGTTGTGTTCAGAACTAATTGAAGTTTATTTAGGGCAACCACAGAGAAGAGTATTGCAATAGTGTAATTTTGAAGTAGTAAAAGCATTTATTTGTTTGTCAGCTTACTTTTTTGACCAAAAGTTTCAGATTTTTGCAATATTCCACTTGACGGAAAAATTTTGAAAAAAATTGGGGAATCATGGACACATCCCGCATCCACCGGGTTAAAGAGTAGAGGGACCATCTGGTTTGTTATCAGCACATGGTATGGAGGTGCATTAGTGCAAATGGCATGGGTGACTTGCACATCTGTGAAGGCACCATTAATGCTGAACAATGTATACAGGTTTTGGAGCAACATTTGCTGCCATCCAGATTACATTTATTTCAGGGAAGGCCTAGCTTATTTCAGCAAACAATGCCAAACCACATTCTGCATGTATTACAACAGCACAGCTCCGTAGTAATAGAATCTGGCTGCTAAACTGGCCTGCCTACATTTCAGACCTGTCACCCATTGACAACATTTGGCGCATTATGAAACAAAAAATTCAACAAAGGAGACCCCGAACTGTTGAGCAGAGGAAATCTATTTCAAGCAAGAATGGGAAAACATTTCACTTTCAAAACTACAGCAATTGTAACGAATGCTCATCATCATAATGCTGTTTACATCTACTTAAACCTTTCACGGTGATCGTTCAAAAATTGCCGTAAAGTGTGGCTTGTGTGTTCCAAACTTAGCGAGTTTCAAATCCATTGGTCGTCATTTGAGAGTTACATGCCACCAAAGACATGCGCTCGCGTGTAACCGGTGCCAGACTGCATGTCTTTGCTTACGTGGTGCGAAGCATATAGGCAACGCAAAAGGATATGTGTTGATCTATTTTTCTCTGCGAATGCACATAGAAGTTGATCGGAGAACTGAGCTGGAGGACCGGGTATGAAACAAGTGATCATCTTTTAGTAATCCGCTGTCAAAAATTTGAATGAACAATACAATTGAACGAGTCACTAGAAAAAAGGACTTGTGAGTCCCGAGTCACTAAAAATATTAGTTCAAAACGAACCAATCGTTCGCGATCTGCACATCACTACAATTAAATAATTACCCTTTTATGCGAGCAGTCCAATATATTTTTGACCCACATTATAATTTTTTTAATCATTGAATTCAGACCACACAACCATGTGGAACAATTCTCCCATTCCAAATATACTTTTCAAACCCTTTTTCTTACACAAGTATGCATTGTATCACAATACATTTTAACAGAACAATAAAATAATTCATCTTTTGTGCAAGCAGTCCAATATGTTTATGACACCCATTATTATTTTTCTATTTATGATTGAAATCAGACCACACACAATCATGTTGAACAGTTCTCTCGATTCAGTTCTCTCGATAAAGTAGACTATAATGATCACATTTGTACTACATTATTTCATGATGGATACCAGTCCTTTGAAGGCACCAGCACACGGGACACAGTGGCGGTGAAGGTCTCATAGACTTTCAATTGGAGTAGGGCGATGGGCGGCAAACCGCAAGCAGTTTTGCGAGCGGTGTAGTGCTCAATCCCGTGAGCGGAGCCGCTTTCTGTGCACCCTTTGCTCACGGGTGGAGGCGCCCAAAAGTTGTTGAACTTTTGAGCACCCGCCACTCATGTCGACCAATGAACAGTTTTCATCTTGTCAACCAATCAAACCTTCATTCATTGACAGTAATGATATATGAGAGGAAAAAATAAGATACTTGTTGTCTATGCTTGAACAAAAATGATCTGCCAATGCCACAAAAAAGGTTTGGTCACAATATGCCCGACAACACCTTGACACGCCTCACAGCTTCTGGTACACGTTAATTTGGAGTGACGAGACCAAAATAGAGCTTTATGGTCACAACCATAAGCGCTAAGTTTGGAGAGGGGTCAACAAGGCCTATAGTGAACAGAATACCATCCCCACTGTGAAGCATGGCGGTGGCTCATTGATTTGGGGGTGTGTGAGCTCTAAAGGCACGGGGAATCTTGTGAAAATTGATGGCCAGATGAATACAGCATTTTATCAGAAAATACTGGAAGACAATTTGCCTTTTTCTACATGAAAGTTGCGCATAGGGCGCTCTTTGACTTTCCAGCTTGACAATGACCCTAAGGCCAAGTTGACCCTCCAGTGGTTACAGCAGGAAAAGGTGGCGGTTCTGGATTGGCCATCACAGTCTCCTGACCTTAATATCATCGAGCCACTCTGGGGAGATCTCAAAAGTGGGTTCATGCAAGACGACCAAAGACTTTGCATGACCTGGAGGCATTTTGCCAAGACGAATGGGCAGCTATACCACCTGCAAGAATTCGGGGCCTCATGGATTACTACAAAAGACCGCATGCTGTCACTGATTCTAAAGGAAGCAATACATAGTTTTAAGAACTACGGGTATGCAGACTTTTGAACAGGGGTCAGTTAATTTTTTTTCTTTGTTGCCATGTGTTGTTTTATGATTGTGCCATTCTGTTATGACTTACAGTTGAATGTGAATCCCATAAGAAATAAAAGACGTGTTTTGGCTGCTCTCTCAAGTTCTTTACAAATGGTACATATATTACCAATTATCCAAGGGTATGCACACTTCTGAGCACTACTGTATCAGAAATGTATTTGGGGCATCAACCATTCAGTGATTTATAGACTAAAAGCACCACTTTAACATCTATACTGTAACTGACTGGAAGCCAGTGAAAAGATTTAAAAACCAGAGTGATATGCTCTGTTTTCTTGGTCCTGGTTAACATTTTAGCAGTTAAGGAACTGGATTTTGACCCTTTTAAGACAAATTCCAAATAGTTAATCAATTAATGTAACCAATTAATTTAATATATAAAGAGATTATTACAATTACAGTACAAGTATCAAAGATAGAAAGTTGATGCAGGCAGGAGTGAGGAAAATGCAAGAGAGCTTTCCCAAACTCCACTCTGGTTTATATCCCCTACCCAAAGGTGTGGGGGTGGTTTACTGACCTAAGGATAACAAAAAATTGTCCTGAAGAACAGACTTAGGAAGTTAAGAATACATTCCAATATGTTCTGGGGCCATCTCATATGACAGAGTGGTGTTATCTGGAGAAACAAGCCAGCTAGGCAATAACAATCAAACCTTTTGTCCCTGCATTCACACCTAACCGAAACATCTGTTAACCATTAACATTAACAAAAACTATATGTCTGTATAAAGAATACTGAATCATGAATTAAAACTTGTTCCTGGCCCTTAGAGATTTTTCATGGTGAGGAGCCATCTATAAACATTTTCAAGTTATGAAAAGTGAAAGTATCCTTTAAATACTAAATAAATGTCATTGAATCAGTCAACACCTTTTTATTGCGCTTTGTTGCCAATAAATATGTGACACAATGAGTTTTCAGGTCAGAAAGGAGATAATGGACCTCCAGGATCTCTTGGTTCCCCTGGGCAGAAAGGGCGGTTTGGACCACAAGGTAGGAAGAGGTTTTTCTTTTCAAGACGTAGGTAAAAAAATAAAGAACACAAGAGAAGTGTAATAACTATGGAAACAAACTATCATAAAAGGTCAGTATGATAGTTGCTGTAAGTGGTTATCCGTCATTGAGGAAAAGAAAGTTGCAATTTGAAACCAAATAAGGTTTTCAGACCAATGCCACAGGGCAGGGCTGTTCATGTCCATGTTCCTCAAGATCTACTGTCCTGTAGGTTTTCTGACTTGTGTAACCTTAAACGCATTGCTTACAGGTCACATCAGGCCTGCAACTCACATTGTTCTAGTTTGCAAATTAAAACATAATTCCTGTTAAAATCCAAACAGTTGTGGTATCCAACATGTAGAATCATTATTCACATGAAGAATAGTTTGGGAAGACCTTTTAAGAATGTTATTGATCGTTGAGCTTGCAGAGTAATGGCATGAATTAATAACTCTGGTTACTAACAATAACAGTTTTTAACACTACTAACTGGAAATTGAACTCGTGAATTCCTGAAAAAACATTCAATGTTATACTGAAAATCAATTTGCTGTTTACTATGAGAGGAACACATCTGTATAATAACCCAACATACATGGAAAAATTATTTGGAGCTGAGGAACGATTTAATGACATTTTTCTCAGTGTGAGGTTTAATGGTGCTGTGTTGCAGGTTCAAAGGGGCATGCCACTGTCCAAGAGTTGAGACTGGCACCTGGAGAAATGGGTCTGCCAGGAAATCTGGGTGGAAATGGAGAGTCTGGACCCACAGGAGCTCAGGGACACCCGGGACCCCCAGGTACATGAATGTGTGTGGTATGAGTGTGAGCTGGTCTGGGTTTTTTGCACATCAGCACCCATCTGGTATAACATAAGTCAAATTATTCCTACATAAATATACTATATATTTTGACCTACTACAACGCAAACTCCAATATTTCAAAAGAACCTCAAAACATTCAGAAATACCCAAAACTATCAAAAATAATTAAAATCAGGCAAACCATGGGGCCGGGTTCTCCTGTGACATGGCGAACATGGGGATGCAGCCATAAAAACAATGTAAGCATATGGCAGCAGAAATAATCCCATGGTAAGCACTTTAAAATGTTTGTTAATGTGGTCAGCCATATTGTCCACCATCTTGTAATTTTCTCCTAGCTTAAACACCCTTTAGGGAGACTACTATTTGACACATTTATGCTGCTGGCCTTGTCAAACAGAGTTATTGTTCATCTATAAGTGAGCCCTCTGAAACCACGCACACGAGAACTTGTCGACCGAAGGAAAATGTCTAAAAAAATGTGTAAACATAAAATTCAGATCCGTAAATATAATTCAGATTTGTAAATGTAAGTCAACATTTGTAAATCTTAAGCAAGTTGTAAATATTCTATAGATTTGTGTTTTATTTGCGAAATGTGTTTTTACATATTCACAAATGTTATTTATATTTGTGAAACATATTTACATATTTTCAGATAATGTTTTTATTTACAAAATATTTTTTCACATTTAAAAATTATATTTTTATTTGTGAGTTGTGATGAATATACGCATGCATGTTTTATATATATATCAACCCACTCTCTTCCTTTTGCGTACATATAACACAGGTTCACATTTCACTATTTCGTGCTATGCATATGCCAAAGTCCTTTTTTCCGTGCAGTTGAGATGCGATCTCCCATGAATGATGATGGTGAATTAAGTCGTTTCTTTGACACGCACCAACTTAAACCTATTTGACGTCACCATCATCGAGGCTCGGATTTCCCAAAGATTCATGAATTGTTTAAAAGCCGAAGATTTACTTTTTTCTTGAAAGAACGTCAAAGGGTAAAGGTAAAAGTTAAATTTCGATTTTCAATGCATAGCACGAAATTGTGAAGTGTGAACCCGTGTTATATGTACACAAAAGGAAGAGTGTGGGTTGATATATATTTACAAATATTGAGACACATCTAAGTGTATAAGCTTTGGCAGTGTAAAGTTCAGTCTTGCAAGCAATAGCTGAATTCTTATGACTATTCCCGTAAGTTCGTAGATACTGGTAAAACCTATTACCTGCTAATACGCTGTTAAAAGAGCCAGTGGCAAAAACCATACAGTACATAGACACTTGTGGTGGAGGTAAAATTAGTAAGAAACGTTAGTCAGTTGAACACAATGCTTAATGGTGTCTAGCCGGAGTATAAGCATGTAGTTCCGTGGCCTAGTCGTTAAAGACAGTACCTCTCATGCAGGAGACCCAGGTTTGAATCCTGGTGAGGGGATCATTATTTATTCATTTTAATTGCAGGCCGGCAGAACTATGTTTGCCTGGTTCCTTTTCTGGTTTTGTCTTACAGACCCTTATTTGTAATATGATTGAAATGGAAGAAAGACCATATTTAGAAGTTATCTAAATATGTGTGAAAACAATTAGCATAATTCAATTTTAACCTACACATGGGCAACATCTCTGAATCGTTACTCACTGTTAATGATTTAAAATCTACTCCCTAAAGCACCTAGGCCGTAGGGCTACCTGTATGAATTTAGGCCATTGTGTTAAGAATTACTCAAATCTACTTTTCATCATTAATACAGTACAGATGTGGTATGTAGCTTACACTTATAATAGATTGTTCATGTGTTCACATCAAACAAAAGAAAAGCAGAGATAGTGAAAACTGGAGGAGGGCCACCTCTTGCTACATTTTCACAGGCAGAGTAGTTGGTGTTGGCATACAATAGAGGGGGGCCCATAAAGTAGGGAGTCGAAGGGGCAGGCAGTGTGTGCAGTGTCCACCCTTTGAGTACAGTGTAGTATCATATAAATGATTTTGATTGCCCTTTTTATACATGCCTTTATGTACACTTGAGGGGGACACTATTGAAAAATGCATGCACCTAGCCTCTAGACTGGTCACCATTAAATGGTGATCACATGTCACCTGACATAGGATTTCAGGCCATTTTAACATACTACCACCAGGTGCTTTTCATTGTCTTGAATATAAGTAGAAGTTTTAAGGGCAAACAATGTAGGCTAGCCAACAGTGGATATAAAAAGTCTACACACACCTGTTAAAAGCGGATGAAGATGAGATGTGACCCCTGGTAAAATACCATGTTTTTGTGATGTAAAAGAAAGAGACAAAGATAAATCATGTCAGAACTTTTTCCACTTATAATGTGACCTAAAATGTGAACAATTCAATTGAAAATGTAACTGAAATCTTCGAGGGTGAAAAATTTAAAATATACACACCTGCCATCATTCAAAGTGACTCAGATTAATCACAAATAAAGTTAATCTGTTCTAGTAGGATTTTCTTAGTTACATCTCAGAGCAAATGCCATGGTCCGCAGAGAGCTACCAAAGCATCAGAGGGATCTCATTCTTGAAAGATATCAGTCAGGAGAAAAAAATAATTAGATAGATAGCATTAGATATACCATGGAACACAGTGAAGAAAGTCATCATTAAGTGGAGAAAATATGGCTCAACAGAAACATTACCAAGAACTGGATGTCCCTCCAAAATTGATGAAAAGATGAGAAGAAAACTGGTCAGGGAGGCTTCCAAGAGGCCTACAGCAACATTAAAGGAACTGCAGGAACCACCTCAACTGGCTCCTTTCGATGCAAAGGAGCAGCGGCTCTTCTCTAAGTTCCTCATGGATGGCTGAGCTTCTTACCCTATCCCTAAGGGAGAAGCCAGCCACCCTTCTGAGAAAACCCATATATACGTAGGGTGGCAAGACGGAAGCCTTTTATTACAAAGAAAAAAATCCAAGCCCGGCTGAAGTTTGCAAAAACAAGCATCAGGTTTCCCAAAAGCATGTGGGAAATTGTATTATGGTCTGATGAAACCAAGGTTGAACTGTTTGCCCATAATTCCAAAAGGTATTTGCAATGTGACCATTTTGGAGCGCTTTTGCAAAAAAGAGTGGGCAAATATTGCCACGTCAAGATGTGCTCTGCAAATAGACTCCTACCCAAAAAGACTGAGTGCTGTAATAAAATCAAAAAGGTTCTTCAACAAAGTATTAGTTTAAGGGTGTGCAAACCTGGTTATTGTGGGTTTTTTATTTTTATTTTTCGCCTCAAAGATTTCAGTTTGTTTTTCAATTGAATTGTTCACGTTATAGGTAACATTAAAGGTGGAACTATTTCTGACATGATTTATCTTTATCTCATTCTTTTACATCACAAGAACCTGGCATTTTAACAGGGGTGTGTAGACTTTTTATTTCCACTGTACATGTCAGATAAAATCATCATCTTCTTCCGCTTATCCGGGGCTGGGTCGTGGGGGCAGCAGTCTAAGCAGAGATGCCCAGACTTCCCTCTCCCTAGACACTTCCTCTAGCTCATCCGGGGGGACACCGAGGCGTTCACAGGCCAGCCGGGAGACATAGTCCCTCCAGCGTGTCCTTGGTCTTCCCCGGGGTCTCCTCCCGGTGGGACGGGCCCAGAACACCTTCCTGGGAAGGCGTTCAGGAGGCATCCGGAACAGATGCCCAAGCCACCTCAGCTGACCCCTCTCGATGCGGAGGAGCAGCGGCTCTACTCTGAGCTCCTCCCGGGTGACCAAGCTTTTCACCCTATCTCTAAGGGATCGCCCAGCCACCCTGCGGAGAAAGCTCATTTCGGCCACCTGTATCCGGGATCCTGTCCTTTCGGTCATGACCCAAAGCTCATGACCATAGGTGAGATTAGGAACGTAGATTGACCGGTAAATCGAGAGCGTTGCCTTGCGGCTCAGCCCTTTCTTCACCACAACAGACCGATACATCGACTGCATTACTGCAGAAGCTGCACCGACCCGTTTGTCAATCTCCCGTTCCATCCTTCCCTCACTCGTGAACAAGACCCCTAGATACTTAAACTCCTCCACTTGAGGCAGGCACTCTCCAACAACCTTAAGTGGGCAAGCCACCCTTTTCCGACTGAGGACCATGGCCTCGGATGTGGATGTACTGATTTTCATCCCCACCGCTTCACACTCGGCTGCAAACTGTCCCAGTGCATGCTGAAGGTCCTGGTTTGAAGGGGCCAACACGACAACATCATCCGCAAAGAGCAGAGACGAAATCGTGTGGTCCCCAAACCTGACACCCTCCGGCCCCTGGCTGCGCCTAGAAATTCTGTCCATAAAAATTACGAACAGAACCGGCAACAAAGGGTAGCCCTGCCGGAGTCTAACATGCACTGGGAACATGTCTGACTTACTGCCGGCAATGCGAACCAAGCTCTTGCTGTAGGCCCGAGTTTTTGCCTCCACAAACACTCGGGCTGTAGTCCGCTTGGCCTGCCGGTACCCGTCAGTTGCCTCAGGAGTCCCACAAGCCAACCAGGCCTGATAGGACTCCTCCTTCAGCTTGACGGAATCCCTTACTTCCGGTGTCCATCACCGAGTTCGGGGATTGCCGCCTCGACAGGCACCGGAGACCTTACGGCCACAGCTACGAGCGGCCGCTTCGACAATGGCGGTGGAGAACATGGTCCCCTCGGACTCAATATCTCCAGCCTCCCTCGGGATCCAGTCGAAGCTCTGCCGGAGGTGGGAGTTAAAGATCTCTCTGACAGGAGACTCGGCCAGACGTTCCCAGCAGACCCTTACAGTACGCTTGGGTCTGCAGAGTCTGTCCAGCTTCCTCCCCCGCCATCGGATCCAACTCACCACCAGGTGGTGATCAGTTGACAGCTCCGCCCCTCTCTTCACCCGAGTGTCCAAGACATACGGCCGCAGGTCAGATGAAACGACAACAAAGTCGATCATCAACCTACGGCCTAGGGTGTCCTGGTGCCACGTGCACTGATGGACACCCTTATGCTTGAACGTGGTGTTCGTTATGGACAAACTGTGACTTGCACAGAAGTCCAATAACTGAACACTGCTCGGGTTCAGATCAGGGGGGCCGTTCCTCCCAATCACGCCCCTCCAGGTGTCACTGTCGTTGCCCACGTGGGCGTTGAAGTACCCCAGTAGAACGATGGAGTCCCCAGTCGGAGCACTTTCCAGCACCCCTCCCAGAGATTCCAAGAAGGTTGGTTACTCTGCACTGCTGTTCGGCCCGTAGGCACAAACAACAGTGAGAGACCTATCCCCGACCCGTAGGCGCAGAGAAACGACCCTCGCGTTCACCAGGGTAAACTCCAACACATGGCGGCAGAGCTGGGGAGCTATAAGCAAACCCACACCAGCCCGCCGCCTCACACCATGGGCAACTCCAGAGTGGTGAAGAGTCCATCCTCTCTCAAGTAGTGTGGTTCCAGAGCCCAAGCCATGCGTAGAGGTGATCCCGACTATCTCTAGTCGGAACCTCTCTACCTCACGCACAATCTCAGGCTCCTTCCCCGCCAGCGAGGTGACGTTCCACGTCCCTAGAACTAGTTTCCGTGTCCAGGGATCGGGTTCTCGAGGCCCCCGCCTTCGACTGCCGCCCGATCCTCTCCGCACCGACCCCTTATGGTCCCTCCTGCAGGTGGTGAGCCCACGGGAAGGCGGCCCCACATCGCTCCTTTGGGCTGAGCCCGGCCGGACCCCGTGGGGAAAGGCCCGGCCATCAGGCACTCGCATACGAGCCCCAACCTCGGGCCTGGCTCCAGGGTGGGGTCCCGGCTGCGCCATACCGGGCGACGTCACAGTCCTCAAAATGGTTTCCATCATTAAAGGGTTTTTGAACCGCTCTTAGTCTGACCTGTCGCCCAGGAACGGGTTTGCCTTGGGAGACCCTACCCAAGGCAAACCGGACAACATAGCTCCTAGGGTCACTCGGGTACTCAACCCCCTCCACCACGTTAAGGTGGCAGTTCAAGATAAAAGAAGATATTATCAAATACCTGTGAAATTACTTCCTCTTCACATAATCCCACTCATGTTCTCCCAGGTGCACTCTAATGGGGATGTGAGTGCAGTCAATCTCAATCGCACCAATCCCCCTTGGGATTCCTATGGAAAAAAAAAAACTCTGTATATAGGCTCAGCCTATACATATGAAAAACAGACCAAGTATCTTAATATTGTGAATTACCTGCGATTGCATCAAAAGCCTCTTTGATTTTCCGAATGCTTAAATGGCCAGGGAACACAGGGAACGCAGCCAGCAGTTTAGTGAGAGCAAAAATGTGTTTTGGGTTAATTAGCTGATTAGAGTGTGGCACCAGGTGTCTTCAATATTGAACCTTTTCACAATATTCTAATTACTGAATTTGGGGTTTTCATTAGTTGTCAGTTATAATCATCAAAATTAAAAGAAATGAACACTTGAAATATATCAGTCTGTGCACCTGTAATTGCTGTAAATTCACTGCAACAATACCCAACATGCTAAATAGATTAACATAATTATAAGATACAGAATTCCTCCTTAACGTAAACAACGTTACACATTGTGCAAGAACAACATAAAATATTTCAAATATAGACGCATAAGGCTTGCAAAGCAACACCTCCATTAATATATATACTGTGGTCTAAACAATTAAACATGCGGGCAGTGCGAGGCTCCGCCATTATACAATAACAAGCAGCAACGTGCCACAACCTCATTACAGCGCAATAAACAAAGCGTAACATTTTAAGTTAAACGAACAACAATATCCGTATTACTTACTGGTAGTTGCACGCACACAATTTTAAGAACTTGGATATAAGTACAGCAACACTATATTATATTATCTATAAAATAACTGCACAGTCTTTCAACGCAAGCTCCCTCATCCAAACTTTCTCGAAACTGAAACTTAAACTATCTTCTTCAGCAAACAGCAGAGCGCAGTGGCGCTCCCGATTGGCCGATTCTCAAACAGTAAAATAACTTTTACTTAATTCAGTGTGGATAATCCATCCACCTCACAGGTGTGGCATATCAAGATGCTGATTAGACAGTATGATTATTGCACATGTGTGCCTTATGCTGGCCACAATAAAAGGCCACTCTAAAATGTGCTCAGAGCAAATGTGCTCTGTGATGGAACTGCAATAATCATGCTGTCTAATCAGCATCTTGATATGCCATACCTGTGAGGTGGATTATCTCGGCAAAGGAGAAGTGCTCACTAACACAGATTTAGACAGATTTGTGAACAATATTTGAGAGAAATATGCCTTGTGTACATAGAGAAAGTCTTAGATCTTTGAGTTCAGCTCATGATAAATGGAAGAAAAAACGAAAGTGTTGCGTTTATAATTATGTTCAGTGTAAAAGCAACCGAAGATCTGAAGTGAATTTTGTCAAAGTTGGAAATCAGGTCACATGTCCAAAAACGCTTGTGCGAGAGGCGGTGCAGCCATATAGAAAACTATCGTTAGAAATTTGATGTACAGTTTCTAACAGAGTTACAAATATTATTTATATATATGGTAAAAAATTTAAGGACCCAAAATCAAACCCTTGCAAACTCCTTTATGAACTGCAATTAATCCACTGTGACAACAGCTTGAGTTTTGTCACTAAGGTAGTTTTTAAACCACAAGCAAGTGTTTAAATCAAAACCCAGGGAAAATAGTTTTTCCTGCAAAATAGGATGTTTAACAGTATCGCAGGCCTTGGACAGATCAATGAATAGAGTAACACTTAGTTTCTCATCCAAGGCTTTAGCAATGTCATCTACTACCAATGTGGTCGCTGTTATAGTACTGGGCCCAGATCTAAAACCAGTCTGAAATGTATTTAACATTATATTTTTAGTACCCTCTTTGATGGGTTCACTTGCTACCCAATTATTAGCCCACCAGATTCTACTTGATTTAACCAATGCAACCTGGAGATCACTTGGAAATCTGCACTAACAACATTTTTATTGGAATTATAATAAACCTGTTATGTCAGGTAAAAAGATTGGTTATCATTAAATAAAGATTTCATTGTGAACACTAAAAAAAAATATAATTGCACAAAGGGTTCACATACTTTCAAGTAGCACTTGTATACAAGCTACTTCAGTACTTAAACATCTAGATGCAACTTTGTTACTGTTATGATATTTTATACACATCAGTTGGCTGGGACTCTCAAGCTTCCAGAAGGTCCAGCATTGGCATGATTTGTTGTTGAGGGCATGCTTCCCAGTCGCATTGCCATGTGAATGGATTAGGGCGCCATTTTGTGACGAATTGGGTTGTTTACTTTCTTTTGATCGTGTAATCACAATTTGTCCTTGAAGCAACTCGAAGTCTAGAACCTGAAGTCTACACCCTTTTATCAGTGTTTGGTGAAATAAGAAACATATTATTGAACTATGAATAATGCAGCCTTTTTGCCAAACCACATATGCAGATCCAGCCACGAAGAGGGAATGTCTCTTACTGACTGCATGAGTGACTGACTGCCCCTTGTTTAATTGCCTAGTGGTTAGAGATGTGAACTAGCAAACCAGAGGTCCCATGTTCAAGCCTGGTCAGAGTCAAAAGAAATAATGTATTAGAATTTGTTCAGGATAGAACGAAACTTCGGTGGCTACAACCTTCAGTAGATATGATATAGTAAGCCCCAAACAAAACTGTTTGAGGTTATATTTGCAACTATTTCTGGTGCATTTCTGAATAACGCATCCTTGCATGATTTTTGGGGTAATGTAGGCTAGATCACAACCCCTTGGGCAGTAAAAGAGTAGGGGTTTCCACGATTCTCTCGTCTTTTCACTTGACGAAATAGTCAGTCATCATCACCTATATTGATAGTTTGTGTCACCTACATTGATTGAATGCATCAGTGTCATTCATGAATTAAAGAAAAACTAATGTTGTTGTGTTCATGAAATTAAATAGCTTTGGCAGTGTGAAGTTCATCTTCAGTCTTGCTAAGTTAGTAGATACTAGTTATACCAGTAACTATGCCAGTAGATACCAGTAAGTCTATTACTGGCTAATAAGCTGTTAAAATGACCAGTGGCAAAAGCCATATATGGTGGAGGTAAACTTAAGAAATATTAGTTGGTTTAACAGAATGCTTAATGGTGTCTGGTGAAATATTCAAACTTGGCACAATGTTTATGCGTGACAAAATGATCTAATACCGCTATTACGATGCTATACCGACATTACGCAAATGTGTAGCTTCGATGCATGGTGGTTAAAGACACAGACTTTCATGCGGGTGACCTGGGTACAAATCCAATTAGGACAACAACTTTATTGCTTTTAATCGCGGGCCAGCTGAACTAGACTTGCCTGGTTCCTTTTCTGGTTTGATTTTCTTAGCAGTGATCTTGATCCAGGTGACTATATATAGTTGCTCTATTAAAACAGTTGAGAATTACTTCATAGATGGTTACAAACTAACATTCTAGCCCTGTACCCAAAAGCTAACTAAAGTAGAAGCTAGCTATAGCCATTATTTGAGTGGACCGGTGCCAAACACTTTGCTAGTTATGTAACTGAAGCAGATTATGTCGTTTGGATAATTTTTTTGTTGTGGAAGAACATTGTTTGCATCCATCAACATGCTTTATTTATGGCTGGTTTTCCCAGATAAATGAACGCTGTCCTTGGCGGGGGGTACATAGTTGATGGACATAGGTCAGTCAATGAGATTGTACAAAAACACAGTTGGGACACTGTAAAATGTGAAGAAAAACAGAATACAAATATGTGCAAATCATTTTAAAATATATTACATAGAAAATGGAACAAAGACAACATATCAAATTTTGAAACTGAGACATTTTATTATTTCTTGAAAAATACACTCACCTAAAGGATTATTAGGAACACCTGTTCAATTTCTCATTAATGCAAATATCTAATCAACCAATCACATGGCAGTTGCTTCAATGCATTTAGGGGTGTGGTCCTGGTCAAGTCAATCTCCTGAACTCCAAACTGAATGTCAGAATGGGAAAGAAAGGTGATTTAATACATTTTTAGCGTGGCATGGTTGTTGGTGCCAGACGGGCCGGTCTGAGTATTTCACAATCTGCTCAATTACTGGGATTTTCACGCACAACCATTTCTAGGGTTTACAAAGAATGGTGTGAAAAGGGAAAAACATCCAGTATGCAGCAGTCCTGTGGGCGAAAATGCCTTGTTGATGCTAGAGGTCAGAGGAGAATGGGCCGACTGATTCAAGCTGATAGAAGAGCAACTTTGACTGAAATAACCACTCGTTACAACCGAGGTATGCATCAAAGCATTTGTGAAGCCACAACACGCACAACCTTGAGGCGGATGGGCTACAACAGCAGAAGACCCCACCGGGTACCACTCATGTCCACTACAAATAGGAAAAAGAGGCTACAATTTGCACGAGCTCACCAAAATTGAACAGTTGAAGACTGGAAGAATGTTGCCTGGTCTGATGAGTCTCGATTTCTGTTGAGACATTCAGATGGTAGAGTCAGAATTTGGCGTAAACAGAATGAGAACATGGATCCATCATGCCTTGTTACCACTGTGCAGGCTGGTGGTGGTGGTGTAGTGGTGTGGGGGATGTTTTTCCTTAGTGCCAATTGGGCATCGTTTAAATGCCACGGCCTACCTGAGCATTGTTTCTGACCATGTCCATCCCTTTATGACCACCATGTACCCATCCTCTGATGGCTACTTCCAGCAGGATAATGCACCATGTCACAAAAGTCGAATAATTTCAAATTGGTTTCTTGAACATGACAATGAGTTCACTGTACTGAAATGGCCCCCACAGTCACCAGATCTCAACCCAATAGAGCATCTTTGGGATGTGGTGGAACGGGAGCTTCGTGCCCTGATGTGCATCCCACAAATCTCCATCAACTGCAAGATGCTATCCTATCAATATGGGCCAACATCTATAAAGAATGCTTTCAGCACCTTGTTGAATCAATGCCACGTAGAATTAAGGCAGTTCTGAAGGCGAAAGGGGGTCAAACACAGTATTAGATGGTGTTCCTAATAATCCTTCAGGTGAGTGTATATGCCTACTTTCAATTTGATGCCAGCAACAAATTTCAAAAGAGTTGGGACATGGGTATGTTTACCACTGTGTTGCTTCACCTTTTCTTTTAACAATACTCCGTAAGCAATTGGGAACTGAGGAGACCAAGTATTGAAGGTGAAATGTATTCCCATTATTTCTTGATATAGGATTTCAGTTGCTCAGAAATTAATTAAATTCAATTTAGGATAATTTTGTATCTCTTCTTACACCAAGTTTCAGGGCAATTTTTGTGAAGGGGATGTAAAACTTTACCTAACAATTAAAATTGTAGTCTAAAATAAGAAAATAGTTTGAAGAAAAATAGTGGCATGTAATTGTCATAAAGGACAATGTAGCTGTAGTGTAAATCTGTCTCTTGCAGGAAACCCAGGTCCCAAAGGTATCCCGGGCAAAATTGGGCCAATTGGACTACCTGGATTACAAGGATGCAAGGGAGACACCGGGTTACCTGGACCACAAGGTAGGTTTGGATTACCATACATACTCTATCACTCTATATTACCTGTTCTCAGCCACTGACTTTGTCAATACCAACATTCTAATGAATCATAAAGCCTTTAATCCATGTTAATCCAGTTTACATACATTACGGGTTAAATGTTTTAGAACTATTGAAATTCACATAAGACCTTTCAGTCTTCAGTAGTCCACTAGCAGTGCTTCATGGCCCGGGCAAGCCTCTTTCTTATTTTGACATATTTCTTACTGCCACTGGACCTGTCAAACCTGCAGCTCAAAGTATTCTCTTCACAGTTGAAACTGATTATTGCTTAGTTCGAACAGTGTTAAGCTGTGCTTGAAGCTGTTGTCCTGTGAGCCGCCTTTCACGCAAACTGTTGACCCTCAGAAACCTATCTTCTGATTCTGTTGTGGCTTTGGGTCTGCTAGACTGTTCCTCTAAGTTTCTGAGTGCCTTTTGATAGTGTAGGAAACTGAACTCACTGACACCTTGCCTTTCTCTAAAGGAAAGACCTACACATTTAAGAGTTATAATGGTCTGTTGTCTTCCTCTGTTAATTGCCTTTTTCTTGACATTATAGCAACATACTACTTCCTGCAGTACAGTACTATCCAAATAATGCCTTCAAGGTCTGTTCCAACACTGCTTTGATACAGACAGAAGGTTGTTAGGTAATCAACAAATGTTAGGATGCCTGTAGAAATTGTTAGCATCAAATTTCAAAGCTTCATTTACTTCCATTGTTGCAGAACAAGTTGTTGACCTAATACTTGTTCCTTTTTGCCGGACCACGTAAGCAGAGCCAGCCAAGAAGACCGAATTACTCTTACTGAGTGCCTGCCTGACTGACTCCCCATTGTTAAAAAGCGTAGTGGTTAGAGACGAGGACTATCACCTAGGCGAGCAGAGTTAAATTCTCGCTGTGGAAATAACAAATTAGGATTTTTTTAGGATTAGTCATAGGACCCCCACCTTGTGACAGGACCTTGTTCACAAGGAAAAGTGCCTTTTGAGATGTCCATGGATAAAGTGACGCATTTTTGGAGTGAAACGTATTTCTAAGTCTCTGATACAAACATATGGGCATTGGGGGGCCTCCCTAGTTTGTCTGCACAGCAGGGTACGTTTTCTAGAGCTTCCATGTGCAGGGGGAAGGTGTACATACCCATTGTTTTTTAATGGGTAGGAAATACTGTCCAATTGTACAAAAGAAGACCTCTTAGGGACATGGGAGTTGAATTTGTCAAGCATACGTTACCGGCCTCAGGCCTAGGGGTTTACCTGGGCCAATAGCAAGTGCCACACAGGCAATTAAGTCTGTGGAAGCAGAAGAGACGCAGCACAACTTTTAGTGCATTCGGTCTGAGCACATATTTATTTCTGCCAAAATCATCAACAATTTACAATTGTTCATTAAAACATTTCGTTATACAATTAATTCTTAAACTCCAGACGTATTCCGGACAACCATCCATACACATACCATAACAGTCATTCACTATAACATATTCACCTTAAGCTAACTAATCCATACAGATGAAAGCAGAATAGCATAGCATAGCATCATCTTCCGCTTATCCGGGGCCGGGTCGCGGGGGCAGCAGTCTAAGCAGGGATGCCCAGACTTCCCTCTCCCCAGACACTTCCTCCAGTTCTTCCAGGGGGACACCGAGGCATTCCCAGGCCAGCCGGGAGACATAGTCCCTCCAGCGTGTCCTAGGTCTTCCCCGGGGTCTCTTCCCGGTGGGACGGGACCGGAACACCTTCCCAGGAAGGCGTTCCGGAGGCATCCGAAACAGATGCCCAAGCCACCTCAGCTGACCCCTCTCGATGTGGAGGAGCAGCGGCTCTACTCTGAGCTCCTCCCGGGTGACCGAGCTTCTCACCCTATCTCTAAGGGATCGCCCAGCCACCCTGCGGAGAAAGCTCATTTCGGCCGCCTGTATCCGGGATCTTGTTCTTTCGGTCATGACCCAAAGCTCATGACCATAGGTGAGAGTAGGAACGTAGATTGACCGGTAAATCGAGAGCTTCGCCTTGCGGCTCAGCTCTTTCTTCACCACGACAGACCGATACATCGACCGCATTACTGCAGAAGCTGCACCGATCCATCTGTCAATCTCCCGTTCCATCCTTCCCTCACTCGTGAACAGGACCCCTAGATACTTAAACTCCTCCACTTGAGGCAGGCACTCTCCACCAACCTGAAGTGGGCAAGCCACCCTTTTCCGACTGAGGACCATGGCCTCAGATTTGGAGGTACTGATTTTCATTCCCACCGCTTCAAACTCAGCTGCAAACCGTCCAAGTGCATGCTGAAGGTCCTGGCTTGAAGGGGCCAACACGACAACATCATCCGCAAAGAGCAGAGACGAAATCGTGTGGTCCCCAAACCTGACACCCTCCGGCCCCTGGCTGCGCCTAGAAATTCTGTCCATAAAAATTACAAACAGAACCGGTGACAAAGGGCAGCCCTGCCGGAGTCCAACATGCACAGGGAACAAGTCTGACTTACTGCCGGCAATGCGGACCAAGCTCCTGCTTCGGTCGTACAGGGACCTGACAGCCCTTAGCAAAGGACCCAGGACCCCATATTCCCGAAGCACTCTCCACAGGATGCCGCGAGGGACACAGTCGAATGCCTTCTCCAAATCCACAAAACACATGTGGACTGGTTGGGCAAACTCCCATGAACCCTCCATCACCCTGTAGAGGGTATAGAGCTGGTCCAGTGTTCCACGGCCTGGACGAAAACCACACTGTTCCTCCTGAATCCGAGGTTCTACTATCGGCCGTATTCTCCTCTCCAGAACCCTGGCATAGACTTTCCCGGGGAGGCTGAGAAGTGTGATCCCCCTATAGTTGGAACACACCCTCCGGTCCCCCTTCTTATAAAGAGGGACCACCACCCCGGTCTGCCATCCCAGAGGCACTGTCCACGACTGCCACGCGATGTTGCACAGGCGTGTCAGCCAAGACAGCCCCACAACATCCAGAGACTTGAGGTACTCAGGGCGGATCTCATCCACCCCCGGTGCCTTGCCACCGAGGAGTTTCTTGACCACCTCGGTGACTTCAGCCCGGGTGATGGACGAGTCCACCTCTGAGCCCTCATCCTCTGCTTCCTCAATGGAAGACGTGACGGCGGGATTGAGGAGATCCTCGAAGTACTCCTTCCACCGCCCGACGACATCCCCAGTTGAGGTCAACAGCTGCCCACCTCTACTGTAAACAGCGTTGGTAGGGCACTGTTTCCCTCTCCTGAGGCGCCGGATGGTTTGCCAGAATCTCTTCGAGGCCAGCCGATAGTCCTTCTCCATGGCCTCACCGAACTCCTCCCAGGCCCGAGTTTTTGCCTCCACAACCACCCGGGCTGCAGTCCGCTTGGCCTGCCGGTACCCGTCAGCTCCCTCTGGAGTCCCACAAGCCAACCAGGCCTGATAGGACTCCTTCTTCAGCTTGACAGCATCCCTTACTTCCGGTGTCCACCACCGGGTTCGGGGATTGCCGCCTCGACAGGCACCGGAGACCTTACGGCCACAGCTCCGAGCGGCCGCTTCGACAATGGCGGTGGAGAACATGGTCCACTCGGACTCAATATCTCCAGCCTCCCTCGGGATCCAGTCAAAGCTCTGCCGGAGGTGGGAGTTAAAGATCTCTCTTACAGGAGACTCGGCCAGACGTTCCCAGCAGACCCTTACAGTACGCTTGGTCTGTCCAGCTTCCTCCCCCGCCATCGGATCCAACTCACAACCAGGTGGTGATCAGTTGACAGCTCCGCCCCTCTCTTCACCCGAGTGTCCAAGACATGTGGCCGCAGGTCAGATGAAACGACAACAAAGTCGATCATCGACCTGCGGCCTAGGGTGTCCTGGTGCCACGTGCACTGATGGACACCCTTATGCTTGAACATGGTGTTCGTAATGGACAAACTGTGACTAGCACAGAAGTCCAATAACTGAACACCGCTCGGGTTCAGATCAGGGGGGCCGTTCCTCCCAATCACGCCCCTCCAGGTGTCACTGTCGTTGCCCACGTGGGCGTTGAAGTCCCCCAGTAGAACGATAGAGTCCCCAGTCGGAGCACTTTCCAGCACCCCTCCCAGAGACTCCAAGAAGGTCGGGTACTCTGCACTGCCGTTCGGCCCGTAGGCACAAACAACAGTGAGAGACCTATCCCCGACCCGTAGGCGCAGGGAAACGACCCTCTCGTTCACCGGGGTAAACTCCAACACATGGTGGCAGAGCTGGGGAGCTATAAGCAAACCCACACCAGCCCGCCGCCTCTCACCATGGGCAACTCCAGAGTGGTATAGAGTCCATCCTCTCTCAAGGAGTGTGGTTCCAGAGCCCAAGCCGTGCGTAGAGGTGATCCCGACTACCTCTAGTCGGAACCTCTCAACCTCACGCACTAACTCAGGCTCCTTCCCCGCCAGCGAGGTGACATTCCACGTCCCTAGAGCTAGTTTCCGTGTCCGGGGATCGGGTTGTCTAGGCCCCCGCCTTCGACTGCCGCCCGATCCTCTCTTTACCGGCCCCTTATGGTCCCTCCTGTGGGTGGTGAGCCCACGGGAGGGCGGCCCCATGTCGCTCGTTCGGGCTGGGCCCGGCCGGGCCCCATGGGGAAAGGCCCGGCCACCAGGCGTTCGCGAACGAGCCCCAACCCTGGGCCTGGCTCCAGGGTGGGGCCCCGGCTGCGCCATGCCGGGCGACGTCACAGAACACATGATTTTTTTCTTCATTAAGGGGTTTTTGAACCGCTCTTAGTCTGACCCGTCGCCTAGGACCTGTTTGCCTTGGGAGACCCTACCAGGGGCATATAGCCCCAGACAACATAGCTCCTAGGGTCACTCGGGTACTCAAACCCCTCCACCACGTTAAGGTGGCAGTTCAAGGAGAGGGGAAGCAGAATAGTCAGATGTAATTATCCCTTTCAATATAACTGTGTGTATGCCTTGTCATATGATTACGATGTCCTGAGTAATTGTATAAATGTTACATGTCCATCCTTCGTTAACAGCATTTTGATTACTAGTATTTACTGGACATTACTTAATACAGTAACACAATAATGGTTTCCTCCAGGCATAGCTGTGTCTACTCAAATTAGCTATGAAAAGGTAACTTCGCGCAAAAACCGTACTGAGGAAAGTAACATGTAAAGTGTGGCTTCTTAAAACTTTAACACGTTTCTGGTATAACCTATAATATATTATACAGTACATATCTCAATACAATTCATTAACTAATAAGGAAAACCGAATACTCAAATACAAACTAGATGACTCCCAACTACTAGCAACATGAATGGCTAGCTTTCGCTTGGTGGAAAAAGTCAAATTTCCTTCGCATTCAATAAAACTGTTACAGGTCCATCATTCACACATTTGTTTGCAGATTATCCTAACTAACTAGTTCATACAAATCACAACTTTGACCCAAAACGAACATCTTTTAGAGAGTATTTTACATACCTGTGGAAGGAAAAGAGACGCAGCGCAACTTTTAGTGCATTCGGTCTGAGCACATATTTATTTCTGCGCAAACTCAGGACCGTTGCCTCCCTAATGCAACTCCACAGCAGCACCTATTGGTCAGGTGGAGTAACTACAGTTTTGTAACTGGTAAGACAATTGTTAAAATAGTTCACTATGTTCAAAAAATAAGGGGGGTGTCTGATAATAGGATTACCTTTTAATAGAGGCCATTTTCTAACCCTCCACACATACAACGAGAGACACTTTCAATAGACCTTAGAATGAGGCATTTTAAGCCTTTCTTGCCCTGTACAATTGGAAGGTATTTCCTACCCATTCAAATGCTTGCTGTGTAACATACTGACACCAGCAACGTAATACACTGGATCTGGATGTAGACCAGGCCTGAAACACATCCTGTGCAGAAGTGATTTGTGTGTAAAATATATTGGTGTGTACAGTTGGGCAGTAAAATTTACATTTGCCCAGTAAACGTCAGAAATTGTACTCAGGGGAGTTTGGAGCTAAGTGTATGGGCGATCCCATTGGGCGTACAATTCGGCAGTAAAACTGTACATTTGCAGTGTAAATCACAGCCATCACCTGTCTAAGACTTGGTGCCTTGACTGTGGAAAATGTCCAGGTTGCTCAGTAGACCCCTAGAGCATTTTTGCTGAATTGCAAGAAATCTTTTTTGAACGAGAGGTCTGTCTGGGAGGTCTGTATGGGAGGCCAGTAATACTAGGCATCTGCCGACTTATTAATTCTTTGCGCTAGTATGGCATCCATGTGCAATGTCCGCCCATACATTTTTGTCCAAAAAGTTAGCACAGAATCTTACTTGTTTATAACTCTGAAGTGTATATAATTTTTCAGTTTTTGGTGATCTTATTTGTTTTTAACTCTGGCAGTTTACCACTTACATTTGTACCATTTCAGGTTATACACTGCTTAAATTGAAAATAAACCTTTGACTGGTAGTGTACATACACAAACTTTCCAGCTGAAGGAAGCCTGATTGAAAGTGTCAATTGCAGTGCACAACTGTTTTAAACAGACAGTGTAACGAAGACACATCTGAAAAGTAATGATGGGACCGATTGTCTTCTCAGGTATCCAAGGTGAGAAGGGGACTCCTGGAACCAAAGGCCCCCAGGGGCTCCCAGGTCTGCACATTTCCAGGTCTATAACGGATGGCTTTATATTCACCCATCACAGCCAAAAGCAGGATGTACCCCGGTGCCCAGGGGACAGCAAGCTCATCTACTTGGGATACTCCCTACTCTTTATCAACGGCAACAACAGAGGCCATGGCCAGGATCTAGGTATGAGCACCCACATACCTGTGCATGTGCACATTTCATGACACGCAAAGAATCCAACCCCTAAATCAGGAGTTTTGCTGCCTTAGCAAACAGATTACTCCTTACCTCTGTCAGGGAACAGGTTTTTATAGAAACACAGGTGCATCTAAAAATAAAAGTTTTTTTTTTTTCATAATTCAAATCAAAAAGTGATACCTTCATATATTTTAGATGTATTACTCAAAGCCTTTTTTGAAATTTTGATGATTACAGCTCATGGAATCAAAAATCCAGTATCTCAAAATATTAGAATAAAAAATTACAATACAGCAATGCCGACTTGTGAAGAGCTCATATCAGCTAAATTACCCCCTGAGCCTTCAATCTCTCAGTCTGGTTCGGAACACACAACCACAATCATGGGGAAGACAGCTGACTTGACAGTTGTCCAGAAGACACTCATTGACACCCTCCATGAGGAGGGTAAGTCACAGAAGGTCATTGCAGAAAGGGCTGGCTGTTTGCAGAGTGCTGTATCAAAGTTGACTGGAAGGGAAAAGCGTGGTAGGAAATGTTTCACAAGGAACAGGGATGACCGCAGCTTGGAAAGGATTGTCAAGCAAAGTTGATTCAAGAATTTGGGGGAGATTCAAGAACTGCAAGTGTTGCATTCCTAGTGTCAAGTCACTCCTGACCCAGAGACAACGTCAGAAGCATCTTACCTGGGCGAAGGAGAAAAAGAACTTGACTGCTGCTCAGTGGTCCAAAGTCCTCTCTTCAGATTACATTTTGCATTTCATTTGGAAATCAAGGTCCCAGAGTCTGGAGGAAGAGTGGCGAGGCACATAATTCAAGTTTCTTGAAGTAGTGTGTAAAGTTTCCACAGTCAATTATGATATGGGTTGCCTGTCATATGATGGTGTTGGTTCACAGTGTTTTATCAAGTCCACAGTCAATACAGCTGTCTACCCAGTAGATTTTAGAGCACTTCATGTTTCCATCTGCTGACAAGATTTATGGAGATGCTGAATTCCAGTTCCAGCAGGACTTGGCACCTGCCTACAGTGCCAAAATGACTGGTAACTGGTTTGCAGCCAACTTGCCTGACCTGAACCCCATAGAAAATCTATGCGGTTATGTCAAGAGGAAAATGAGATACACCAGACCCAACAACACAGATGAGCTGAAGGCCGCTATCAAAGCAACCTGGGCTTCCATAACACCTCAGCAGTCCCACAGGCTGACTGCCTCCATGCCACGAAACATTGATGCAGTAATTTGTGCAAAAGGAGTCCCGACCAAGTATTGACTGCATAAATTAACATACTTAGGAAACATCTGCAGGTGTTTTGAGTAAATCAGCTGATCAGAGCTCTTTTCAGGTTGACATTTCTGTATTATACAGTGGGGAGAACAAGTATTTGACACACTGCCGATTTTGCAGGTTTTCCCACTTACAAAGCATGTAGAAGTCTGTAATTTGTATCATAGGTACTCTTCAACTGTGAGTGACAGAATCTAAAACATAAATCCAGAAAATCACATTGTATGATTTTTAAGTAATTCATAATTTTATTATTGCATGACATAAGTATTTGATACATCAGAAAAGCAGAACTTAATATTTGGTACAGAGAGTGTAGGCAGGAACTGCCCAGAGTGTGTTGGCAGTTCCTGGATGACAAACGCATTGGTGCCATTGACTGGCCCTCACGTTTCCCAGACTTGAATCCAATTGACAACCTCTGGGTTATGTATCGATGCATCTGACTGTCACTTGATGCCCTGATCCAGGTCTGTGAGGAGATCCCCAAGGATACCATCCACAGTCTCATCAGGAGCATGCCCAGACGTTGTTGGGAGTGTATATAGGCTTGTGGGGCCTATACACACCACTGCGTCACATTATGAGTTGCCGTGATGAAATCCACACAAGTTGGAACAGCCTGTGATTTCAATTGTTTAATTATTTTTAGTGTGAGTTTGAATCCAGCCCTCAATCGGTTGGTGATTTTGGTTTCCATTGACCGTGGTTACGTCATTTTGTTCTCAACTAATTACACAATGTACAGTAAAGATTTTGATCTTCAATATATTTAGTTAATCGAGACCTGATGTGTGATTTAAGTGTTCCCTTAAGTTTTTTTGAGCAGTGTATATATTTCTCACAAGTACATGCAACACCCCTAAAAATATGAATAATGTAACACTCTTTAGGCTTTACATACTGTACAGGTAATGTATAATCAGAGCATGCCTGCGGTAGCACAGGGGATTTATGTACATCAGATAAAACGTGTACATTTAACAAAGAGAGCAGCAGATTGTTACATTTACACAGGTTATTCCCCTGATACCACAAGATCCTTTTCCACTCTGGTCTACTCTCTCTTCCACGTAACCTGCTGGCTCTCCTCCTTTCTGTACCATTCTGTCCCTCACTATAATAACTTGTCTCTTTTTTGAACTAAAGTTGCCTGTCCCTGCTCCACCTTTCTCTTTTGTTGCAACAGCTTAATTTACTCCTGAAGAAAAATCACATTGAAAACCGATACATTTCCGTTGCATTTAATGTTGGATGAACAACTATCTAGCATGGCAAAATAGTACTGTTAGTGTTAGCTTGCCCAGCGTCCTTTACCTAATGTCTGTGTTTCTCAATACATGTCAGTATAACTGGAGATACAATTGTGGCAGCAATATTGATAGCTACATGTAGATGAGGTTAGAATAATATAAAATACCATCTTTTTGTAAGTGATTTTTGCAGAATAAACTATTTAGAATAAAATAATTTAATCTTGCGCTGGTGGAATGGTAGTAACTTTTTGCCTAGGTCATGACATTAAATGCAGATTAAAATAAAACAGTGGGCTGTAGGCCTCCTATCGTCAGGTCTGACTTATGTGTGTAAAATTCTTCATGAAGTCCAACACTATCACACTGAGCGTTTCAACCATAGATTTAGAATAGGCAGTTTAATGTGCAAAGTAAATGTACACATTTCTTTTATCAAATACAGTGATTTATCAGACACGCAGCAATGATTTAAAAATACAATTCTAAATGGGGGCTTTAAACTTGAAATTCACCTTGTTCTAATGATTGCAAGTATGGCCTCGGTAAGTGTGCTGCCTACACAGCACACTCAGAGAATCCTGCCCACCGTATTAGAATTTTCTGCCTCTTTGCACATTTCAGCCAATGCCACAGATATGCACTGAATGGTCATTAATAGAAATAACACATCAATTTAAATCAAACAATCACACATTGTTGATTACATTAGTGTGTTATTCAGGATTCAATGTAACACAAACCTGAAGATAATTAGTAAAACTGTCAGGAAAGAAATGATTGCTGCACACCAAACTTGTCGCTGTAACATGTTTTGCGTGATTGTCATGATAATTTGCATTGGGTGTGGAAACTTTCAATCCAACCTAGAAAATCCCAGAATTTAAGGCCTTGAGTTTGTTGAAGCAGAAAGTATAACTAATTGAAGCAGAAAGTCGAATATAATTTATTTCCTAGTGGGGACCTGCCCAAAAATATTTTGTACACATTGTACACATTGACATTGATAACACACTTGATTACACACTTGATTGAGTGTGTAATCCACTGACATTGATTACATACTCACACAAACACATAGTATGCTTATAAACCCAATCACAATCACAGCTGTTCTGTTTGATTACATCAAACAGATGTCTCCTGAAAAAGCCCATATTATGACTTTCTGCACAATAGATATTAATTAATTGTTTGGTTTGCCTATTTCCAGGGACACTGGGGAGCTGTCTGCCTCGTTTCTCCACCATGCCCTTTTTATTCTGCAACACAGAAGAAACATGCCGCTACGCCTCCCGAAATGACTACTCCTACTGGCTGTCCACGAATGAGGCAATGCCCAGTGACATGGCCCTCATTTCTGGTGACTCACTGGAGAGATATGTTAGCAGGTGCTGCTCTAGTTTACATTGCTTTTAGCAGACTGTCATATGCCATGGTTTCTCCTGTTGGCTAATCAAACCAGGTTTAATGCCTGTTTAGTCTTAAAAAAATAGGAACTTCTGGGGTGAGGGGAGGGTACATTTTTTTTTTATGTATTATTTACAGGCAAATCAATCAGTTGATCATACAGTACTTGCATTGTATGACAACCTTGTGGTCTCTCCCTCTCTTTCAGGTGTGCGGTGTGTGAGACCAAAGCAAACATCATTGCTGTTCACAGTCAGACCAGTCAAGTACCCAATTGTCCACAGGGCTGGCTCTCTCTCTGGGCTGGCTATTCTTTTGTCATGGTAGGAAATATAGTACAGTCTTAAAAAGGAACTATGATTTAACTGCAGATGTAGAATCTATTTGAGACTGATTTGTTACTTATTGCACATACTTCCCCAACAATTGGAAACGTGATTTATTTAAATTTATAATTTACCCTTTATTTAAACAGCAAAATCAAGCTGACCCCCAGGGCTCTTTTACAGTTGAGCAATATGTTACAGAAATAAATCAAAGAAAAACATATAGAAATAATTTTCTTTAAGAACCGCAATCCAAAATCACAGTGAAAAGTTATTGTATTGGACAATTTAAGGGAGTAATCGTTTTTTATGACATTGGGTCCCCCAAAAATATGAAAATGGCTGACCCTTCCCCAAGCAAAATATATTTTCACATTACCTTCCGTAGCCATTGGGGGGAAAAAACATGACCCTCCCCATTCAAAATTCTGATTAAAAAGTAGATCAAGTGCATTTGGTATCAAAGACAAACTCTCCTGCTCAACAATATGCACTCAAAGCTAGCCTATAATATAAGCCCACTGCCCACAAACAACAGACCCAATAAAAGTGGAAACATTGAAACGTATAAAGTGTAGATTAGCCATATATTTAAAACACAGTCTGTATTCTAGATTTCATAATGCCTGAAAATTCAAGCCCATATTTCCAAACGTCTATAAAAATATGAATATTGGTACCAGCTGATAAACATTTCCCAAAATACACAATGATACACTAACTGCATGCCCTTATTGCAGCTAATGGAGGAAGGGCAAGTTTATTTTATTATTAGGGTTTCAGCAGTTCACTGGTGAAACCCTATTGTGTTTGTAAGTGGCAAAAGGTGACTATTTGAGCTAGGCCCTCAGTAGTGGAAAAAGATCTGAGGTCATACTTATAAATAATAACTCCGATGCCTGTGTATACAGAGCATGACCTGAGACCTTTCTTTTACAGACCTATGTAGGAGAAGAAATTATTTGATTTTATAACAGTACTCAGTCTTTTTGGGTAGGAGTCTATTAGCATGGCACATCTTGACGTGGCAATATTTGCCCACTCTTCTTTGCAAAAGCACTCCAAATCTGTCAGATCTCCTGTGCACGACCCTCTTCAGATCACCCCATAGATGTTCAATTGGATTCAGGTCTGGGCTCTGGCTGGGCCATTCCAAAATGTTAATCTTCTTCTGGTGAAGCCATGCTTTTGTGGATTTGGATGGGTGCTTTGGGTCGTTGTCATGCTGAAAGGTGAGCTTTCTCTTCATCTTCAGCTTTCTAATGGACGCCTGAAGGTTTTGTGCCAACATTTCCTGGTATTTGGAACTGTTCATAATTCCCTCCCCTGTTCCAACTGAAGAAAAACAGTCCCAAAGCATGATGCTGCCACCACCATGCTTCACTGTAGGTATGGTGTTCTTAGGGTGATGTGCAGTGTTGTTTTTGCACCAAACATACCTTTTGGAATTATGGCCGAAAAGTTCAACCTTGGTTTAATCGGTCCATAACACATTTTCCCACATGCTTTTGGGGGACTTGATGTTTGTTTTTGCAAACTTCAACCGGGCTTGGATGTTTTTCTTTGTAAGAAAAGACTTCTGTCTTGCCACCGTACCACATAGCCCATTCATATGAAGAATACATGTGATGGTTGTCACATGTAGCACACAGCCAGTACTTGCCAGAAATTCCTGCAGTTCCTTTAATGTTGCTGAAAGCCTCTTGGAAGACTCCCTGACCAGTTTTCTTCTCGTCCTTTCATCAATTTTACTGGATGTCCAGTTTTCTGGTAATGTTTCTGTTGTGCCATATTTTCTCCACTTGATGATGACTGTGTTCCATGGTATATCTAATGCTTTGGAAATTATTTTGTACCCTTCTCCTGACAGTTCACTGGTAAAACCCAAATTTTTTGTTTGCATTTTTATTATTATTTGTCTGCAATTTTTGAAGTGTTATTTTCAGTTTCCCGTGAGTTAAAATGGTGCAAAAGGGCCGAAATATGCATGGTTGTACAAGCCCATGGCCCACAACTTCTGATGCAATACCATGTAAATCCGCCTCACAGTGGCACAGTCACAAACCTCCAAAGTTGCAGCTCATGTGAGCTAGCATCTTGAACATTTGTACATATGTCAATCTCCTGACTAGAAACAGTTTTGCCAGTGGGACCCATAATAAATAAAATGTAAGTGTTTAACCAGCGGAAAATACAGGACTTTTGCTAGACATGATTGGCTGGGATAATGAAGGGGCTGGACATGCTGACATACTGAGTTCTGATTGGTCTGCCAAGTCACTGACTACTGTCTTAATACCCGTACTTGTTTAATAGAACTGCAACTACTGCTGCCCAGTGGCCGCAACCGCCGGCTCCTCCTGCTGCCCAGGGGCCGCAGCTGCCGGCTCCTCCTGCTGCCCAGGGGCCGCAGCTGCCGGCTCCTCCTGCTGCCTAGGGGCCGCAGCTGCCGGATCCTCCTGCTGCCCAGTGGCCGACGCCGCCGGTGTAGATCGTTGCCTCCAATTGGGCACCTGTTTTTATGTTCTGTGTGTGGCCACACCCGGTGTGGTTCATTTTGGTTTTGTATGTATTGGATGCCCTATGTCACTGGTTGCTGCTTTGTTTTGTTTTCCCTTTTGATTAAAACCATGGATGTAACCATAACAGTACAAATAAACAAATAAAAGCATACAGTGGGGCAAAAAAGTATTTAGTCAGCCACCAATTGTGCAAGTTCTCCCACTTAATTATTTTCTCCAGAAAATCACATTGTAGGATTTTTAATGAATTTATTGGTAAATAATGGTGGAAAATAAGAATTTGGTCAATAACAAAAGTTCATCTCAATTCTTTGTTATATAACCTTTGTTGGCAATGACAGAGCTCAAAAGTTTTCTGTAAGTCTTTACAAGGTTTTCACACACTGTTGTTGGTATTTTGGCCCATTCCTCCATGCAAATCTCCTCTAGAGCAGTGATGTTTTAGGGCTGTTGCTGGGCAACACAGACTTTCAACTCCCTCCAAAGGTTTTCTATGGGGTTGAGATCTGGTGACTGGCTAAGCCACTCCAGGACCTTGAAATGCTTCTTACGAAGCCACTCATTCGTTGCCTGGGCGGTGTGTTTGGGATCATTGTCATGCTGAAAGACCCAGCCACGTTTTATCTTCAATGCCCTTGCTGATGGAAGGTTTTCACTCAAAATCTCACGATACATGGCCCCATTCATTCTTTCCTTTACACGGATCAGTCGTCCTGGTCCCTTTGCAGAAAAACAGCCCCAAAGTATGATGTTTCCACCCCCATGCTTCACAGTAGGTATGATGTTCTTTGGATGCAACTCAGCATTCTTTCTCCTCCAAACACGACAAGTTGAGTTTTTACCAAAAAGTTCTCTTTTGGTTTCATCTGACCATATTACATTCTCCCAATCCTCTTCTGGACCAACTAAATGCTCTCTAGCAAACCTCAGACGGGCCTGGACATGTAATGGCTTAAGCAGGGGGACACGTCTGGCACGGTTTTAAGTCCCTGGCGGCGTAGTGTGTTACTGATGGTAGCCTTTGTTAATTTGGTCCCAGCTCTCTGCAGGTCATTCACTAGGTCCCCTTGTGTGGTTCTGGGATTTTTGCTCACCGTTCTTGTGATCATTTTGACCCCACGGGGTGAGATTTTGCGTGGAGCCCAGGATCAAGGGAGATTATCAGTGGTCTTGTATGTCTTCCAATTTTTTATAATTGCTCCCACAGTGGATTTCTTCACACCAAGCTGCTTACCTATTGCAAATTCAGTCTTCCCAGCCTGGTGCAGGTCTACTATTTTGTTTCTGGTGTCCTTTGACAGCTCTTTGGTCTTGGCCATAGTGGAGTTTGGAGTGTGACTGTTTGAGGTTGTGGACAAGTGTCTTTTATACTGATAAGTTCAAACAGGTGCCATTAATTCAGGTAATGAGTGGAGGACAGAGGAGCCTCTTAAAGAAGAAGTTACAGGTCTGTGAGAGCCAGAAATCTTGCTTGTTTGTGGGTGACCAAATACTTATTTTACCGAGGAATTTACCAATGAATTCATAAAAAATCCTACAATGTGATTTTCTGGATTTTTTTCCTCATTTTGTCTCTCATAGTTGAAGTGTACCTAACAATAAATAAATAAAATGCCTAGTGAATAGGCTACAGATAGTTAATTCAAACACTAGTATATAGGTCCAGACTCTTAGTTTTTAGCAAATGCATCGTTTGTCCATGAATAAGCTATGAAAAAACAGAGAGGAGTTTTGGAAAAATACAACGTCCTTTTTACCATGTGAATAGGCAAAAACGTTGCGTCTTTGCGAAGCTCTCCTAGTGGGGCTACCAGGTTGATTTCAACGACAGTGCATAGGTCCAGTCTCCTTGTCTAAGCACATGCATCGTTAATACATCTATAAGTGACATGAATAAGGTATTGAAAAACCGATGTTTTTTAGGAAAAATACAATTATTATTATATGTGTATTACTAACATGATATCAATATTAAAAAAATGTAATATCACGGTTATCGGCAATACTGGTATATTGCGACACCCTTGCTTTTTTTCCGATGACACCAAATGTAACACTAACGAGCCACATGACACCGGGGAGGGAAAATGGCTAATTGGGCCCAATTTAGACATTTTCACTTAGGGGTGTTCTCACTTTTGTTGCCAGCAGTTTAGACTTTAATGGCTGTGTGTTTGTGTTATTTTGAGGGGACCACAAATTTACACTGTTATACAAGCTGTACACTAACTACTTTACATTGTACAGTGTTGTCATATCATCAAATATTTACAAAAATGTAAGGGGTATAATCACTTCCGTAAGATACTGTACCATTACAAAACTCTGAATGTGGACCTTTATAAAATAAAAAGTTAAACAAAAATGTTGCCATAGGACCCCGTTCAGGAATTCTGTCACATATGTATGAAGGACTTTATATATATATCAACGACATCTGTATGTGAAAACATGGCAGCTGTTGTCAAATGAACATGTGCAGGGTGTCATTTTACACGTATTAGTACACAACTCCTGCCCCCAAAATATTATAATTTAATAAGAGGTACTTAAGGTAATCTCACAAATAACATTTTTGCAATTGGGGACCATGAAGTTTGTGATGATGGACATTTTGAAAACATTATCTATTCCTACTTCTACTGGGTGCATATGTGTTTCTCAGCACAAATGGTACAATAACGATGTTTAGTGCTGTTTGCTGAAACCCACTCAGTGCTGCTTGCAGCTTTAATTAGGGTTTCACCGGTTCACTCCATTTGGACAATTTGCATCTGACTGTGGTTTGGTCGGGGCCCAGTGATTTAAAATGACTGTAACCTTTGCCGGACTGAAAGGCATCAACTGGAATTTGATGATGAGCTAAAGTTGATCAGATTTATTTTTGTCAGGACTGGCCCAAATAATCCCAATTTACCAAAGTAAATTACCGAAGTAAAATGTTCGGTAACAGTAGATTGCAGTATCTCGTCCAAGATCTACATAGGATACTGAAACGTTTGCCTCTCTTCTTTCTCCTCTGTCGCCATATTGGTAGACAAATTGGCGGCAGGACTAAGGACTCACAGCAAGCTTAAATATTTTATGTTTAATTACGTACCACATCAAACAAAGGAAAAAAAACACTTAACTTGGGTATGATTTGTTCTCTCTGACTCCCTCTGTATATCACTACAATCTGGAAAAAGATCCAAGTTCAATGTTTTGAATGCAGAAAACACTTTTTCACATCACTGTACTTGCTTGGTTTGTAGGTAATTAGAGCTAATGTAGTAGAAAAATACGTATATATCTATATGATTTAATAAAATAATATATTATTTGTGTTCACAGCATACAGGAGCAGGGGCAGAGGGCTCTGGCCAACCCCTAGCCTCTCCAGGTTCTTGCTTACAAGAGTTCCGGAAGATTCCGTTCATCGAGTGTCATGGGAGAGGGACATGCAACTACTACACTGACTCCTACAGCTACTGGCTGGCCTCCCTGGACCCCGAAAACATGTTCAGGTAAAATGAGTACACATTTACCCAAAGATCAAAAATACTGTGGGATATCATGTACTCTACTGAGGGAGTTCTGCATGCAGACATTAATTTGAAAATGATGGCTCGGGTAGACTTCCATAATTATTTAAGTAATTTTGGGCCCACAGGTGCTAATTCAAAATCAATGTGTGTACATGGTCTAACACATTTTTACACTTCTACATCTCCTCCTGCAGTAAACCCAGTCCTCAGACAGTGAAAGGAGACTCCCCAGGGAGTATAGTCAGTCGCTGTCAGGTCTGTTTGAAGCAGTTTCAGAGGCTTTAAAAGCTGAAGATCTGATATTGAGGGCTGGAATGGAATTTAAATGTATTTAAATGTCACTGTGGGACTCATGTTTCAATAATTGTTCTTAATTGGAGAGCCAAGCAGCTAAGTCTGGTTTATTGAAAAACGCTGATCCCTGTTTTCTTCTCCTGCAGACAGCTATTGACTGAAATAGTATGAGAATCAGAATCCTCATAAGACCTTGCACCCTTAAATTCTAAAATTAGTTATGGAATAAGTGAATGTTGAAATGAAATAAGAACCAGTACCACATTTCCTGCTAGGTTTTATGAGGTTATGAAGCATTTCAGTCTATACCGGAAATATAGACTGCTATCCTTACAACGTCACAGAAATGATGCTAGCATACTGAATGGGCAGAAAGTTATTTGGTATGACTCTGAAACTCTGAAAGATAGAAACTATGACAAGAACTGTGGTGAATTGTAGGTTACAATTTCATTTTGTTTTTTCATGTACTTGTTTTGTTTTAGGTGTTTTGATTGATGTCATCTGTATGCTAATCTGGCTAACATTTGCTAGCTAGCTGACCAATTACTGCAAAAATACAACAAGTGCATTTGCTTTCAATAAAAATGTGAAAACTAAATACAGACTTTTTATATTGTCAACAATCCAAGTCAACCTCATCTGTTTGGCCTCTGCCAAAATGATTTGCAGCTGATATTCTTTGTATCAAAATTTTGTTTATCACTGTAATAAACATTGACCAATACTGAAATACAAGTTGGATCAGGAATGCACTGTTGCATGCCTAAACAAAAATATAAATGGCAAGAAAGTTTTGCATTGCTTGACTTTACCTTTGTGGCAACTGTGATCCTGAAATGAATTGATGTAATATTCCAGTATTTGAAAGGGCAACAGTGTAACTTGAAAGGGAATGTTATTTTTTGTGACATGGGTTTCAGATTCTAATTTAACATTATCTTTTTTGCCGGACCACGTAAGCAGAGCCAGCCAAGAAGCACAAATGTTGCGGACTCCCATGCGGAGGCCGGTGTTTGCTCCATGCCTTGGGCAGAACAAAGTATGCATTAGGATTTGTTCAGGATAGACAATATTGGCTACATGCTTCAGTAGCCACATTTTAGTAAGCCTAAAATAAAACAGTTTCTGGTTTTTTTTTTGCGACTATTTCTGGGGAATTTTCTAAGTACGCATTTGTGCATGCTTTTTGAGGTAATATAGCCCACAACCCTTTGTGTAGTAAAAGAGGATGGGTTTCCATTACTCTCTCATCTTTTCACTTGACAAAAAAGTCAGTAATCATAAAAATATTGGGACATAGAAACAATTTCATAATTTTGGCTCTGTATACCACCACAATGGATTTTACATGAAACAACCGAGATGCAATTGAAGTGCAGACTTTCAGCTTTAATTCAAGGGGTTTAAACTAAAATATTGTATAAAACATTTAGGAATTGCAACCATGTTCATACACAGACGCTTTCATACTTCAGGGACACAAATGTAATTGGTCAAATTAACACAATCATAAATACATTTTTGTATTTTAATACTTGGTCAAGAATCCTTTGCAGGACTCCTTTGAAGTCTGGAATGCATGGACGTCAGCAACCGCAGGGTTTCCTCCATTGTGATGCTTTGCCAGGCCTTTACTGCAGCTGTCTTCTGTTGTTTGTTCATGGGTCTTTCTGCCTTAAGTTGTCTTCAGCAAGTGAAATGCATGCTTGATCAGGTTGAGTTCAAGTGATTGACTTCGCTATTGCAGAATATTCTCACTTCATTATCAATAGCTGTCTTATGAAGTCTAGCTAAAGTCTTATGTTCAAACTTGGCATGATGTTAATGCATGACAAAATTAATATAGAGATGCAATTTTATGACGAGGTAGTATGTCCCAATTGGTCCCTACTGTAATCTGTTTCTAATTAAATGCATTGAATGTAGTGTATCAACCCTGTTATAGCTGTTGTTGGTTTGTTAGCTAATGTAGGAACTAATTTCGAGAACCGTGGAGTTTCAATTAGTTTAACCATGCAGAACACAAAGCCCCAATTAGTGGCATAGTAAGGGGCTTTGTAAAGACACCACCTGTCACATAGGAGACCCTGGTTCAATTGCAGCAACGGCAACAAAATTCATTCTTTCTAGTTGTGGCCTGGCAGAACTAGGCTTACCTTGTTTATAGGTCAGTTCAGTGGTCAGTAGCACCAATGTTGTTTGACGTACTAGCTTGTAAAAATGTATTTTGAGGTTTCCATATTCAAAGCTGGAAGAATGAAATGAAAAAAAGTTGAGGTGTAGGATCTTGATAACTTAGGGTGTCCTCAGAGTTACTGCAGGGGGTCCGCCAAATTATTTGGTCCTGTGATGGAAATTCCAATGTATCGACACTTGAAGTAAGGGACAAAGAGACAAAGTTCTCTTTGTACATTCTGACAGTTTTATTAACTATTTATGCACATATGAGAGACACGTCAACCGCTTACACACACATAATCGTCTGAGGAGTCTCTAACTCCATACATGAACAATCCGTATTTATTACATAGAAAAGGGGTGTGGTAAGATGCTGCCATCGGTCTGGTCACAAGAGTTTACCCAAAGGGCGGGCTGTCCCCCCACCTTATCCTTCTCAACTCCTGAGGAGACACAATGTCTGGATAGTCAACAGAGACACTAAAGGGTTATACACATTTACGAGTACCCCTCTAATCCACCCGTGCCGGTCAAGGATGCCTCCTATTCAAACACCAGACCCCTCTCTGTATCTTTAACCCATTCATACATGTATATGACGACAAAGAATACATCCTTCTTCTAGGCAGGAGGACATGGCCCAAATACCTAATACTCCTCTGATATTATACAGACATGGGTGTCACAATCAAAGTACAGCCAATAGAAAGACAGACATTTCTCAAATGCACCTTAGTTCAAAATTTCCATAACAGTCCCAAACATTATTTAGAAAAAATACACATCGACATAAATACAACCTAATAAAAATAAGGTAGAACAATGAGTAGTCAGTTTCCAGATTTTGTTGTATTATATTACAACATTGATGATATCCGGTGTCATGGGACCAGAGCCATCTAATGTTAATAACGGTGCCAATATGCGGTGCCAATAAAACACTGAAAGTAATTGCATGCCATTCTGGACAAAAAGTTATTTATTATTAGCCTAAGTACACAGACATTTTTAATGTTATCTACAATGGATCGCTTTTTGACTTCTCAAACAAGAAACTGACAGACCCTCCTTCAAATGAGAGAAGACCTGAAAATATTCAAGGAATTAACTCAAGTTTGGATTTACCTTTAAAGAGACTGAGTGCATTGTATTACCAATGTGTGTCATCTGCTCTGCTGTGCTGTCAAACGAAGGTATGAAGCCAAGCTACAGTGCCACTTGTACACAAACTGTACATAGGTGGCTGCAAATTTCAGTGACAATGTCTTGCAGATGTTTTCTCTGAACTGAACAGACTCAACAGTTCTATGCAAGGCCGCAATACACATGCCTTAAAGCTGTATGACAGAATGGAAGGCTTTCTGAAGGAAACCAAAATATGGAAGGAGCAAGATAGGGAGGGCACTTTTTCCATGTTTCCATCAATGGATGAGTTGGGAGATTCTGCAGTGCACTTGCACAATTGTAACATGCACAATTGTTGAACCCTTGGGGCACTCGAGGGTCAATTTGGGAAATACTTTTTGTGAGGCTGACTCTTGGCGCAGGGACAAGACATGGATAGTTTCCATTCAAAGATAATGCAGCAGATGACTCAAACTTGACAGTGACAGAGGAGCTCATCGAACTACCTACTGACCGTACATACAGAAACATGTACAGTGGGGAGAAGAAGTATTTGATACACTGACAATTTTGCAGGTTTTCCTACTTGTAGAGATCGGTAATTTTTATCATAGCTACACTTCAACTGTGAGTGACAGAATCTAAAACAAAAATCCAGAAAATCACATTTTATGATTTTTTAATAATTTGCATTTTATTGCATGACATAAGTATTTGATCACCTACCAACCAGTATGAATTCCAGCTCTCACAGACTTGTTAGTATTTCTTTTAGAAGCCCTCCTGTTCTCCACTCATTACCTGTATTAACTGCACCTGTTTGAACTCGTTACCTGTATAAAAGACACCTGTCCACACACTGTGATGGCAATTTCTACAGTCCAAACGATTTACGAAAAGGGTAGGTAAGACAGAGGAATATCAAATGCAGAATAAACAGTTTATTCTTGCAAGGAGAGAATACACAGGTTACAAAGTAAAAATTAATAATCTCTAAAGTAACACAGAACAAGCATCCTCATTTAAAGGAGGAAAAGGGGTGTGGTAAGATGCGTGTCAATAAAACACATTGACATGGTAAACCTTTTCAACCTTTTAGGAGCCACAATGTCTGGACACCCAAGGATAGACCCTAAAAGGGTTATACAGATTTACTAATTTACGAGTAACTAATCCACTGGTGCCGGTCAAGGATGCTGGTCAAGGATGCCTCCCCAGACAAACACCAGACCCCACTCTACCTACATTCCTTTACTTATCTAAACATGGGAACTCAGTCCTTTAATCAGTAAGAATACATCAGTGTAAGAAATGTCCCTGACAATCCGCCCTGTATCATAAAATGTCATGTAATACTAACATGCAACGTTTAACCAATCAGACCATTTACATATATTCATTAAGCTTCAGACTACTACAAACAATGCTCTCGAACAACATGATCTTTTATGATATCATCATCCCAGTAATTTGGGAACTGGAACATCTCTGAAATATTGGAATCCTCATTTACATGCTTCTGGACCATTACCTGTGTTGCAAACTTAGAAACACACATTTTATTAAACAAGACAAAAATATACCACAAACAAACAAAAAGGCAATAGCGGCTAATGCAGTAGTCAATAACTTGTATATTATCATCCCCCAGGGACCAACCATAGAGGAAAGTCCTGAGAATAGGTCCCACCCATGAATTGTATGAAGCTCTTCTATTCCTTTACTAGTTTCTTGGACTAAATTAATTACCTTTTGTGATGCATCTGAAATGTATGTACAACACTCGGATCCCACCACCTTACAGACACCGCCCTGAGAAGCCAAAATCATATCTAGGGTAATTCTATTCTGCAGAGCAACTGAACGGGTTTCACTCAGCTCCGTGCCTATTACCGCAATTGTGTCAGTTGTCAAATTCATGTGTTTCTCCAACACTGCGGACAGGGCCATTATCTCTTCCTGTGAGGTGTATGTGCCATATCCTGGGATCAGTACACTGAATATACGTTGAGTTCTAATATGGCGAAATTGGGACTGATATAAGGCTGCCATTTCCCTGTGATCTGCTCGCCTAATCAAAGGGACCAAGTACGCCATATAGCATACTCCACCTGCGTCTCTAGGAATGCAACTGTATGCTTTCCCTCCACAGACTATATAGACCTGCTCCGGCAAAGCCCCTAGAGTCGTGAAGTTGGTTTGAGTTGTGGTGGAGCAATCACTTTGTCCTAAACTCTGTGTGGCTCCTGAAGCACCTGTAATATAGAGCGAGATATTATGCAATTCATAAACAGGTATTGGTGACCAAATCTGGGCACAATCACGCAACCTGAGTTTCTCAGGTATAGCTGGAGCAGAACAATTATGTAAATTGATGGTCATTGAATCTAAATTAATGTATCTCTCCCATGGGATATAGTTAACCACCGCATCAATACAAATAGAGAAACCTGAGGGTAAGGGATTACAGGTCATACCTGATCTGACTTAATCCTCCTCAGTGCGACAGTCTGTCTGCACCAGGATCATTTGCATCCTTACAATGAAGCCATGTGCTCCTACTCACTCAGTGTAGGTTAGCCTAAATAATTTGGTTATATTTACCCCCACAGGACGAGGGTGATTGTTAAATTCTACTATCACCATATAGACCAAATCTATGTTAGCCCCACCCGGCTGGTCAGGAATGGCAGACGGGGCATAACAGTCCTTATCTGGCGGCATCATTTGTGCTGCCACCTTGGTCCAACCATGTGCCTGCCAGTCTGCTACTGAAAATGGGATAAGTAAGGTTAACATAGGTGAACGTGAAGATGTAGGTATGTGTTGACAGATCCAGCAATCAGTCATGTTCTTGTGCTTTGCATAGTCAACCATTATCCTAAGGGCTATGTTGTCTGGCTCTAACAGTGTTCTCCTTACTCTACCTGGTTCAGGACGACGTGGGGCAGGAGTAGGAACTACAGTAGTACATGCAACTGTTAAGGGACATATCATAGCGGGTCTACCTTTAGGGAAGTCAGGTGATCTGCAAGGGGTGTCATCCTCATCGGTCCTGAAACACCAGTAATCCTGGATTACTCCTAGAGGTTTGGAAATGTTAACAGTACAATAATCATTATCATAACATCTCCACCTCATCCCATGGTTGGGAGAAAAGTACGAGGAGGGAAACATAGTGCTCCCTCCTGTATTTAGGTGAGTCCAATACCACTTATTATCCTTCAACACTGGGCTTGTCAGTACATAGCAATCCCCATCCGGGGGGCAGTTCATCATGTTACAAGAGATTAACCTAGTCCGTTCAAAATCAGGCCCTGTCGTTCTAACCTTTTCTTATGGTTTACAAATGTCTCTTTCCATATTTACAATCTGTCCATGATCATCACAGTGCGGTGTATGAGAGGCACCCAATGGCGCCTCTCATTCCCCCAGACCTCCTGAAGGGGTTCCATGGTCCTGGTCTCTCTGGCTCCATGGTTGCAGGATGTGTTGGCGTTGTTAGTTACTAGCACCACAACCCACGCCGTCCTTAGGTGACCTTCAATTTACCCATTCTTTCGCCGTATCTTCTAACGCTGGAGCCCTCTTACAGTGCGTGGCGTGGACCCAGGTTCCTCGTTCAGCAACCTTGACAGCAAACTGAGTGACCAGTTGAACTTGGTATGGGCCCAACCAGCGTGGCTTGCTCCAGTGCTTTCTCTTGCAGTCCTTGATGACTACCCAATCCCCAGGCTCGATGTCGTGCAGCGGGCCATCAATGGGGGTTGTTAGAGCAGCTTTTACACTCCTGTGGATGTTGTTCAGAACCTTTGACAGATTAGTGCAGTAAGTTAACATTGTATCATTCACATGTTCTGTGGTGAGGTCTGTGTGAGTAGGGGCACCTAAGCCTGTGTTCATTGGTTTTCCGGTGATGACCTCATGAGGGGAGAGGCCTGTTTTCACCCTGGGCCTTCCTCTCATGTATGTAAGCACAAGGGGGAGTGCTTTAACCCAGGTCAACCCTGTCTCTTCACCCAACTTTGAGAGTTTCATTTTAATTGTCCCATTTTCTCTTTCCACGACCACTCTGTGGGTGGTAGGCACAGTGAGTCTTTAGATCAACTCCTAGGTACTCAGACATCTTCTGAATAGCTCCATTCACAAAATGTGATCCATTGTCACTTGACAGTTTCTTAGGAATACCCCATCTGGGTATGATTTAAGTCAATAATGCCTTAGCAACTGCTGTTGCATCAGCCTTCCCAGCCGGGAAAGCCTCAACCCATTTAGAAAACATATCAACAAACACAACACAGTACTTCTTTCCCTCACAAGGGTTCAACTCAATAAAAGCCATCATTACATGGTCAAAAGGGCCATCAGGGGTAGGATGGCTGGACTGGGGACCTGCTTGTCCCCCCCCTATATTAAACCTCAAACACACTAGGCATTTCGAACAAAATTTTGAGCATAATTCGTAAAGCCCTGTGTGTACCAATACTTATTTACAATATTCACCATCCCCCCTTTTGAAGCTTGATCTTTTCCATGAGAGAGCACCGCATAGAAATGAAACAGACATTTTGGCAAGCAGGGGTTACCATTAGGACCGATCCAAACAGTATTCACATAGGATGCCCCTGCTTTCTTCCAAGCGGTCCTCTCTTTAGGCGAAGCCTGAGATTGCGCTTCAACAAGATCAGAGAGGGAAACTGTGGGGGTCAGATGGGTCATCTGCAAAGCAGAATGAGGGGGGCCTGAGCAGCGGCTTTAGCAGCTGCATCTGCCCTGCGATTTCAAAGAGAAACAACATCTCTGCCTGTTGTATGGGCCTCACATTTACAAATGGCTACTTCCTTAGGTAACAAAACAGCTTCCAAAAGGTTACGAATAAGGTGGCCATGTTGAATCCGTGCACCAGAAGAAGTAATAAACCCCCTCATTTTCCACAATGTACCAAAGTCATGTACAACACCAAAAGCATATCTACTGTCTGTGTAAATGGTAACACTTTGACCCTCAGCAAGGATGCAAGCTCGAGTGAGAGCAAACAGCTCCGCAGCCTGAGCGGAAAGGTGGTGTGGCAGTCTGTGACCCTCAACCACATCATGATCAGTGACAATGGCATAACCTACATTATTGACAGCAGAAATATGAGATTTACCAGCAGTCCCATCAACATAAAAAACAAGATCACAATTTGGTAGAGGTTCATCAGACAAATCATCACGAGGGGTACACTGTTGGTTAATAACAGAAAGGCAGTCATGCGGCTCACCATCCACCTCTGTGGGGAGGAAAGTGGCCGGGTTCAAAACAGGACTCCGTACAACAGTGACATGGGGTAATGACAGTAAAATGTTGTGGTAATGCAGAAACCTGGCACCTGACATATGACTAGTCTTGTGTTCCAACAAAATAGAGGCAACAGAGTGAGGAATTTGTAGCTCAAGCGGGTGATAACACACCAGAGGCCGAGAGCGCAAAACAGCATCTGCTGCCGCTGCCACAGCCTTCAGACAGTAGGGAAGGCCTTGTGCTACAGCATCCAGTCTAGAACAAAAGTATGCAATTGGCCTCAACTTATCACCATGTTTCTGCATTAAGACTGAGGACATATAACCATTCTTTTCACAAACTGCTTGAACAAACTTCTTCTTAGGATCAGGGAGCCCTAAAGTGGGAGAGGTAGCCAAGGCCTGTTTTAAGGACCTAAAAGAAGCATCTCCCTCAGGGGTCCACACTACCCTATCATGTGACGCGAGCTTCTGGCCGTGGGCCATGTCCTGTAAGGTCCGTACCAAACGAGCATATTCAGGAACCCATTGTCTACAGAAACCTGTCATGCCCAGAAAAGACAGAAGTTGAGTTTTAGTAAGAGGTTTTGGGATGCCAAAAATGGCTTCTATTCTGTCTGCATTGAGACTTTTACCCTCTGGTGTCAGTTTATGGCCCAGAAAAATAACTTCCTGCTGGACTAGCTGTAGCTTATTCAAACTGGCTTTATGACCTTGCGAGACCAAGTACTGTAACAACAGCACAGTGTCCTTTTCACAGGTATCCTTATCTGGGGAACAGACAAGAAGATCATCAACGTATTGAATTAGGGTGCTGCCATGTTTAAATTGGAACCCTTCCAAGTTATATTTTAGCGCGGACGCAAACACAGCAGGAGATTCACAATAACCTTGAGGCAATCTCGTCCATGTGTACAATTGGCCGGAAAATTCAAATGCAAACCAAAATTGCGAATCCTTGTGCACAGGAATGCTAAAAAACGCGTTGGCTAAGTCGACCACTGAGAAAAATGGACAATCATGACTCAAGTTCCTTGCTCGGAACTTGAGTCATGATTGTATATGGATCAGGTACAATCGGTGCGCACGCATATATAGCCTCGTTAACTTTTTTAAGATCTTGTACAAATCGCCAAGCCACAGGTTGTCCAACCACTTTGGCTTTCTTTACTGGGAAAATTGGAGTGCGGCAGAATTCCATAGCCTCAAAAAAGCACCAAAACAGGTCTCCTCTTTTATTTTACTACTGTAACTTCATTTCACAACGAAACTGAAAAATAACAACTGGCATAGGAAGTAAACATCTGGTCTTATATGGTATTAATTGCACTTAAACCTGCATTATGTGGACGTATATAAAAAATCGCCTTTTCTTACTCTTTCTAGTCTAGCGTTTGAAGTCACTGAATGGCGCAAGCCATATTTTATTAAAAAGAGGACATTCTCCTGATTAAAATGATGCCCCACTTGTACCTTGAAACTTAAATGAGTCACGTACATTATATTTATTTTTCCGTTCAACAGCATCACTCATCTTGTTGTGAGTTTAGGTGTTTACTAATGCGGATGAGTATTAGTAAGTAAACTGGAAACTGCAATGCAGAATTCTAGACAAAAGCGGAAGTTCCTCACTACGCTGGTGCACAGAGTCTATAGACCCTATGTTTGACTAGTTTCTCCTTTTCACCAGGGCACATGGAGCCAACGCGCCAGACTGGTTATAAGCATAGGAGAGGGGTATGCTGGTTTCCTGGCCCTCCAAAAGTGACAAAGTACTGTTAGAACAAGCGGATCGCCTAATTAGGACAAACATAGTCTTAAGAAACAGTATGTGGTTATCTTTGTGGTGAGGTCCTTATCAATCCAATATTGGAGTCGCTACTGAGATGGTGAAGTTCTCTATTTAACTGTATTGGTGTCGCCACAGTCGATGCATGCATTTGGTTAAACTCTCTAAAAGCAAGGACAGCTGTCCTTATAGGTTGAAGTATACATTGTTCGCATGGTGATAACCTTCCCATAACCCAAATGTTACATTAGTTAAATTCAACATCCTCACAAATGCTGTTGGGTTAGATCCGCTGTTTTTTATGGTAAACATAGTTCGATCCCATCTGGGATGGGATCTATGTGTAATAGTTACAATTTCTCTTTCCCCTCAGTGTTGAGAGAGTGGTGTCCAAGGACATAAGTTGAATAGGGTAAGAAAAGGGGGAGAGGGACTTTGTTAGCTGAAAGGTGGAGGAGAATGCAGACTTACAGTTCTATGATAAAATTAAGCATTTGTGAGGAATCTGTGGGTGATCCATCCTTATTGGTTGTTTGTATTATGAGAAGTATAAAGCAGGTCAAGGAGCAAGCTAGCATTAATCAATCATTTAACATTAATCCCACTACTGTCATTGCTTTCACCAGAGCTGAGAGAGCGTATTTAATTTACACATTCAGGTTTCTGTTTTAGACAAAGCACTGGGAAGGACTATTGTAGGTCCTAAGAGTAAACATTTAGACCAGTATCAGTAAAAGTCAGGAGCCAGAGTTCTATGAACCTTTTCATTTGTCATTATGAAGTACATTTTGTTTCTCTCTTAGTCCACCATGGAGGAAATGTTGCCTAATATGAATAGATTCTTCCTATTATTATTAAGGGAAGACAAATACATGAGTCTTCATTTTAATCGGTGATCCTCCCAGACATAACTTGGCCTCAGTTAGAGAGGCTGCACCATTACTGGCAACCATCACAGCCAGAGGAGCTGAGCTCTTTGAAGGAGAGGTAACCATCTGAACTGACTCATAGGAAGAGGGACACTTGATTTTGGGGTCACAGGGAGGTACCTTACAGACAATAGTGGGCACATGCATTAAACATGGGACCCCAGAATGGCTGACAACATCAAATCAAAGGCACGAAACAGCAGTATCAGTCTTTAAACCCCCATAGTTTTTCACATGTAACAACTAGGAAGGTTGGAGGAATGGAGAGGACCATGCAACACAACGTGGCCTCAACATCCATGACTACACCAGTCAGGAGTCATTCACCAGGACATAGGGAGATCAGGGAGCAGAGGGGAGTTGTATTTTCATTTACTTCATTTTTTCTTGTTTTATTATTCAATTTTATGTTTGGTTCTTAGCAAATTTACCAGCAAGGCCCTATTGTCAATTTTTGTTCATTGTTATTATATAAGGCATTCGACTGTGTCCCTCGCGGCATCCTGTGGAGAGTGCTTCGGGAATATGGGGTCCTTTGCTAAGGGCTGTCAGGTCCCTGTACGATCGAAGCAGGAGCTTGGTCCGCATTGTTCCCAGTGCATGTTGGACTCCGGAAGGGCTGCCCTTTGTCGCCGGATCTGTTTGTAATTTTTATGGACAGATTTTCTAGGCGCAGCCAGGGGCCGGAGAGTGTCAGGTTTGGGGACCACACGATTTCGTCTCTGCTCTTTGCGGATGATGTTGTCGTGTTGGCCCCTTCAAACCAGGACCTTCAACATGCACTGGGACAGTTTGCAGCCGAGTGTGAAGCAGTGGAGTTGAGAATCAGTACCTCCAAATCCGAGGCCATGGTCCTCAGTCGGAAAAGGGTGGCTTGCCCACTTCAGATTAGTGGAGAGTGCCTGCCTCAAGTGGAGGAGTTTAAGTATCTAGGGGTCTTGTTCACGAGTGAGGGAAGGATGGAACGGGAGATTGACAGACGGATCGGTGCAGCTTCTGCAGTAATGCGGTCGATGTATCGGTCTGTCGTGGTGAAGAAAGAGATACCGGTCAATCTACGTTCCTACTCTCACCTATGGTCATGAGCTTTGGGTCATGACCGAAAGGACAAGATCCCGGATACAGGCGGCCGAAATGAGCTTTCTCCTCAGGGTGGCTGGGCGATCCCTTAGAGATAGGGTGAGAAGCTCGGTCACCCGGGAGGAGCTCAGAGTAGAGCCGCTGCTCCTCCACATCGAGAGGGGTCAGCTGAGGTGGTTTGGGCATCTGTTTCGGATGCTTCCGGAATGCTTTCCTGGGAAGGTGTTCCGGGCCCATCCCACCGGGAAGAGACCCCGGGGAAGACCTAGGACACGCTGGAGGGACTATGTCTCCCGGCTGGGAACGCCTCAGTGTCCCCCCGGAAGAGCTGGAGGAAGTGTCTAGGGAGAGGGATGTCTGGGCATCTCTGCTTAGACTGCTGCCCCCGCGACCCGGCCCTGGATAAGCGGAAGATGATGATGATGATGGCCAGTGAACAATTTATTTAAAACAGATTGAAACAACTTAATTAGACAAACCACCAAATTCACTACACTTTCAATGTTTTCCATATTGTTATTTCAAATGATATTTCATAATTGTTTTTAAGTTGTTGTGACTTGTGATCTTTTCACAAGACTGAAACATTTTGTTTCTGACATTTAAGTAATGGTCCATCTCTTTAATAGTTCAGTGTAATTTTTAGTATTGTTGTAGCCTGTTTGCTAGGGCCCAGGAGAATAATTAAACTGATGCAGGGTTTTGTCTTGTGGACTGTTTTAGATTAGGCCTTAGATTGCTTTAGACTGTTCATTGTTGCCACGTATAGAAGAAGACCTAGGTAGGCATGCCCTGTTCTTAGAAGTGATTAGGGCCACAACAAAGGCGCCAGGCCTCAACCCTATCTTATCTACGACCCTGTTCAGTTGGCTCCAAGGTAAAGTTACCTGTGTCTCCTCTGTATTCTTATGTTTGTGTAGGACACTAGGGGTAGCTCAGATCAGGAGGTCCGGTAACTCTGACCTAGAACTATGGTTGCCATGGCAGTATTGGGTTTATATCTTGTTTTCCTATTAGTATGAAGACTTGTTTTGTATGTATTTCATAGCATTAGAGAGAATATTTTGGGGCAGGACAAGGGGGAGTATAAAGAGCTAGTAGCCATAATATGTAATAAGAACAACTGTTATGACACTACTCTGTTGGTCTCTGTAATTATGCTCTGTTTGTGAAAGTGATTGTTCCTGGTGCGGAGAGGATCGGGCGGCAGTCGAAGGCAGGGGCCTAGACAACCCGATCCCTGGACACGGAAACTAGGTCTAGGGACGTGGAATGTCACCTCGCTGGCGGGGAAGGAGCCTGAGATCGTGCGTGAGGTTGAGAGGTTCCGACTAGAAATAGTCGGGATAACCTCTACGCATGGCTTGGGCTCTGGAACCACACTCCTTGAGAGAGGATGGACTCTTCACCACTCTGGAGTTGCCCATGGTGAGAGGCGGCGGGCAGGTGTGGGTTTGCTTATAGCTCCCCAGCTCTGTCGCCATGTGTTGGAGTTTACCCCGGTGAACGAGAGGGTCGTTTCCCTGCGCCTACGGGTCGGGGATAGGTCTCTCACTGTTGTTGGTGCCTACGGGCCGAACGGCAGTGCAGATTACCCAACCTTCTTGGAGTCTCTGGGAGAGGTGCTGGAAAGTGCTCCGACTGGGGACTCTATCGTTCTACTGGGGGACTTCAACGCCCACGTGGGCAACAACAGTGACACCTGGAGGGGCGTGATTGGGAGGAACAGCCCCCCTGATCTGAACCCAAGCGGTGTTCAGTTATTGGACTTCTGTGCTAGTCACAGTTTGTCTATAACGAACACCATGTTCAAGCATAAGGGTGTCCATCCGTGCACGTGCCACCAGGACACCCTAGGCCGCAGGTCGATGATCGTCTTTGTTGTCTTTTCATCTGACCTGCGGCCGTATGTCTTGGACACTCGGGTGAAGAGAGGGGCGGAGCTGTCAACTGATCACCACCTGGTGGTGAGTTGGATCCGATGGCGGGGGAGGAAGCTGGACAGACTCGGCAGGCCCAAGTGTACTGTATGGGTCTGCTGGGAACGTCTGGCCGTGTCTCCTGTCAGAGAGACTTTTAACTCCCACCTCCGGCAGAGCTTTGACTGGATCCCGAGGGAGGCTGGAGATATTGAGTCCGAGTGGACCATGTTCTCCACCGCCATTGTCGAAGCGGCCGCTCGGAGCTGTGGCCGTAAGGTCTCCGGTGCCTGTCGAGGCGGCAATCCCCGAACCCGGCGGTGGACACCGGAAGTAAGGGATGCTGTCAAGCTGAAGAAGGAGTCCTATGAGGCCTGGTTGGCTTGTGGGACTCCTGAGGCAGCTGACGGGTTCCGACAGGCCAAGTGGACTGCATCCCTGGTGGTTGTGGAGGCAAAAACTTGGGCCTGGGAGGAGTTCGGTGAGGCCATGGAGAAGGACTATCGGCTGGCCTCGAAGAGATTCTGGCAAACCATCCGGCGCCTCAGGAGAGGGAAACAGTGCCCTACCAATGCTGTTTACAGTAGAGGTGGGCAGCTGTTGACCTCAACTGGGGATGTCGTCGGGCGGTGGAAGGAGTACTTCGAGGATCTCCTCAATCCCGCCGTCACGTCTTCCATTGAGGAAGCAGAAGATGAGGGCTCAGAGGTGGACTCATCCATCACCCGGGCTGAAGTCACAGAAGTGGTCAAGAAACTCCTCGGTGGCAAGGCACCGGGGGTGGATGAGATCCGCCCTGAGTACCTCAAGTCTCTGGATGTTGTGGGGCTGTCTTGGCTGACACGCCTGTGCAAAATCGCATGGCAGTCGGGGACAGTGCCTCTGGGATGGCAGACTGGGGTGGTGGTCCCTCTTTTTAAGAAGGGAGACCGGACGGTGAGTTCCAACTATAGGGGGATCACACTTCTCAGCCTCCCTGGGAAAGTCTATGCCAGGGTTCTGGAGAGGAGAATACGGCCGATAGTAGAACCTCGGATTCAGGAGGAACAGTGTGGTTTTCGTCCAGGCCGTGGAACACTGGACCAGCTCTATACCCTCTACAGGTTGATGGAGGGTTCATGGGCGTTTGCCCAACCAATCCACATGTGTTTTGTGGATTTGGAGAAGGCATTCGACTGTGTCCCTCGCGGCATCCTGTGGAGGGTGCTTCGGGAATATGGGGTCCTGGGTCCTTTGCTAAGGACTGTCAGGTCCCTGTACGACCGAAGCAGGAGCTTGGTCCGCATTGCCGGCAGTAAGTCAGACTTGTTCCCTGTGCATGTTGGACTCTGGCAGCGGTTCTGTTCGTAATTTTTATGGAAAGAATTTCTAGGCGCAGCCAGGGGCCGGAGGGTGTCAGGTTTGGGGACCACACGATTTCGTCTCTGCTCTTTGCGGATGATGTTGTCGTGTTGGCCCCTTCAAGCCAGGACCTTCAGCATGCACTTGGACGGTTTGCAGCCGAGTGTGAAGCGGTGGGGATGAAAATCAGTACCTCCAAATCCGAGGCCATGGTCCTCAGTCGGAAAAGGGTGGCTTGCCCACTTCAGGTTGGTGGAGAGTGCCTGCCTCAAGTGGAGGAGTTTAAGTATCTAGGGGTCCTGTTCACGAGTGAGGGAAGGATGGAACGGGAGATTGACAGATGGATCGGTGCAGCTTCTGCAGTAATGCGGTCGATGTATCGGTCTGTCGTGGTGAAGAAAGAGCTGAGCCGCAAGGCGAAGCTCTCGATTTACCGGTCAATCTACGTTCCTACTCTCACCTATGGTCATGAGCTTTGGGTCATGACCGAAAGGACAAGATCCCGGATACAGGCGGCCGAAATGAGCTTTCTCCGTAGGGTGGCTGGGCGATCCCTTAGAGATAGGGTGAGAAGCTCGGTCACCCGGGAGGAGCTCAGAGTAGAGCCGCTGCTCCTCCACATCGAGAGGGGTCAGCTGAGGTGGCTTGGGCATCTGTTTCGGATGCCTCCGGAACGCCTTCCTGGGAAGGTGTTCCGGTCCCGTCCCACCGGGAAGAGACCCCGGGGAAGACCTAGGACACGCTGGAGGGACTATGTCTCCCGGCTGGCCTGGGAATGCCTCGGTGTCCCCCTGGAAGAACTGGAGGAAGTGTCTGGGGAGAGGGAAGTCTGGGCATCCCTGCTTAGACTGCTGCCCCCGCGACCCGGCCTCGGATAAGTGGAAGATGATGGATGGATTGTTCCTGTGGATCTACGTAATTAAACTTGAAATAATCAAATGTTATACCAGACTCTGAGAAGTTTTTAGTTGTATAAATCGCAAAATTGTTTGAGCCTTGCTATGACAGGCTCAAACAACAGGTAATGTCTTCGGCTCTGCCTCCTTCACATTACTTGCTCTCACTGGATCTCCGCATATGCAAACGCCGGGTTCCTCTCTCACTTAGATTCCTATGAGTGAGAGTGCTATGGTTGTTGTACAGTAGGATGGCCTGATGGTTAGCGCACTCAACTTTCGTTCCGTGGACCCGAGTTCGCCTTCTGGCCCTGCTCATCTTTTTTTCTCATCCCTTTTTCTCTCTTCCCTCCTTGGGCTGTGTCTCATCCTCTCCGGTCTAGCTCGGCGGCGGTAGGGGCAGCGAAAGACTTCGAGTTTTTCCTAACCAACGCCCCTCAACTGAATGCTCTTCCTCTTTCCGAACGTTGTTGGGAGTGGCGTCATCACTGTACTATGTCAGCCTGACTCGATCGAATGATCAGTCTGGGTTATCTAATTGAGTTTCGCTCGGCTCCCCCTTCCTTTTCGGGGAATAGTGGAGACAGTGATGTCGTCGCCCGTGGGAGCCTCTGCCCTCCTGTCGGAGGTAATGGAATTGTTGAGCAAAGGAGCCATTTCTGAGGTCCCAGAGGATCTCAGACAGGACAGTGTTTACTCCCGTTACTCCCGTTTTCCCAAGATGACGCAATCTGAATGCTTAATCTGAATATCCCGTTTGTTCGCAGGCATGCCTTTCAGGGCAAGGTCTGCAAGTATACAAGGATTCAATTTGATTACGTTCTGGCTCCACACACCTTCTCCGAAGGTTTTGAATAGGGCCTGTCCGCTGCAGCCGTCCTTGGATAAGCATCAGCTATCTCTGCGTACCACAAGGGTTTTTTGCTGGGAACACTGATTTCAACCACCCTCTTCTCCGCCGTTCCCTTTTGGGAACGCGCCATCTGTGCCCGGTGGCCAGACTGGGCGCTCCGCAGTAAGACCTTGCTAAGGTGCTGAGCACACTCTGTGAGCCTCCATTCGAGCCCTTGAGGCAGTGTTCTCTTAAGCTGCTCTCCCCCTTGAAAGTAAATGAAGAAATTGAGAATTCCGCCTATACTGCCCTTGCCCATTATAACTGCAATTTATGTGCACATATGTTGTCAGGACATGCACAGTGAAGGTATACTGTATACACATGGGAGATTGAGGAATTCAGCAGAATGTAGATTGGAAGTGTCACGTGCTGGGGTGTGGAAGGACACAGGCGCAGAGTCGAGATACCAGGAATAATCCATGTTTAATGAAACAAAAAAAACTCTAACAAAACAAAAGGCAGCAATCAGTGCCATGGGTTAGCTGACACACAGGAAAACCCAAAATGAACCACACAGCATGGCAAAATCAAAGAACTTAAATAGGGTCCCCAATTGGAGGCAATGACCAACACGTGCCTCCAATTGGGGAGACCAAAAAGGATTGGAGGTGGCTAGATGAGCCACCTCCTGTCCTGTCCTGGCTATGCCCCAAGCCCAGCGCAGAGATGGCTAGGGGCATAGCCAGGACGTGACAGGAAGAAAGAAGGTTTTCAGGCACAAGCTAGAACACACAACAACAACAAAACGTTTTTACTCTTTCTATTCTTTCATGGACAGGCTAAAACTCAAATATTGAACTCAAATATCTCAGCTATGCACACATCCTATGGTTACCTAAACATTTCAACATTATCAGAAAATATTTGGGATTGATAGACATAAGTACTAGATCTGGGCAGCAAGTTTAGTAAGTGGTGTCAAGAGCTGTTTCCAAGTGTCCCTTTTCTTCAAATCTGTAGATTACATCGTTTGATGTACATCTGTAATGTTTTAAATGCTATTTGTTTAGTATAGTAACCCATTTTTACAATAAAAACACAACATTCTCATCCCAGTAACTTTCCATGCGACCTTCGACCTGTTGCGCAATGAGGATCCATTGAGAGGCTCTCACCCATAGACATCATATATAAAGGCTAGACGTCTCATGACGCAGTCACTTCCGGCATCACCGGTGGCCATCTTGTCACAGGCAGGCTTCCTGGCGGGCTCTGTGGTACCTGATGTAAGGTGAGTGATCAGCACTAACACAAATACTCTTATCTCGCTGAAACCTTGACAGATTTACAAACGGTTTGGTTTCTTACAAACGTTATTAACGTGGCTATAATTCTGAATGCTTGAAAAGGTTGAAATTGCAGCTTTTCTTTTCTAAAAACGTCTAAATCGTGCAGCATAGTTGGATCACGGCTACTTGCGCAAGTTATCAAGGCAGATATCACAAACGAGCTGTTCCATTATAAAGGTTTTACTGACACCAATAACAATTTTATGACAACTAATCTTTTGTCTAAATTACAATATTTGTGGATGTGGTTGTAGTTATTTGCTGGCTAATAACAATAAGCTTTGAGTGAGACCTATGGCAACTAATGTTACGGTTTAGCTGCTAACCAGCAAAGTTGCACATTATTTTCAATCCGGTTGGTTCCTGTGCTGCTTGAAGGACAGCAATATGTCCTGACCTACAGGTTCAGCCAGGACCACTTGGAGCTTCTCTTCAACTCCATCAGAGCATCTGGTAGGGTTCATAATTTATATTTACCAGCCGCAACACTAAGTGACACAGTGTCAGCAAATGCTTGTATTGTTTTCAGTTTATCGGTCCATATGTTTTTTTACTTTTGGTAACATGTTTTCTGAAGACATACACCCTAACCCTAAGACATACACAATACCTGGAAGTGTCACAAACCATTTTGAGTATTTTGAAAAATGCCTGTGTTTGACTATTTGTTTGCAGAACTTATCATCACTGATACAGTCTGAATTGTATGATAATGTCATTCAACCTATTTTATGTGGAAAGATCATTCAGGGGTGGCTAGTTCTAATTAGTCTTTTTTTGTAAAAACATTTTAAGCATAAAACATTTTAAAGAATGTATTGAATATCTGAGTACTATACTCGTATATCTTCTTTATTTTTTTATTTTTTTTAAACGATGGCTGGAATAACAACCCTAATACCAGCCAGTTCAATTACATATTTAGGATGTAAAGCTGATGGCCCAATGTGGGGTTGTTAAACCATGCAGAGGCAATGTGACGGCACAGGATGACACAGAGTCCTTACCAGCTGTCATCGACACCTCTACAAGCCTGTCAGCTGTAGATGTGTCCTCTGCAGCAGGAGGAGAAGATCTTCCATCCCCATTTGCTGACATTCCTGCCCTAGTACATGATCACAGCTACCTTGCCGTCCACTTCGATTGTCTTGTGGACAACGCTCTCATGTACATTTCAGGTGAAGGCTAACTGAAAGTCGATTTTTCCCTATAATCAAAAGTGCCAATAGTCACAATCTGGGGAAAAACAATCTCACGATTGTCCAAAAAGAGAAGTGTTCCCTTAATTTCCCCATGCTTATTAATGATTATTGTTATAAGTTATGATATTACTAACTTAAATTTCAGTATTTGTTGTGCGACAGACTCTGAAGAAGCTGTCGTGTGATGTCTGCCGTGCCAGCCTGGTGACAGATGCTGCATCTGCCATCAAGGACCAGAGCTACCACCTGCTGACTTTAAAAAACAATGGAGGTCTGGTGATTCCATCAGAGGGAACCGTGAGGATCGTCAGGGCAGCACAGTGGGTCATTCGGCAGTCATCAGGCGATCACAGCCCATCAAACTGCTTGAGGTTGTTTACATTGTCTGAAAAAGGATTGGTTCAGAGGATGTTTGTGTTGGGACAGACAGTATTGGATAGACAGCCACCACTATAGGCTGTTAAAAATAATTCTCTCCCTGTTTTAAGTTAAGTTAAGGCTGCACCACATCGCCAGAATTACAATCCTCAGCTCACATAGCAACAACATGCAACAGAAACCTAATAAAACTGTCCTTTTCAAAGGGCATTAGCCCAAGGTATGTGTTTTCAAGGTACTGTCCTCTTTTACTTCAACAGTAGTGTAGTTCTTTCTACAGCATTTCTTTTTTGGATTTTTGTAAAGGGGAATCATGTACCTATTTTTTTTGTGTGTGCAAATAAATGTCACTTTTATAATACTTTAAAAATAGAGACTTCAGAATGTAATGATTCCATATTTTTTGTAGTCATTCTATATCAGAACCCCTGACATACAATCCAAATAGTCTACAAGTAACATCAGTGTTACCTTTCATTTGATTTCATTTCATTATGCTTCTACACGAAATGGTTGCCACACAGTAAGCATTTTATTGTCAGCATTTTGTCTGACAAAGTCCTATAGGGCGTTTTACTATACGCATGACCATACCTTGGCAAATAATGGTCTAAAGTACTCAATTTTTTTTCTATATTGATCTGCTTTTGCACACAGCTTCACAAGACCTGGTGCTAGGGCTCAGTTGTGTTTCTAAAGTCATATCAAGTGACCTAGAGGGCTGAAATGTGGTCAGTTCAGAGATGCTTGTTATCCAGCAGAAAGAAAAAACATGTAGTAATTAAAATTATTTTATAATAGTAATTTTATTATAATAATACAAAAGTGTATATGTCTTGTTGCCATTCTGTAGCCTATTTATTGATTTAACATAAATACCTTATGTTTGTATATTCATTACACCTATCTGGTTCTGTTCAAGGATATTTTCATATGGAAGTCCATGGTTTTAATGGTTCATATGTATGCAGTGTCATAACATCTCTGACGTTTATAACAAACCAAACCATTTGATAATCGGTAGAAAAATTTGAAAGTTATGGTTATTTAAAAAGTACATGCACCATAAATCACAATGTTACGAGTGAGCGAGCGGCCTGTGGCAAGATGGCCGCAATGTGCAGACGTCAACCTCCATTGGCCAACAGCGCGGACAAGGTATCTAGCCTTTATATATGATGTCTATGCTCTCACCAGCCTGGGAAATCTGCCTACCACTGAAGGGACAATCTAATTGGCTACTAGACTTGTCAATCCAACCTAAATCTATGGGGAAAACTGAACGTTCCACGAAACTAAGGCATCCACGTGCAATAGCGCATACTGACAGACAATCGATATGTTTTATCAGTCATATATGATCGGATAACATTGCCAATAGGCTGGTTAAGGTTCTAAGAACCTAACAATTCATTTGGTACCGAACTGGAAGCTTTATCACAAGCACAGACCAAACAAGAGCTTAACTTGTGATGAGAAAAGTGTTCAACTTTCATATAAAGATGGTGCCTCAGATGGCTGGATCGATAAAGGTAAGTCCCAAGCATCCATAATATATATCCTTATGATCGATTGAGTGTCTGGCTTCATTGCGAATTCAACTTTAGCCTCTGTTTGTCGGACAACTGCTCTGTTTACTACTTGGTAGCTGTGCCAGCAGGAGGCCTGATGCACGCTGGGAAGGGGAAGGGAGGGGTCATAAAAGGTTCTATGCCCATATCAGGTAGTGAGACCAAGAGCAGAGATGCTACAGAGGGAAGATAGCAAGTTCTGAAAAAAATAATTGGTTCTAAAGGGTTCTAGGTTCTAGTACCCCAGATCTGGGGTACTTACCTTTTAAGACTGCTCACGGGTCCTTTTTTTACAAAGAAAAGTGGGCAAATATTACCACGTCAAGATGTCTCATGCTAATAGACTCCTACCCAAAAAGACTGAGTGCTGTAATAAAATCAAAAGGTGCTTCAACAAAGTATTAGTTTAAGGGTGTGCACACATATGCAACCAGGTTATTGTAAGGTTTGAATTTTTCATTTTCCCCCCTCGAAGATTTCCGTTTGTTTTTCAATTGAATTGTTGAAAAATGTCTGAAATAATTTATCTTTGTCTCATTCTTTTACGTCACAGAAACCTGGCATTTCAACACCTGGCATCCACTGTATGTGAAAATAACAGACTTTTTCGTCAAGTGAAAAGACAAGAAAATCTTGGAAACACCAGAACCCGATCCACAACATGTTTATAGGGGAGAAAACGTTAGTTTTTTTACTGAAAAAACCTAGTGCAGCTTTAAGTACTTGGTATCAGTACTCGGTATCGGTAAGTTCCCAAATGTAAGTACTCGTACTTGTATGACCTGGCATCGATGAATCCCTAGTATGTCAGTTTTAGCATCTGTGGTTAAGAACAAGCCATTGTTGTTCCATGTCCTGTTCGCACTGGTAACACTCCCATTCGGTCAACCTTTTGTGGGGCAATTCATGCAGGATTTTAAACAGCTCTCTATTGGTGGAATTGATTTCTGTGCAACCGTCTGTGCAAAATGCGAGGAAGATGTCTTGTTTGTTTTTCGACAGTAGGAGAATTGAGCCCCTATGTCTCCTTGTACAACCTCAATTATAGGTAGGGGAGATTCGGACTGTGGGTTGGCAGTGAGAAATCCTTGGACTGAATTCCGGCGACATGAAGGGAGCGAACCTGTTGCCATTAGTCTAGCGGGGCTATGAGGTTAACCGTTACGCATCCGTGTGCACAATGTCCAAACATTTTAGAGGCTGTAAGTTGGAGTAGGGGTTGATCCGGTATATAATGGTTTTCGTATACATTCATTTCTGTAACAGGTATTGTACATCCTGGTAATCACAACCCCCTCAGCTACAATAAAAACAAAACTGACTTCAGGGACACTATTTAAAAAACTTGTGTTGGAAATGCAAACAAATGTTTTACGAAGAACATTTCTGCGATAGAGTATACTAAAATATTTTTGAAACCATTATGAAGTTTTGTTTCTATGTTATTTTCTGATATTTCCATTTCTTTATTGTCATATACATTGCTTTAGGCTGAAACGAATTAATACAATTTATTATACAATGTAAAAAATATAGGTCCCCAAATAATTTGTTTTTCAACCTCGACCGAATTCTATGAAATAAAGATAAGGCATTTTTGGACAAATCAGGTGTAATGACACCAAACAGCCATCTAAATGACAGCAGAGGATCAGTAGCGCAGTTTGGATTTACTTGTCCTAAAAATTAAACCAAAGGACATCCCCATAGTATGTTGACAGAATACATTTTTATAATACAAGTGATGTAATACGGTGCTATAGGGCTGGGCTGCATAAATAGTGATGTACTTATCTGGATGGGTCTCCTGTCTAAACTGTATGGCCATTGTTTTTGCCTGGTAAAAGGTTTTCCTGGACTTCGTTGGCCTATTGATTACGTTCAAATAGGTTCTAAAACATTTTGGATGAAAACAAAAAGCTATCTTGCATAAATGGTTTGATATTCATAGAAATGTAGCCTATATTTTGCGTTTCAGTTGGCGACCATTTTGTGGACTATACTTTTGGCTGTTATCCATACAAAATCGACATCCGCGGAACCGCGGACAGTGCTCATTTGCATAAATATTTCGAAAAATAGATTAGCCATAATCGTCCGATTCCAATGGTATATTATTTGTAGCCACTTTCGTGAAGCATTCCGTGTATAATTTGGGTTGTCCGTGTATAATTTGGGTTGTCTGTGTATTGTTTGGGTTGCTATGGGAACTTTTCACCAGGCAACGACATTGACCATTCATCTTAGAAAGGCTAATGTGTAGACAAGAATAGGGATTGAAAGGGTGTACATCACTATATATGATGTTTTGAACCATAATACATCGTTTGTATTATAAATATGATATAAAAATAAATATTTAGTCCACATAGTATAGGGGTGTTCTTGAGTTTTTGGGAAGAAGTTGGTAATTTTTCTGAGTTTATGAATTATATAAGTCCAAACGTAACTAACGATCTAGTGCTGCGTTCTGCGTCATTACACACTAAAAAAAAAGTGAGATAAGATAATTATCTTTCATTTTATTGTGTGGTATTTCTAGGTAGAAGAACCAAATTTTTTGGGGGTGCCTATATTTTTTACCTTCTATTATTTAATTATTTCATTATTTTCAACCCAATTACAGTGTAATTTGATAGTAAAGGCATGAAAGTATGAGGAAATACCATTGACACATAACTTCATAATGCTTTCAAAAAAAAATATTTATGCTGAATGGCAGAAATGTTTTCCAAAAACATTTTTTTTGCCTTTCAAACAGATGAGTTTTATAAATAGTGACCCAGAAGTCTGGTTTTATGTGTTTTTATTATAGCCAGAGGGGTTGTTATTACCAGGATACATCATAATAGGTTGTATCTGTTACAGAAATGAATCTAGAACCCAAAATGTCACACTAGTGAAATCCGGCCGAAATCCCCATAGGGTGCCATTATCCCCATAGGAATACAAACAACCTACGCATCCCTTTGTTGGAGTTGTCTTGATATTAGGTAAGAACGATTCTAGTTATTACAGTTCAGTAATGGATACTTATAGACATGTACGTTATGTGATCAGTGAGCGGTGGACACTTGGTTACACGCTACTATTTCTCACAAGCAGGCTGTTATCCCCATATGAACACAAACTATGTACCAATCACTTCGTTAGAATACCTAGATATTAGCTAAATTCAGCCCTTTGATTCTAGTTGTAACTTTTATAAAATGATATGTCTTATTTTAAATGTTCAATTGAGTTTGGTTACATTATAGTTTAACAATGTTAACTGAGATGATGCTTGTGTTTTAACAAACCACCGCTTGATACTCGTTCAAGCCCATTTTTACGAACCGCAACGAAGTTAAATGGGTGAGACAATAACTCTGAACATTCAGTTAACGTAGGATATCGGCTAAGTTGGATGCATGACATATCTTGCTACAGACAGTCTGAGGACCATGTCACATTTTTGATGTTTGGAACTTACATTTCGTATACATACATTAAATAGTACATTTGCCCTTTCTTTATAGCCTATCATATCTGGGTACACCCGGGGACTTCAGGAAGGGGGGCAGACCCCCTGGGGTGGCCCCTACCAACCTTCCCCATTAACTCAGAGTAGCCTATTACTAAGGGTTAAATTTGTGTTCAGTCTTTTGCTTGACACCTAAGATTTACGTTGACACTGAAAGGTATGTGCTTTAGTCCATGAAATACCACAGGAGAAGCTAAGATCTTTTAGGCCACTATTACAGTGATGAAACCTTCCTCACGTTATCTGGAAGTCATTGATTGAAGAGTATCAAGGGACACATATAATATTTGTACAATTAAAGTTAAAGAAAACTACAACGTGGTAAAAATGGGGACTGCAGCCCTGACATTGTAATTATGAAAAATCTAAATAATTGGCTGATGACATCAAAAAGAGTTTGAAAATAGGTGACTGTCACCAAGAGATAATTCAAAAATATGCCATTGTAACAGAAGAAGATTTTTTGAAGTTTTTTTTGGTAAATAGAAAACATCGGAAGAAATTCAAAGAATACCTGATGAATTACAAAAAACATATTGGTCATTGATTGTGTTCAAAGTCCTGAAAGAACTGTGAAAGAGAAAGAAAAATAATGTTTTCCGGCTAAACAAGATGGATTCAGAGGAAGATGTACAGATAGAGAGTGTGGTACATACCAAGAGAAAAGACCAAGGAAAGTTAAGATGGCCGAGAGAGGACAGCAGTTGCAAGAAGAAGAACCGAAGGAAAAAGATAGGATGGACAGACAGTTCGAACATGAGACATGCTGCCCACATGCCGAGTAGCGGCAAGCAAAGATGTATGGAATCCAGGAATCAAAGATGGAGGATTTCCTGGCGATACCTGGAACAGACGTGAGCTAATATAATCATTGATTAAGAGTTCTAAATGTATTTCCAAATATATTTCATAACTAAACATTGAGTGTGGCTGAAACCTGATCACTTCCCTTGATAATAACCAAGCTTATTTAATTGAATCTTACAATTTGAAAGCACTCTGATGGTACATGTTTTAATAGTCATACCAGAAACAGCCTGTTTTGTTTTGTCATGTGTGATGTCAGTAGGGCCCATAGGCCTTTACAAATATGGAATGTGTGTGTTCTCTCTCTCTGCCTCATCACAGGACGACTGGTGAGAGGGAAACAATACAAAGAGTGTAAGCAGTTTTTGAAGTTAAGTAAAACACATGGCTTTCCACTGAATTTGATTCTAATATATGTTATAATTTGATTTTAGTCAAAAGATTGGGATTATATTTTCATGGGAAATTATGTCAGAAAGGGTGAAAACAGCAAGTTTATCCCATACAAAAAAAAATTATATTTGATTTTGAATGCTGCATAGGGTTTGGTTGAAATTTTTTTTTGTTTTGTTTTGTTTTGTTTTTTGTGTTTTTCTTGCAACTAAGAGGACATTTGTGTGTTAAAGGACGAAGTTGGATACTTATCTCAGTTCTAAAAAGGTTGACAGACTAAAATAGTCCCACCCTGTGATGGTAATTCCATCGATCAGAACTTTAAAAGGAGTAAGTACAGAGACAAAAGTCTCTTGGCACAATTTAACAGTTTATTCGCAAATAGAGAGACTCGTCAAACGCTTACAGAATAATCATCCGAGGAGTCTCTGAAGTAGATACATGAACAGTCCGTTTTTATTACAGTTAAAAGGCTGCACAGCAGTCCAATGTCAATAAAACTAATTCCCTTTGTTCCATTACCACCTAGTCCTCACACAAGGGGCAGGCTGTCCTCCCCCACATGGGTTATCTCTTGAACTCTAAAGAGGTCTTACATCATCTGGACAAACAATAGATGCCCTGACGAGTTATACAGATGGGCATATTAATGAGTAACCCTATAATCTGCCGATACCAGTCAATGATGCCCCCTAGGCAAATACCAGATCCCCCTCTCCTACATTCCTAAGGAACAAAGGACATATACCCTTATTGGTCTAGGCAGAGGAACAGATAGCCAGAGTACCTAATAATGCTCTGATAATATGCAGACATGTGTGTCACAACCAAAGACCATAGTTACATACCAGTTAATAGAAAATATATTTCTCAAATGTACCTTAGTTCAAATTTCAATAATAACCATGGGTTCAGAGAGCAGCACAGGGGAGAAGAGTGCTTGACCCAATGTCAATAGAACCACAGACATGGTCAAATAAAAGTTGTGATTTAATTTTTTGGCTGATCGCCAAACATTAAATCACAATAAAAATTATTTATTAAATTTATAATAAAAATTATTCAAAGTTGGACAATTTTCCTTAAATGTAGAAGGTTAATCAAGACAATCAGAAGGTAAGTATATATCAACTGAGATCTGGTTAGATGATGAACAAAGAATGTGATACTTCAACCTAAGCAAAATATCTTGACTGATGATGAGTAATTGGAACAGTAATAGGAGATAGTGTTCTTCTGTTCTTGAAGTTTTGTGAGGTGGTCTGAGATAAAATGGATTTCACACACAGCCCCACCACTGCTCTCCGGGGTACAGCGAGTCCTGGTAATGCTTGATTCCTGACAGCTGGACAAATTCTAGTCCTGATGATTCTGCCTCGAGATAGGGAAGACAACCTGTTCAGAATTTGGCACGTGAATTGATGTCACAGAGGGCAAAAGTGAGTTTTTGGTGCTATTAACAGTTACTTCCGACCTGACCTGCAAACTATGGGGCCCTCATACAAAACTGGTCATCTAAACTAGCTAGAAAGATGTGTCGGCATTGATTAATTGTCTCTGGCCCCCTCCCAGCAAGGGGTGGTGACGAGCTCTACAGCTCAATCGCTGGCTGAAAACTGAGTTCTGCCTGTCGCAGGAGATACAGTTTGTAGATAACTGGCTTTCTTTTTGGGACTCTCCCAGAAATAGGGCCAGGCCTGATCTGCTGAGGAGCGACGGACTCCATCCTAGCTGGAGTGGTGCTCTTCTTTTATCTAGGAACATTGACAGGAGTCTCACTCCTATAGCCTTAACATGAGATAGGGTGCAGGTCAGGCCGCAGGCTGTTAGCCAGCCTGCTAGCATAGTGGAGTCTGTCAATAGCATAGCCAGAGTAGTTAGTACAGCTTTACCTATTGCCACTGTGACTCGTTCCAGGCTGTGAAAAGTTAAACAAGGTAGTGCTAACAAAAACAACCTTATTAAGATAAAGCCTTCCTCCACCTCGGTCACAAATAAAAATAAAAATTACTGTATCACTTCGCATCTCAAAATGTTAGATCCCTTGCTCCAAAGGCAGTTGCAGTAAATTAATTAATCTCTGATCATAAACTAAATGTTATTGGTTAATGTGAAATGTGGTTAAAGCCTAATTAATTCACTCCCTTAAATGAGGCCTCTCCTCCTGGTTATACTAATGATCATATCCCTCGTGCATCCCGAAAAGGAGGGGGTGTTGCTAATATTTATGACAGTAAATATAAATAAACTGAGTTTCATTCTTTTAAAGTTTTACTCATGAAAGTTAACCAGGCAGATAAATCGTTTTACTTAGCTACTATTTATAGGCCCCCCGGGCCATACACAATGTTCCTCAATGAGTTTCCAGAATTCTAGTCTAACCTTGTAGTCAAGGCAGATAGTATTCTAATTTGTTGGCAATTTCAAAATTCATATGGAAAAGTCCAATGATCCTCTTCAAAAAGCCTTCAAGTCCAACACATTGCCACAATCACACCTTAGATTTAGTCCTGTCACGAGAGAAATAGATATTGTAGATCTAATAATTTCTCCCCAAAACCCTGGATTATCGGATCACTGTCTTATTACATTTACCGTTAAAACAAGAAATCCATTGGCTCCACAAACAAAGAGTTTCAAAAGCCGTACTATCAATTCTCGGACTCCAAATAAATTCCTTGATATTCTTACAAGTTTGCTCATTAACGACAGAGTAAATAAATCTGTAAATGATCAAATCGAGGATCTAAACTCAATACTGCGAAATACATTAGACACAGTTGCGCCACTAAAAACAAAAGAAATACGCAACAAGAAACTTGCACCCTGGTACACAGATAATACTAGAGCACTTAAGCAAGCCTCCAGAAAATTGGAGCGAAAGTGGCGCTCCACCAAATTGGAAGTATTTAGACTATCAATCAATCAATCAAATGTATTTATAAAGCCCTTTTTGCAACAGCAGTTGTCACAAAGTGCTCGATCAGCTTATTTCTCCAACCTGATTGAGGTGAACTAAAACAATGCAAAATTTCTCTTTGATAAAGTTGCAAAGTTAACAAAAAAGCAAAGCTCAACAAGTGAATTGGGTCTTCACTTTAGTTGTAATGAATACATGAACTACTTTGATGAAAAGATCATCACCATTTTTTTATACCGTATCGCTCAACACATTTTCTAAATATGTAATGAGTTCTAAACCCACAAACTCTCAGCTAGACCCGATTCCAAAAAAAATTCTTTAGGAGCTATTTCCTGTGCTAGGTCAGCCAATGCTGAACATTATAAATTGCTCCCTTTCCTGCGGATGTGTACCAAACTCACTAAAAATAGCGGAAATTAAGCCTCTTCTAAAGAAATCTAATCTGGATCCCGACATATTAAACAATTATAGGCCAACATCGAACCTCCCGTTCCTTAGAAAAATGTGTTTCCCAACAACTGAATGCCTTCCTGAAGACAAATAACATTTATGAAATACTCCAGTCCGGTTTCAGATCCCATCATAGTACTGAGACTGTACTTGTGAAGGTAACAAATTACCTTCTAATGGCCTCAGACAAAGGTTCTGCATCCGTTCTGTTGCTTCTTGACCTTAATGCTGCTTTTGACACTTGATCACTCTCTTCTCTTAGAGAGACTGGAAACCCATATTGGGCTACGTGGACATGTTCTAGCCTGGTTTAAATCTTATTTATCTGAAAGATATCAGTTTGTTCGTGTGGATGGCATATCCTCTGACAAGTCAAAGGTATGCTTTGGTGTTCCTCAAGGCTCGGTTCTGGGCCCATTATTGTTCTAACTATACATGCTCCCTCTATTTGATGTAATCCGAAATCACAATGTAAACTTTCATTGTTATGCTGATGACACACAGTTATATATTTTAATGAAGCATGGAGAAGCCCCTAAATTAGCTACTTTGGAAGCATGCGTTTCAGATATTAGGAAGTGGTTGACAGAGAATTTCTTGCTCTTAAACTCAAGGAAAACAGAAATGCTTGTTTTTGGACCCAAAAAACAAAGAGCGTTGTTAGCAGATCTCACTGTGAACCTCGACGGCTGCATGGTCGTATCCCAAAAAACTGTAAAAAAACCTTGTCGTTACCCTTGACCCTGACCTCTCCTTTGAAGAACATATAAAATATGTCTCAAGAGTTGCTTATTTTCATCTTTGAAACATTGCAAAAATTTTAAACTTTCTATCAAAAACTCATCTCATCTTCATCCGCTTATCCGTATCGGGTTTTGATATTATTTCAAAAACTGATGCAGAAAAATTAATCCATGCTCTCTGGTCATCCAGACAAATTAATAAAAAACTTCAATTAGTGCTGCACACGGCTGCTAGAATCCTAACTAGAACAAAAAAATTTTAACACATTACTCCTGTCCTAGCGTCCGTACACTGGCTGCCTGTTAGGGCTGATTTTAAGGTTTTACTGTTAACCTATAAATCAATACATGGACTTGCTCCTACTTACCTTGCTGAAATGATCCAGCCATACATACCTACACGTAACCTTAGATCGCAAGATGCAGGCCTTGTACCTAGAATTTCTCATAGAGCTCCACTACTGTGGAATGATCTGCCAATTAAGGTTAGAAATGCAAACTCAGTGCAAACTTTCAAGTGTCTACTAAAAACTCATCTCTACAGCACTGTTTATAATTAGGTGTAGCCTGGCCCGAGTGCGTGAAGGTGACCAGTGTCAGGGAAAATTCTTAAACTGATGTATTCTTACTGATTAAAGGACTGAGTCCCCATGTTTAAATAAGTAAAGGAATGTAGTTAGAGTGAGGTCTGGTGTTTGCCTGGGGAGGCATCCTTGACCAGCATCCTTGACCGGCACCAGTGGATTAGTTACTTGTAAATTAGTGAATCTGTATAACCCCTTTTAGGATCTATCCTTGGGTGTCCAGACATTGTGGCTCCTAAAAGGTTGAAAAGGTTAACCATGTGAATGTGTTTTATTGACACACATCTTACTGCACCCCTTTTTCCTCCTTTAAATGATGATCCTTGTTCTGTGTTACTTTAGAGATTATTCATTGTTACTTTGTAACCTTTGTATTCTCTCCTTGCAAGAATAAACTGTTTATTGTACATTTGAGTTTTCCTCTGTCTTACCTACCATTTTCATAAATTGTTTGGACTTTAGAAATTGCCATCACACCAGTAGGCTTGATACTGTCCACCCTTGCTGTCTTGCCAGATGGGCTCTCGTCGCCACTGGGATGCCCTCCCTCCAATGCCTTTCGGGGGAAGAGTCACTGGCTTGTTGTTGACTCTCTGTTGCGCACTTGTGCAATTGGGCTGAACGCTGCTAGCAATACTCGGCCCTCATTCAGGGGGGTTGCGGTTGGTGGGTGTCCCTTTGGTTAATGCCTGGCAATGTGGTTGGATTGATTTCCTGCCTGTTGGGCCCTGTCTGGGGCCTCCCCCGGGTAGGGCCACAGTGTCACCGGACCCCCACGTCTCAGTTTCCAAGGTGTTACGCTGCTATATTAATGTGCTGGGGGATATGAGGAATGCACTTCTAACTTTTCTCAGTTTCCTCCAGTTTTACATTTTAGGAGGAGATGAGGTCCTGGTCCACAACTGCGGATTACCTGGTTTGGGGGGCCCGTTGCTGTCCCTGTCCTTGTCCACCTGGTCATACTTCTGACCTAGTCTAAAACAAATAGCTTCTGGATTTAGCCCAGAGAAATGTATTAATTATTCCAATTGGACTCTTTATATCTCACCCGGCACAGCCAGAAGAGGACTGGTCACCCCTCTGAGCCTGGGTCCTCTCTAGGTTTGTTCCTAAAATTCGGCCTTCTTAGGGAGTTTTACCTAGCCACTGAAATTCAACACTACTGTTGTTTGCTCCTTGGGGTTCAAGACCGGGTGTCTCTGTAAAGCACTTTGTGACAACTGCTGTTGTAAAAAGGGCTTTATAAATACATTTGATTGATTGATTGATCTTGGCATTCACAAAGGAGAGAACACAGATTCTCCTGACCTGCCTGATAAAGCAGCTAGAAAGGAGATAACAAGAGCTGTGTCATTGTAACCTGCGTTTGCACTATTGAAGAACAACACCTTGGAATTTACATCTGACTTTTAGGGTCTGTTACATCGGTCTTCTCCAAATGTTCTGAAAGTAAAGACAGACAGTTAATTATTCAGTCCTAAATGTCTGGTTATTTTACAATCAGAACTCAAATCGCAATGTCCTCCAAAATGTTCATTCTTACCTTCATGTGCAGAGCTAAAACTTCCCCCTACCTCTGCCTTCTTGCCCTTAAAAATAAATTGAAATTGACAAATAAAATTGGAAGCTTTGATAACAAGTTAAGCATCTGGGTTAAGTGACTGAACCCACACTTACCTATGTAGCAGTCCTCCACATGGTGGCGTGGAGTACCTCTCTGGTGCCTTGGAGTACTGTGCTTGTTCCTTCTTAAAATGTTTCTACTAGTTTTCACGGTACTACAGCGTGGGATTGCTGGCTTTCAAAAAGGCGATTGTCTTGCCTTACGTGCAATTCACATTTGCTATAGCACCATCTACATACACGGCGGTGTTTAAACACAGTAAAGAACTGTCCCCCATGAAGCATTAAAGTCGAGGCTATAGGCGAGTAGTTGAGCTGGTACCATGCAGTGGAAAAAAGCCATTAGTTTGGTAAAGTATTATGATAAGCAATGGCGAGAGACAGATGTTTCTATGTGTTTACTGTATATATCTACACAAAGGTCCTTTACACAAGCAATAGTGCAATAGTCAAAGTCTATTTTAACTACCAATGTTGACCACAATTCTGTACACTAAGATTTAACAATATAAAAATAGTTGATACAAATAATCAGTACAAGAATAAAAGGGGTACAATAGCATCTCTGCTGGAAGAAAATGGCAACAGCAAATCACAGCGCACGTCCTCTCTTCGGGGGCTAGCCGCCAGCGTGACGCAGTCCAGCCACTGGTGGAAAGCCGCCTGAGATGCAAATTAGCTTATGCAAATTGAGATTTGCAGAAAAGTGGCAAAAGCTGGTGGCCCACTGACTGTAGACATTATAGCCTCCTGTGGCCCGCCAGCAGCAAAACGCCGGCGGGCCGTCATCGATTGCTCACTGGGCCTCATCTAGGCCCCAATCAGCTAAAGCTTCTCTCATCCCTGTTGCGATGTTCTCACTTGTTTGATCCTCTGGATAAAATGCAGTTTGCAAACAGTGACTTTTCAGGTGGAAGTCCTCATTAATAAAGTGTATGGTCAGACTTATGTAGGGCTGGACCACAAGTCCATTGTTGCTGTATAATATTCCACTTGTGACAGCTCTGTTTCAACTTGTGCCTTGCATTTCTCATACAACTCTGGGATGACAACTTGGGTTAAAAATAGTCGTGCGATGGCATTACATACCGCTTGTCAAGCGACCAGATCATGTTTTTAAAACCCTCTTTGGTAACCGTGTAAATTGGTACCATGTTTTTGGCGACGTGAAATGTTATTGAATCTGTGATTTCTCTCTGCTGTTTGGAACCTTTTTCATATAGTGTAATACTGGCAAAGGCATCTGAACTACATTTTTGCTTTGGACGGCACTGAGATGCTTTGCACTCGTCATACGAAGATTTATGGTAAATACATACATACATCTTCTTCCGCTTCATCCGGGGCCGGGTGGCGGGGGCAGCAGTCTAAGCAGAGATGCCCAGACTTCCCTCTCCCCAGACACTTCCTCCAGCTCATCCGGGGGGACACTGAGGCGTTCCCAGGCCAGCCGGGAGACATGTGTCCTAGGTCTTCCCCGGGGGGAACGGGACCGGAACTCCTTCCCAGGAAGGCGTTCCGGAGGCATCCGAAACAGATGCCCAAGCCACCTCAGCTGACCCCTCTCGATGTGGAGGAGCAGCGGCTCTACTCTGAGCTCCTCCCGGGTGACCGAGCTTCTCACCCTATTTCTAAGGGATCGCCCAACCACCCTGCGGAGAAAGCTCATTTCGGCCGCCTGTATCCGGGATCTTGTCCTTTCGGTCATGACCCAAAGCTCATGACTATAGGTGAGAGTAGGAACGTAGATTGACCGGTAAATTGAGAGCTTCGCCTTGCGGCTCAGCTCTTTCTTCACCACAACAGACCGATACATCGACCGCATTACTGCAGAAGCTGCACCGATCCGTCTGTCAATCTCCCGTTCCATCCTTCCCTCACCCGTGAACAAGATCCCTAGATACTTAAACTCCTCCACTTGAGGCAGGCTTTCTCCACCAACCTGAAGTGGGCAAGCCACCCTTTTCCGAATGAGGACCATGGCCTCAGATGTGGAGGTACTGATTCTCATCCCCACCGCTTCACACTCGGCTGCAAACCGTCCCAGTCCATGCTGAAGGTCCTGGTTTGAAGGGGCCAACACAACTACATCATCCGCAAAGAGCAGAGACGAAATCGTGTGGTCCCCAAACCTGACACCCTCCGGCCCCTGGCTGCGCCTAGAAATTCTGTCCCTAAAAATTATGAACAGAACCGGCGACAAAGGGCAGCCCTGCCGGAGTCCAAAATGCACTGGGAACTAGTCTGACTTACAGCCGGCAATGCGGACCAAGCTCCTGCTTCAGTCGTACAGGGACCCGACAGCCCTTAGCAAAGGACCCAGGACCCCATATTCCCGAAGCACTCTCCACAGGATGCCGCGAGGGACACAGTCGAATGCCTTCTCCAAATCCACAAAACACATGTGGATTGGTTGGGCAAACTCCCATGAACCCTCCAACACCCTGTAAAGGGTATAGAGCTGGTCCAGTGTTCCACGGCCCGGACTAAAACCACACTGTTCCTCCTGAATCCGAGGTTCTACTATCGGCTGTATTCTCCTCTCCAGAACCCTGGCATAGACTTTCCCGGGGAGGCTGAGAAGTGTGATCCCCCTATAGTTGGAACACACCCTCCGGTCCCCCTTCTTAAAAAGAGGGACCACCACCCCAGTCTGCCATCCCAAAGGCACTGTCCCCGACTGCCACGCGATGTTGCACAGGCGTGTCAACCAAGACAGCCCCACAACATCCAGAGACTTGAGGTACTCTGGGCGGATCTCATCCACCCCCAGTGCCTTGCCACCGAGGAGTTTCTTGACCACCTCAGTGACTTCAGCCCGGGTGATGGACGAGTCCACCTCTGAGCCCTCATCCTCTGCTTCCTCAATGGAAGACGTGACGGCGGGATTGGGGAGATCCTCGAAGTACTCCTTCCACCGCCCGACGACATCCCCAGTTGAGGTCAACAGCTGCCCACCTCTACTGTAAACAGCGTTGGTAGGGCACTGTTTCCCTCTCCTGAGGCGCCGGACGGTTTGCCAGAATCTCTTCAAGGTCAGCCGATAGTCCTTCTCCATGGCCTCACCGAACTCCTCCCAGGCCCGAGGTTTTTGCCTCCACAACCACCCGGGCTGCAGTCCGCTTGGCCTGTCGGTACCCGTCAGCTGCCTCAGGAGTCCCACAAGCCAACCAGGCCTGATAGGACTCCTTCTTCAGCTTGACGGCATCCCTTACTTCCGGTGTACACCACCGGGTTCGGGGATTGCTACCTCGACAGGCACCGGATACCTTGCGGCCACAGCTTCGAGCGGCCGCTTCAACAATGGCGGTGGAGAACATGGTCCACTCGGACACAATATCTCCAGCCTCCCTCGGGATCCAGTCGAAGCTCTGCCGGAGGTGGGAGTTAAAGACCCCTCTGACAGGAGACTCGGCCAGACGTTCCCAGCAGACCCTTACAGTACGCTTGGGCCTGCCGAGTCTGTCCAGCTTCCTCCCCCACCATCGGATCCAACTCACCACCAGGTGGTGATCAGTTGACAGCTCCGCCCCTCTCTTCACCCGAGTGTCCAAGACATACGGCCGCAGGTCAGATGAAACGACAACAAAGTTGATCATCGACCTGCTGCCTAGGGTGTCCTGGTGCCATGTGCACTGATGGACACCCTTATGCTTGAACATGGTGTTCGTTATGGACAAACTGTGACTAGCACAGAAGTCCAATAACTGAACACCACTCGGGTTCAGATCAGGGGGGCCGTTCCTCCCAATCACACCCCTCCAGGTGTCACTGTCGTTGCCCACGTGGGCGTTGAAGTCCCCCAGTAGAACGATAGAGTCCCCAATCAGAGCACTTTCCAGCACCTCTCCCAGAGACTCCAAGAAGTTCGGGTACTCTGCACTGCCGTTCGGCCCGTAGGCACAAACAACAGTGAGAGACCTATCCCCGACCCGTAGGCGCAGGGAAATGACCCTCTTGTTCACCGGGGTAAACTCCAACACATGGCGGCAGAGCTGGGGAGCTATGAGCAAACCCACACCAGCCTGCCACCTCTCACCATGGGCAACTCGTCCAGAATGGTGGAGAGTCCATCCTCTCTCAAGGAGTGTGGTTCCAGAGCCCAAGCCATGCGTGGAGGTGATCCCGACTACCTCTAGTCGGAACCTCTCAACCTCACGCACGATCTCAGGCTCCTACCCCGCCAGCGAGGTTACATTCCACGTCCCTAGAGCTAGTTTCCGTGTCCAGGGATTGGGTTGTCTAGGCCCCTGCCTTCGACTGCCGCCCAATCCTCTCCGCACCGACCCCTTATGGTCCCTCCTGTGGGTGGTGAGCCCACGGGAAGGCGGCCCCACGTCGCTCCTTCGGGCTATGCCCGGCCGGACCCCATGGGGAAAGGCCCGGCCACCAGGTGCTCGCGTGCGAGCCCCAACCCCAGGCCTTGAACCCCAAGGAGCAAACAACAGTAGTGTTGAATTTCAGTGGCTAGGAAAAACTCCCTAAGAACACCGAATTTTAGGAAGAAACCTAGAAAGGACCCAGGCTCAGAGGGGTGACCAGTCCTCTTCTGGCTGTGCCGGGTGAGATATTAAGAGTCCAATTGGAATAATTAATACATTTATCTGGGCTATTTAAATTTAGACTAAGTCAGAAGTATGACCCGATGGACAAGGACAGGGATAGCAATGGGCCCCCCAAACCAGGTACTCCGCAGGTGTGGACCAGGACCTCATGTTCTTCTAAAGTTTAAAACGGGAGTAGACTGGGAAAACTCAGAAAATGCATTCCTCATATCAACAACGATTTATAGTGGAGAAGGAGAACTTAGTGGGAAAGGAAAACTGACCCAATCTCCCAGCACAATAGTATAGCAGCGTAAGACCTTGGAACTGAAACGGGGGGGGGGGTCCGGCGACACTGTGGCCCTTCCCGGGGGAGGCCCCGGACAGGACCCAACAGGCAGGAAATCAATCCACCCAATTGCAAAAGTACGCAACAGAGAGACAACAACAAGCCAGTGACTCTTCCCCCGAAAGGCATTGGAGGGAGGGCATCCCAGTGGCGACGAGAGCCCACCTGGCAAGACAACAAGGGTGGACAGTATCAAGCCTACTGATCACCTTCACGCCCCCGGGCCAGGCTACACCTAATTATAAACCTTGCTGTAGAGATGAGTTTTTAGTAGACACTTGAAAGTTTGCACTGAGTTTGCATTTCTAAAGTTAATTGGCAAAACATTCCACAGGAGTGGAGCTCTATGAGAAAAGGCCCTGCCTCCGGCTGTTTGTTTAGAAATTCTAGGTACAGTTAAAAGGCCTGCATCTTGTGATCGTAGGTTACGTGTAGGTATGTATGGCTGGATCATTTCAGCAATGTAAGTAGGAGCAAGCTAGACTTGTCTATGTTTGGCCTTCAGTTTGTTAGGAGGTTCTAGCAGATGAGTGCAGCTACACATATAAGAACAATGCTTGTCCTATGAACCCCCAAGCAAGCTTTAGGCCAAATGCAACATTTTACATAGTAAAATTATGTTTACTCTCCTGAACCAGTTGTCATAGTTCAGAATCAGTCTAGAAGTTTACCTATATCCTTCTGGCTCAACATGCAGTGCCTCATATGGATGTCTTGGTACTTGACTTGTCAATGTTTGGCCTGAAGTTTCTTTGGAGATTCTCGCAGGGGAGTGCAGTCCATCCATTGGGACAAGATATAGCTAGCTTGCCTACCTGAATGGAGGTCCAGACAGCAAAATTAGAAATTCATAAATAAATGTATGCACACTAACATAAGTTATTATATAAATATGTATAAATATATGTATGTATATATATGTATATAAAAATATGTACAATAATTATAATAAAAATAAATGTATGTATTTAATTATATAGAGTACCAATCAAAAGTTTGGACACCTTCAAGTTCAAGAGTATTTATTTTTGCTATTTTGTACATTGTAGAATATTTGTAACTATGTCATAACTATGAAATAACACTTATGGGATCCTGTAATAATGAAATTAGTGTTTACAAATCATAATGCATTGATATTTTTTATTCTAGTAGCCACCCTTTGCCTTGATGACAGCTTTATACAGTCTAGGCATTCCCTCAACCAGTTAATATACACATGAATGAATTCATTGATATACACTCACCTAAAGGATTATTAGGAACACCTGTTAAATTTCTCATTAATGCAATTATCTAATCAACCAATCACATGGCAGTTGCTTCAATGCATTTAGGGGTGTGGTCCTGGTCAAGACAATCTCCTGAACTCCAAACTGAATGTCAGAATGGGAAAGAAAGGTGATTTAAGCAATTTTGAGCGTGGCATGGTTGTTGGTGCCAGACGGGCCGGTCTGAGTATTTCACAATCTGCTCAGTAACTGGGATTTTCACGCACAACCATTTCTAGGGTTTACAAAGAATGGTGTGAAAAGGGAAAAACATCCAGTATGCGGCTGTCCTGTGGGCGAAAATGTCTTGTTGATGCAAGAGGTCAGAGGAGAATGGGCCGACTGATAGAAGAGCAACTTTGACTGAAATAACCACTCGCTACAACCGAGGTATGCAGCAAAGCATTTGTGAAGCCACAACACGCACAACCTTGAGGCGGATGGGCTACAACAGCAGAAGACCCCACCGGGTACCTTTCATCTCCACTACAAATAGGAAAAAGTGGCTACAATTTGCACAAGCTCACCAAAAATGGACAGTTGAAGACTGGAAGAATGTTGCCTGGTCTGATGAGTCTCGATTTCTGTTGAGACATTCAGATGGTAGAGTAAGAATTTGGCGTAAACAGAATGAGAACATGGATCCATCATGCCTTGTTACCACTGTTCAGGCTGGTGGTGGTGGTGTAATGGTGTGGGGGATGTTTTCTTGGCACACTTTAGGCCCCTTAGTGCCAATTGGGCATCGTTTAAATGCCATGGCCTACCTGAGCATTGTTTCTGACCATGTCCATCCCTTTATGACCACCATGTACCCATCCTCTGATGGCTACTTCCAGCAGGATAATGCACCATGTCACAAAGCTCAAATAATTTCAAATTGGTTTCTTGAACATGACAATGAGTTCACTGTACTGAAATGGCCCCCATCGTCACCAGATCTCAACCCAATAGAGCATCTTTGGGATGTGGTGGAACGGGAGCTTCGTGCCCTGGATGTGCATCCCACAAATCTCTATCAACTGCAAGATGCTATCCTAACAATATGGGCCAACATTTCTGAAGAATGCTTTCAGCACCTTGTTGAATCAATGCCACATAGAATTAAGGCAGTTCTGAAGGCGAAAGGGGATCAAACACAGTATTTGTATGGTGTTCCTAATAATCCTTTAGGTGAGTGTATTCACCTATTTGTGGGTGCAGTTATTCATTTATTTTCATATTAATATGTGGATGTATTTATCTATTACTATGGCAGGTTTTGTCCTCCATACTGGTCACACCGCTATGTGTTTATATATGCACTTAAGGTGTGCATGACAAAGGTTAAAACACAAATAACCAAATCCTAAATGTATTATTCAAATAATATTTATTAATCAAAACAAGTGAATATTTGCAAAAAACACATTTTATTAATCACCTACCTTACACAACTGCCTGGGTTCTCTTATGCACAGAAATTTTATAAATTACTCTTTTGGGAAAACCAAAGACGTGATGTCTCCGGTCACATGATGTTCCATCTGAAACAAACTAATTAATGTCATATAATAAGGGACACTCATCCATTCCATTGCTTGAAAATAGAGTAATGGTCTCATGTAACTGGGGCTAACACGGCTCTCCAAACCATGTATTATTGAAATTAAATATAAAATGTTTCCAAAGTAAATAATTAATCCGCTAGTCCATTGATGTTCAATGCAATGTTTTCCTGTCCATTCATTCAGTAGACAATGTCTTAGGAGAAGGGGCTAGTGATGGCCATTCAAGTCTTCATTAGCGTTATTTCAGCAGCAGGATATTATGCTGGCAGCACTCAGATTTTCTTTATCACAATAAAAGCAATCATTGAAATTTATAAGGCAATATAGTTAACAATGTAGTCTGTGAAAAAGAAAAAACAAGAAAAACATTGGAACGGACATTAAACATAAAATGTACAGACTAGATTAAATATTTTGCCTTATACATTTCAATGACGGCTTTTATTTAAAAAAAGAAAATCTGAGTTAGCGCTGCTAGCATAATATCCTGCTGCTAGAAGAACGGTAATGAAGCCTCAAATGGCCATCAATAGAAGGTGCCAGCAACTGGGATGGTTAAGTGTTGTCCCCACTGTAGGTGTTGTAAACAGAAAGACACACACGTAAAGCACAGCAAAACATTTCAGCAGTAATATAAGAAACAGTTATCAAGCATTACTAACAGCCTGGTTGATGCTGATTATGCTTACCTGGTAAAACAGCTATACAAGATCCTACCCTGAGCGACTGAATGTCAACATTTTGTAGTAAAGATTATTAAAAATAATTAAAACATATTAGGTAGAAAATCTATATTAAATGTAAGTAAAATATATAATTGAAC